>NW_008705561.1:2144567-2171006 GCF_000186865.1 Aureococcus anophagefferens
TGGCCCGCGTGCGCATGTAGCCCTGCTCGAGCGGCAGGCTCGCGAGCGACTCGTTCGACGCGGAGCAGTCGAAGCCCTTGCCGTCGCAGGCCGACGTCTGGCAGGCGCCGCCGGCGTCGACGGTGTAGGAGCCGGCGTCGCAGGGCCGGCAGGCGTCGTTGACGTCCTCCTCGCCGTCGTAGCACTCGCGGAGCGCGAGCGGGACGACGACGGTGAGCGCGTCCGCGTCCTCGACGCCGAAGACCGACGCCGTGAAGGACACGTTCAGCGCGCTGTCCGGCCGGCCCATGATGGTCATGGTCGCCATCGACGCGAGGCCGCCGGAGAAGGCCTGGAGCCCGTCGCTGAGCATCGCCGACGACGTCGACGCGGTCACGGACGCCGTCGGCGACGCCGTCGCGAGCTGGCCCAGGGCGTCGTAGAGGCCGAAGCCCACGGGGCACTCGCGGTTGCGCTCGCCGGTGTTCCAGACGTCGGCGCAGGTCGTCGACCCGTTGAACGCGACGCGGCGCATGGACATGGGCGGCGTCGCGACGTCGCCGCCGTACGCCGCGGCGTTGTCGGCGAAGGCGAGGCTCGGCGGCAGCAAACCGGGGCCGTCGTAGTCCTCGAAAAACAACGCCCCGCCGCCCTCGTCGGCGGCGTTGCCGAAAAAGGCCGTCGCGGCCGTCGCGTTCGGGATCTCGAACGCGAGGCGGGCGGCGGTGCCGTTGCCGTTCCAGCCGGTTTCGTCCAACACGTAGCCCCGGCCGCCGTCGACGTCGACGTGGACGACCGTGCCGTCCCAGGCCTTGGCGACGTCGCCGTCCGTCGCCGCGAAGACGTAGGCGCCCGGCGCGAGGCACGTTTCGTAGGTCACCGTCGCCGCGCCGCGGTAGTCGTCGCCGGCGACCTCGACGCCGGCCGCGTCGGCCACGGCCCAGGCCCGGTCCGTGCAGACGCAGCCGGCGCACGCGTATGCAATGGTGACGTCGAGGCAGGTCATCTCGGGGAAGGCCTGGAACCAGTCGTCGCAGTTGAGCGTCATCTCGTAGAGGCGCGACGTGAGGCCCGGGCAGCCCATGCCCGCCGCGGAGCCGTCGATGGTCGTCCGCACGCGCGCGAGGCCCGGCGCGCATTTCTTTCGGCCGAGCGCGTCGCCGTTCGGCGACGTCGCGCCGTCGTCGTCCCAGATCTCCGCGCCGGCCTCGAGCGAGAGGTCCGCGTCGAGCGTCGCGTGCGCGCCGCCGCCCTCGGCCTTGAGCCGCCCCGACGACGCGGCGATCGTCGCCGGTTGCCGGCGAAGACCGCGCCCGATACGTCGACGGACGACTCGCGCATCGTGAGGCCGCCGCCGCGGCCGGCGACGTTGCGCGCGAATCGCGCGCCGCGGAGCTGCGACGGCGCCTGGGCAGCAAAAGGGTGATTCAACGTCGCTTCAACGTGAGTGTTCCGCGCGCGCGCGTTCCGGAAAAAGCATCCACGCTTCGAGACCGTTCCGAGAGATGGTCGCTCGTCTAAAAATCAGCCGAAACGAGTGGACAACGGCCGAGATATGAGCCTTTGAAGTTGGGAATTTCGCTCTCTTGTGCTGCCCTGGACGGCGCGATGTCGGACGCGTCGACGGCCATGCCGCCGCCGGCGAAGGCGTGGTTGGCCAGGAAGGCGCTGTCGAGCACGTCGGCGACGTCGGCCTTGCGCAGGGACACGCCGCCGCCCGCGCGTTTCGCCGTGTTGTTCGCAACCACAATATCGCGCGCCGCGAGGTGCCCCGCGTTCTCGACCAGGATGCCGCCGCCGTTGAGGCCGGCGTAGTTGCGCGAAAAGACGCAGCGCGCGACGTCGAGCACGCCGCCGTCCTCGTAGGCGCCGCCGCCGTCGTACGCCACGTTCTCGAGGAACGCCGCGTCGCGGACGTACGCGTCGCCGTAGGACGCGAGCGCGCCGCCGCCCTCCGCGGCGACGTTGCTTTCGAAGACGGCCCCGTCGTCGAAGACGCCGGCGACGGCGAAGGGGAAGGACTCGCCGCGCGCGGCCCGCGAGACCTTGGCCTCGAGGAGTTTGGCGCCGACGTCCGACACGGTGAACGCGTCGCCGTCGCCCCAGCCCTCGCCCGTGATGGACCCGAGCAGGGCGTCGTAGTCGCCCGGCGCGAGGCACGCGAAGCGCGACACCGACTCGCCGTGGCCGCTGTAGAGGAACGCGGGGTCGCCGTCGGCGTCCTCGAAGGACCGCTGGCTCGCGTTGCCGCCGACGCGCTTCACGATCGCGCTGCCGCCGGCGACCATGGTCCCGTCCTCGATGGCGATGGCGAGGCTCACGCGCGCGCAGCCCGGCGACACCGCGAGGGAGCCGCCCTCGACGGCCGCGAGCGCGCCGCCGTAGGTCCCCGCGACGTTCGCGCGGAACGACGCCGCGCCGCGGACGTGCGCGTCGCCGCCGTCGGCGGCGAAGACGGCGCCGCCCGCGCCCGCGGCGGCGTTGGCGTCGAAGGCGCAGGCGGCGAAGATCGCCGCGCCGGAGACGGCCGCCGCGCCGCCGTCGCCGGACGCCGTGTTGTTCGAGAACGAGCACCGGACCTGCGTGCAAATCAACCAGTGAGCTGGGACGTCCCGACCAAACTTTGAAATTCTCTCGCTCGGTCACATCGACGTCAATTCGGCTGATTTTTGGACGAATCGATTGCTCTCCTCGAGTTCTCGAAGCACAGCGAAAAGTTCTGGTCCAAACCGTTCGATTACGCGCACATTGAAGTCGGGTTGAAGATTTGATTTCGACGCGGCGCCGGACCGCGTCGAGGCGGCCGCTGCCGACGTGGGACACGGCGCCGCCGGACGCCGCGTGGTTGTTCCGGAAGACGCACCCCTCGAGGCGCGCCGACGACCCGAGCTCGAGGGCGACGGCGCCGCCGACGTCCGCGACGTGGTTCGAGAACGTGCAGTTGACGACGGTCGTCGACGCGCCCGAGGCCAGGAGCAGGCCGCCCCCGGCGCCCACCGTCGCGACGTTGCCGTCGAAGGCGACGCCGTCGAAGACCGCGCGCACCGAGGTCGTGACGCCCCGCAGGCCGCCGCCGGTGTCGAAGCCGAAGCCGCCCGCCTCGGCGGCGACGTTCCCGGTGACCGCGGACCGCGACACGTTGAGCTCGCCGCCGAGCATGTAGCCGCCGCCCCAGACCGAGCGCGCGAAGTTGCGCTCGCAGGCCAGGCCCCGGGCGACCGTGACCGCCTCCTCGAGGTAGAGGCCGCCCGCGTAGAACGCGGAGTTGTTGGCCACGGTGACGTTGTCCAGCGTCAGCGCGGCGCCCTCGGCGAAGATGCCGCCGCCCGTCGCGCCCCCCATGTCGAAGACGGCGTTGTGCGACACGCTCGTGTTGGCGATGACGGCCGTCAGCGTCGCGCCCCAGCCCCAGTTGAAGAGGTAGACGCTGCCGCCGTACCACTCGGCGACGTTGCGCTCGATGGCGGAGTCGACGATGACGACGGCGACGTCGCTCGTGGAAGCCTGCGCGTTGACCGCGCCGCCGTACTCGCCGACGTTGTGGTCGAACGTGCAGCGCCGGATCTCGAGGTCCGCGTCCTCGACCTTGACGACGCCCCCGACAAAGCCGTCGATGCCGCTGTTGTTGAAGCCGCGCACGTCCTCGAGGACGATGCTCCCGGCCTGGTAGGCGTAGACGGCCTCCTTCTCGCGGCAGCCGGAGAGCGACCCGCCGCGGATCGCCAGCGACGCGCCCTCGAACGCGCGGAAGATGCGCTGGTTGACCCGGCCGCAGGTCAGCGCGAAACCGTAGGCCAGGACCTCCAGGCTGAAATTCGCGCCCGACGCGTTGCCCGTGCCCAGGTCGATCTCCGACTCGACGACGATGTCGGCGACGACCTCGACGACGCCGCCGAGCTGCGCCGCCACGCGGAGCGCGTCGTACGTCGACACCCGCGTCGCGTTCGCACCGGCTGTTGGCTGATTCGACGGCGCTGTTGTTGTTGTCGGCGCCGCCGTCGTCGGCACGGGCGTCGGCGGGGGCGTCGGCGGGTCGCAGCCGGTGCAGTCCTCCCAGGACCCGAAGGTGTACTGCGACGACGTCGAGCACCAGAAGGTGTCCGAATTGACGTCGGTGCAGGTCTGGTACTCGACGCCCAGGTACGTGAAAGGAAAAACGCAGGCGTCCGGGACGTAGGTGCAGGCTTCGATTGTGGTCGCGTCCTCGAGACGGCGCGTGTGGGGCTGCCCCCATGCGCCGGCGAGGAGCGCGAAGATGATGGCGTTTTTGGGCGTGGTGCGCATCGGTGTGCCCATGATCGCTTCCGAGCTAGATTTCAGAGGGCGGCGCGGCCATATGCCAGGAGCAGGAGCCACCGCATCATCTCGTCCAGACCACGGTCTAGCGCGGGCTGCCCCGGGACCAATATCCCACGACCATAATTTGCCGAGTGGGGGTTGTTGATGTTCAAGTGAAGGTCGTTTCCAATTCATCAATACCCACGGCGCGCGCCCCCGCACGCCGTCCTCGCGGCGCACGCCCCGCCGTGTCGTCCGTTGCGAGTCTTGGTGTTAGGCGCCGCCGCCCTCCCACCCGGGGTCGCGCGCGCTCGCGCGGCTCGCCCGGTCGCGCGAAGGGCCCGTTTTCCCGCGCCGTCCTACATGGCGAGCACCTTCTTGAGCGTGTCCTTCTGGGCCTGCTCGAGGTACTTGGGGAAGACGATGTGGAAGCGGATGACGAGGTTTCCCCGGACGTCGGGCGTCTTCGAGAGGGGCATGCCCTCGCCGGGGACCGTCTTCTCGTAGCCCGGCGAGACGACCTCCGGGCAGGACACGGAGAGCTTGCGGCCGTCGAGCGTCGGGACCTCGATGGTCGTGCCGCAGAGCGCGTCGGCGAGGTCCACCGTCGCGACGAAGACGAGGTTCGCGCCCTCGCGGGAGAACGTGCCGTGGGGCAGCTCGTTGAGCGTGAAGACGATGTCCGCGGGGACGACGTTGGGCGCGGCGTCGCCCTCGTTGGCGAAGGTCACCTTCGTGCCCTTCTTCCAGCCGGGCTTGACGGCGATGGTCAGCGCCTTGGTCTCGTCGACGTAGTCGGGCGCCGCGCCCTCGTCCGCGGCGCCCTTGAGGCGCTTCCGCGTGACGTGGAACTTCTTCACGCAGCCGTTGAAGAGCTCCTCGAGGGTGCAGTCCAGGCCCCGGGGGATGGGGCTCATCTTCTTCGGGCCGACCTTGCGCAGCCGCGTCGCGAACGGCACCGAGTCGCCGAAGCCGAAATCCGCGAAGGGGTTCGCGGTGCCGAAGAAGTTCTCGAAGATCTCCTTGGCGTTCTGCTTGTAGGACCAGCCGCCGCGCATGCCGCCCTGGTCGTCGGGCACGCCGTCGCGCAGGGCCTCGTAGCCGTGCTGGTCGTAGATGGCCTTCTTCGCCTTGTCGCTCAGGACGCTGTAGGCCTCGCCGATGTCCTGGAACTTCTGGGCCGCCTCCTCGGCGTTCTCCGGGTTCTTGTCCGGGTGCCACTTCATGGCCAGCTTGCGGTAGGCCTTCTTGATCTCCGCCTCGCTCGCCGCCCGCGCGACGTTGAGGATCTTGTAGAGGTCCTTCGCCGCATCCTCCGGCTTCTCGCCCATGGTCGCCGGGACTCGACCCGGGCCGCGCGCGGACCGAGGCGACGGCGCCGGACGACGGACGCGGACCGAGGCGACTGTCCTCGACGGCTGGGAGCGACGGAGCCCGACGACGCGCGCTGGCTGCCCCACACAACCGACTTAGTTGTATCTTCTCGTTGCCCGGGCCCCATCGACACGGTGCAGGGCGAAAGAGTTTGTTGGCGCTCTGGGTCGGGGCTGGGCCGGCAGCCGCGGCGCTCCCCCCTCCGCGCGGCGCTGCTCCCTCGCCGCGCGGCGCTGCCTCTCCTCGCCCCCGCCGCCGCGCGGCGCGCCCTCGCCGTTCGGCTCCGGGCCGGGGCAGCCCCCTCGCCATGGCGCCCATGAAGCTGCCCCCGCTGGGCCTCGCGAGCGCGACGCCGGCGCTGCCCGAGGGGTGGACGGAGCACGTCGACGACGACACGGGCTGCGCCTACTACCACAACGAGCACACCGACGCGACGCAGTGGGACTTCCCGACGCTCCCCGCGGCGGCGGCGGCGCCCGGCGCGCCCGTCGACGACGACGGGTCGCGGTCCGTGGACCCGCCGGCCGACGAGGCGCCGGCGACGCCGGAGAGCGACTCGCCGCCGGCCGCGAACCGCGCGCTCGCCGACGCCGGCGCCGACGACAAGCCCGCGCCGCTGAAGCGCAACAAGGACTACGTCGCGCTGGCCAACGCGTACCGCGTCGAGCGCGACTACCGCGACCTCGGCGCGACGCCGACCTGCGTCATGTGCCACGCGCAGCCCTGCTACGACGTCCTCTTCCCCTGCGAGCACAAGTGCGTCTGCCGGGGCTGCATGGTCCTCAACGACATCGGCGAGTCGCGCGACGAGGGCAAGTGGTGCCTCTGCCCGCTGTGCTGCGGCGAGATCAAGCGGATCATCCCCCACGACGGCGCCGAGGTGGACACGTACTGGAAGTGGGTCCTCGAGATCAAGCCCAAGCTGCCCCACAAATTCGAGCAGAAGTTCGAGTTCGCCGGCGCGTACCTCCGCCAGCCGCCCGACGAGCCCGGGGGCGCCGCGCGGCCCGCGTCCTGCGCGTGCGTCGTCTCCTGAGGGGAGGCCCCCGCGCTCCGTCTACGATCGTCCTACCGGAAGGTCGCGCGGGCGTAGGCCGCGACGTGGGGAATCGCCCAGGCGACGTAGCCCATCGAGAGCAGCGACGCGGCCGCGGCGGCCGCGTAGGCGGGGCTCGAGGTCGCCTTGCGCGCTAAGAGCTGCGCGTAGCGCCACGGCAGCTGGTGGACGGCGATGTCGTTCTGCGGGTGCGTGTTGTCGTCGAAGGCGAGGCCCAGGAGCGCGCCGGAGAAGCTCACGAGCAGCGCGGCCCTCGCGACGACGGGGCACGCGATGGAGATCCACGCTCGCACGCCGAGCGCGACGAGGAACGAGGTCAGTCCGACGTAGAAGTTCAGCCGCGTCGCGACGTACTCGAGCTCGAAGTTCCGGCGCAGGAACGCGCCGAGCGACGGCTCCTCGTCGAAGCGGTTCGCGAGCGCGCCGATGGCCACCGTCGAGATCAAGACGACCTACGATTACAGCTATTCCACGAGAAACACTGTGTTTGAATGTTTCACCTGCATCTGCATCGTCAGGGAGCTGACCATCAGGAACGCGTAGGCGCGCTTGCAGAGCGCGAGCTTGAACGTGTCCGCGACGTCGTCGAGCGGCATCGCGAACGCCGCGCCCGCCGACGCGCCGGCGAAGAGCGCCCCCGGCACGCGGTACGTCCCGAAAAGGGCCGATGCCGCGCCCGTGTAGTCCCGGAGCTCCGGCTGGACCGTGGTCGCGGCGGTCGCGCGGCGGATGAGTCGGCTGAGAGACTGGGAGCCGCACTCACGACCGCCGCGACGACGGATGAGTCGGCTGAGAGACTGGGAGCCGCCGCGAGTACGGCCGCGACCATCCAAGCTCCTGCTGGGGATCGGCCCCAGCGAGCTCCCCAGCGCGGCGAGTCCGGCGAGGATGATCATGCTCGGTGAGGGCTGCCTTCTCGGTGCCATCTCGCACGGCAGGCCTTGTTGAACTTCAATGAAATCGCTCGCCAAACGCTTGCCACAAGCCAAAGCCCAGCACCGACGCGCCGCGCCCACCGACACACGCGCAGCGATGGCGCAGCAGAACATGGACGCGGACATCAGGCTCGCCGACGCGTCGGCGTCGGACATCAGGCACGGCCTCGACGGCGCGCCGCACGCGCGCGTCCTCGAGGCCCTGCGCGCGCTGGGCCCCGTCGCCGACGGCGCGTCCGTCGCGGCGACGACGGTGGCCGACGAGCTCAAGCAGCCGAACAGCCACAGCGCCGTGCTGCGGCTCGAGCTCTCCGACGGCGCGGCGCGCGAGGTCTTCGTCAAGAAGGTCACCGCGCGGCACCTCGCGCACAAGCCCTGGGCCGACCGGCGGCGGTCGCTCGCGTACGCGCGCTGCGAGCTCCGCTTCTACCGCGAGTTCGCGCCGGGCCTCGACGTCGGCACGCCGCGCGTCGCGCTGCTGGAGGACGCCGGCCTGGAGGATCTCGGGGACGCGGAGCCGCCCGCGGCGGCGCTCGAGACGTGCGGCGCGGTCATGTGGCTGGAGACCGTCCGCGGCGGCTTCGAGCAGGCGTCGCCCCTGGCGCCGGCGCGCGCGGCGTTGGTGCTGGACGCCGCGGCGCGGCTCCACGCCAGCGCCTGGGAGGACGAGGCCGTGCTCGGCCGCGCGGCCGAGCGGCTCCAGCGCCACGGCGGCTCGTTCGCGCTGAGCATCCGCAACCCCAAGGAGCTCGAGCGCCTCGAGGCGAACTGGGCCACGTTCAAGGCGAATTTCGCCGCCGTCGCGCCGCCGGGCTTCTTCGACGCGCCGGGCGTCGCGGACCTGGGGGGGCGGCTGAAGCGCGCGGCGCGTTTCGTCGCGAACGAGCTCGCGCCGCAGCCGGGCGACGCGTTCGCGTGCCTCGTCCACGGCGATCTGAAGGCCATGAACGTCTTCCTGCCGACGGACGACGGGGAGCGCGCGCTCCTCATCGACTTCGCGTCGACGGGCGTCGGCTACGGCATGGCCGACGTCGCCATGCATCTCGCGCACGCGGTCTTCCCGCTGCCCGCGGACGTCGAGGACGGCCTCATCGACGGCTACCTCGCGGCGCTCGACGCCTACGGCATCGACGGGACGGAGGGCAGCCCCTACTACTACACGCGCGGCGCCGCGCGGCACCACTACCGCCTCGGCCTCGTCGACTACGCGCGCTTCGTCGTCGGCCGCTTCTGGGGCGCGGCGTCGCCCGAGACCTTCGCCGCCAAGGCGGCGAACCGCAACGTCGCCCTCGTCCACCGCAACGTCGACGCCGCGCTCGCCTTCGTCGCCAAGGTCGACGCGTACCTCCGGCTCGTCGAGGCCGACATCGCGTCGCCGCCGAAGCCGCCGCCGCGCGGGCCCCCGAAAGTGAAACCTTAGAAACAGGGCGTTACCAGAAGAGGTTCGGGTGGGAGACTTTGAGAGCGCTCCGGGTAGCCGGCGAAATCCGGCTAGGGTTCCGCAAGCCGAGGCTCCTCAAATCGGGGCAGCAACGCGCAAGAGCAAGTACTTCTTCGTCTCCAACGTCACAATCCACTGCGTCCACGTCGAGTGAATCCAGCTTTGGAAACCGGGCCGCGATGGCGAGCACCGAAGCCTTGGTGATGCGCGTCCTATCCAAGCGGAGAGTCAACGATGATTTCGTACTCAGCCCGGGCAGCAGCGCGGCGACGCCATCGTCCGATACATGCTCGCAGCAATCAAGACACAATTCCTCGAGCGAACAGCCGATGCCCAAGGCCTCCAAGCCGACATGCGTGACCGCGGACCAGTTCAAGTTTAAAATTCTCAGCCTCGGACAGTTTTGTCCAAGCGCGACGACAGATTCGTTCGTGAGCACCGTGTCATCTCGTGAAGAGTCGTAATTCGTCAGGTGTAAATTCAGATCCTCTATGATCGGGCAGTGCTTCGCAATGGCCACGACCGCGGCATCAGTGACGAGGGTGTCGCTGACATTCAGCGTCTTTAGCGCGGTGCAGCTCCGCACGAGCTCGATCACTCCTGCATCTGAAACGAGCGAACGATCATCAAGATTTAGGGCCTGCAGCTTCGGCAAATACTTTGCGATCGTTCGGAGCGCGTTGTCTGTAACATTCCGTTTGAAGCCACGTTCCAACGCACCCAAGTTTAGTTCTTCGAGATACGAGCAGTTTTTCGCCGCCGCCGACACGGCGTCATCCGTGACGCAAGTATTTTCGAGGTCGAGCGACTTCAACGCGGCGCAGCGCTGGACCAGCGCGATCACCCCCGTGTCCGAGATGTGATCGCAGTCGCCAACACTCAGAACCCGCAGCTCGGGGCAGTGCTCCGCTACCGCCAGCAGAGCGGCATCGGTTACGGGAATCCCGCACAGACGAAGCTTTTTCAACGCGGTGCATTTCTGAGCCAGTGCTATCACTCCGCCGTCCGAGATTCCGTTGTTTCTGGGAAAGTTGACATTCAGGAGCTCCAATTTCGGTAGGTGCTTGGCGATCGCGCAGAGCGCGACGTCCGTGAGCTTGTGTTGGCAAGCGAAATTGAGCTTCACGAGGCCCGCGTGCACGCGCACCATGGCTGCCACCGCAGAGTCGGTGAGGCTTCCACTCGTCAACGCAAGAGACCGCAGGCTCGTACAATACGCCATCAGCGCAACCACGAGTTGATCATCTACGAGCGGTCGGTCAGCGCGCATGGACACGTAGCGAAGACCGTCGCAGCGTCGCAGGAGCGCCGTGACCTGGTTTGCACCGAAGCCGTCAGAAACTTCGTAGCCAAAGCTCTCGGCAAAGTTGAGAGTCCGCGCGCGACCGCACACACCGCCAAGAAAGGTGTTGCTCGTCAGCGCCAATCCCATCATCTCGAAGAGGCCAAGGTGCGCGACGAGGTCGTCGCCCACTGCGTCGAGGACGCGCTGGATTCCCGAACGACTCCGGGGCGCCGCCATCCTGTGCTCGACGCAGCGGTCGCGCGGCGCGCGCACGGGTCGCGCGCTGCGGCGCGCGCGCAGGCCTGTGCTCGACGCAGCGGTCGCGGGCGCGCGCACGGGTCGACGAGCGGCGGCGCACGCCGCCCGCTCAACTCGAATGCTCGAGCCAAAGTTCACCGTGCACTGCAAGGTGAAGCGGCAGACGCCGGCCAAGTCGCCGGCCGCGTGACGGGCCGCGGCCGACGAGGACCTGCGGCCGTTCCTCGAGGCCACCGAGACACCCGACGATCTACGATATGCTAACCGCCCCTACCGGTGCCTGTGGTGGTGCTTCGCGGGCCCGTCCCTCCCCTGGAAGACGGAGGAGCGGCCGCCGTTCGAGGCCGCGTCGTCGTCCCGCTTGTCCTTGTCGTAGCACTTGCTGATGAAGAGCGGCTGGTTGATGAGGCCCTGCTGGAGGACGTCGTTGAGGACGATGTTGTACATGATCTGCTCGAGCTTGTCCGTCTTCAGGCTCTCCAGGAACGAGTCGACGAAGAGGAGCGCGTAGGTCCGCGCGGTCTTCTCCGGCAGCAGGGACAGCGCGAGCGTGACGAGCGACACGTTGCGGTCCCGGCCGTGCTTCTTGGGCCTCGTGAACGCGCGCGTGAGGTTCTCGCGGAGGAGCGCCGTGAAGGGCTTGTCGTCGAGGTTCGGCAGCTGCTCCGCGCTGCAGAGCGCGACCTCGGCGTAGATGTCGACGCGGCAGAGGTGCTCGTTGTACGTCTCGACCAAAACGGGCGTCACGACGGCCGTCGCCTTCTCGCACCACCAGACGATGAGGTGCTCGAGGAGCGGCGTCGGGAAGAAGGGCACGGACGACACGTAGAACTCGATGCGCTCCACGAGCGCGTGGCGCTGCGCCGGGTCCTGGAAGATGTCGATCGTGCCCTTGACGAAGACGTCGAGGACGAGCTTGTGCGTCTCCAGCTCCGTCAGCGCGCCCACGGCGCTCTTGCGCTTGTGCATGGACCGCATGAGCAGCACGAGCAGGCAGTGGATGACGTGCCGCTGGTCCGTCTCGTCGAGGAACGGCAGGTCGGCGCGCGCGAGGAGCCAGTCGAACCTGCACGCGAGGCTTGTTGCGAGGCGCGACGAAAAACACCAAACGCCGCGTCGAACATGCGCTTCTCGAATTTCACCATGTCGTCGTGGGGCAGCTCGTACTCGCTGTGGACGAGGTTGATCATCTCGTTGGGCAGCGCCGCGGCGAGGTCCTCGACGAGCCGGCAGACGCTGAACCTAGCACGGGTCGCGTGGCGTCCGGGCGCGCGCGAGAAGACGCCGCGCGGTCGCTCGAAGATTTCCTGCTCCTCGTCCTCGTCGTAAAAATCCAAATCCACAAAGTTGTTGATGAGCTGCGCCGCGGCGCTCACCTCCACGTCGGACATCAGCATCTTCGCGCGCCGGCTCCGCTCCGCGCTCGTGCCCTTGTAGCGCCGCTGGAGCGGCACGTTGTAGCGCGGGCAGGGCAGGTGCTTCTGGCCGCTCGTGGCCGCGCGCGCGGAAGAGTCGAAGCCGGGAAAGCCGCAAAAACAGGTGGCGCCGCCCGCGACGGACGCGAGGGCGTAGCGCGTCGTCGCGACCACGGCGCGCATGGGCTCGTCACGGTGCCCGGGCTGCACTTCTTGCACGAACCATGCGCTTGTACATACGAACCAAGTCGGGCTGCAAGGTCTGTCTTGAGCTTCAGGTCTTTGCCTTTTGCGTCATCATCCGTGCATTTTCGAGCTTGGAAGCTTCCGTAGCAGCCCGTGGCAGCCCCGGAGAGGCCCGCGCTGCCGCCGCCGGCGCAGGGCAGCCACGCCACACCTTCGCGGGCGCGTCGGGACAACGGGCTGCTCGAACCCGTAGCAGCCGGAGAGGCCCGCCCGGCACGATGGCGGACAACACCGAAACGCCGCTCATCGACGACGGCCCGCGCTCGGACGCGCCGGCGCTCGCGCGCGCGGCGCTGCTCGTGCTCGGCGCCAGCGTCCTCGCCTACTCGAGCGGCGGCCCCCCCGCAATCGCACCGAGACCGATGCAGTTCGCCGCCGCCGACGCGCCGTCGGCCGACGAGGCCGCGTCGATCCTCGGCGCGGCGCTGTCGGCGGAGGCGTCGCTGACCATGCCCTGGGACGCGGGCTTCGCCGCCGCGGCGCCCGCGCGGAACGCGCTGAAGCAGGACGCCGCGTGGGGCGTCGCGCGGCCCGCGACGGAGGCCGACGTCGCGGCCGCGGTCGCCTTCGCGCGGCGCCGGGGCCTGCGCGTCGCCGTCTACAGCACGGGCCACGACTACGACGGCCGGTCCCAGGCGTCCGGCGACGGCCTGGGCCTCGACCTCGGGCGGCTCCGGTGGGCGCGCGTGCTCGACGAGACGGACGCCCGGGGCCGCCGGCTCATGAGCCTCGGCCCGGCGACGCCCATGCTCGACGCCTACGAGGCCGGCGCGCCCCACGGCCTCGTGCCCGTGAGCGGCCACGTCAAGTCCGTCGGCGTCGGCGGCTTCACGCTCGGCGGCGGCCACGGGCCCCTGAGCCGGCGCCACGGCCTCGGCGCGGACCAGCTCGCGCGCGCGCGCGTCGTCCTCAGCGACGGCACGGTCGTCGTCGCCGACGACGGGCCCGGCGCGTCGGCGCGGCAGCGCGACCTCCTCTACGCGCTCCGCGGCGGCGGCGCGGCGCCCGGCGTCGTCACGGAGTTCGTCGTCGCGGTCCACCCGGCGCCGGCGACGGTGCGCCACGTCGCCTGGACGGCGCCCTTCGTCGCCGCGGGCGGCTACGCGACGGGCCGCGCGGCGCTGAAACGGTTCTTCCACAACGCGACGTGGTGGGAGGGCCTCGACCGCGGCTGGGGCGGCTGGTCCTCCGCGTCGTGCCGCGACGCGGCGCGCTTCCGCGCGGGCGACGCGGACGCGGGGCCCGCGGGCGCGCGCGGCGGCGCCTGGGGCCTGCTCGAGGCGCGGCTGATCTACGCGGGCGACGGGAGCGGCTACGAGTCGCTGCGGGAGCTGCTGGACTGGGCGCCCGTGGGCGGCGACGCGCGCGCCGTCGAGACGGACGTCCGCGACATGGTCGCGCTCATGCGCACGGAGGGCGGCGACCGCGAGGGCCAGTACGAGCGCCAGCTCATCAGCAACGTCTTCGTCGACGCGGGCCACCTCGCGAACGACGACCTCACGGACCTCGTCGCGAACGCTTTAGACGGCTCCTGCGCCGGCGGCGCGGCCTGGGGCCCCCTCTTCTTCTACAACCACGTGCTCGGCGGCCGCGTGGGCGAGCTCGGCGAGGGCACGAGCGTCGCAAACGGGTTCCGGTCCGCGCTCTTCGAGGTCGGCGCGAACGACGCGTGGGCCGAATCGGCCGACGACGCGGCGCGCGGCGGCGCGCTCGTCGCGGCCGCGGCGCGGCTCTACGCGTTCTCCTCGAGCAGCTACGGCAACGAGTTCACGGACGCGCCCCTGCTGGACCGCGACTGGAAGGACCGCTTCTACGGCGACCACTACGGTCGGCTCCTGGCCGTCAAAGCGGACGCGGACCCGTGCAACGTCTTCCGCGCGGAAAGGGGCGTCGGCGCGGACGTCGACCGCTTCGCGGCCTGCGCGCCCTTCGCCAAGGCGGCCTGCGGGACGACGGCGCGGACCGTCGCCGTGGACCGGACCAAGTACGGCGGCACGTGGTACAAGCAGTTCGTGTCGACGTCGCTCGCGGCGACGCACGAGCGCGGCAAGCGCTGCATCCAGGTCCACATGGACCCGCGGGACGGCGGGACCTTCGAGACCGTCGTCAAGTGGCGCGCGGGCGCGGCGGACGGCGCGCCGAAGAGCGTCGACGCGACCGTGACGCTCGGGGACGACGGGACCTTCGAGGAGCGCGGCGTCTCCATCCCCTACGACGTCGTCCACGTCCGCGAGGGCGCCGACGGTCTGTACGACCTGGCGGTGGTCTATTCGTCCTGCGTCGGCGACGACGTCGGCGCCGGCGCCTGGGTCATGACGCGCGAGCCCGAGCTGCCCGCGGGCGTCGACGTCGCGTCGCTGCAGGAGACGCTGGCGGCCGCGGGCGTCGACGCCGCGGTGCGCCTCGAGAAGGTCACGCAGGCGACCTGCGCGGCCTGGGCGCCGTCGAAGACGATCGCGCGCGCGCGCGTCGCCGTGCGGCCCGCGGTCTGCGGCGGCGATTCCGAGGACGCGCTCGTCGCGTACCCCGACGACGGCGGCCGCTACCCGCTCGTCGCGCTCGAGCACGGCGCGCTCTACGACAAAGCGGAGAGCGCCGAGCACTGCGCCGGCGACGTCGAGGCCTGCTACGGCGCGCTCATCGAGGACGTCGCGCGCGCGGGCTTCGTCGTCGCCGCGCCCGCGTCCGAGAAGACGGGCTGGTGCCAGCGCGCGGCGGAGGACCAGGCGAACATCGTCACGTTCGCCGCGGCGAAGCGGTCGTCGAGCGCGCCCGAGGACGCCGTCTGGCGCCGCGTCGACTGGGACCGGGGCGCGGGGCTCCTCGGCCATTCCATGGGCGGCGTCGCGACGCTCGTCAACGCCGACGACTACTACCCCCTGGTCGCCGCGGCCGTCGCCGTCGCGCCCTACACGGCCGACGCCTGGCGCGAGGCCCACGACGGCCCGGTGCCGCGGGACCACCTCCTCGGCGCCAAGGGCGGCGCGCCGGGGCGACACGCGCGCGCGGCGGTGGCGGTCTTCGGGTCCGCGGAGGACGCGACGGTGCCGCCGGGCGCGCTCCGCGCGGCCTACGACGGGCTCCCGGCGACGACGGACCGGCTGCTCGTCGTGCTGCCGGACCGCAGCCACCGCGGGCTCAAGGAGGACCACGTGCTCTCCGCGTCGTACGCGGCCTTTTTGGCGTGCCACCTCAAGGACGACGACGGCGCGTGCGCCCGCCTCGGCGCCGAGTCCGAGCTCTGCGCGGGGGCGATCTGCGAACGCGGCGGCGGGTTGTAAGGGTTGTTTTATTTCTCGAGGACTTTCTCTGGAGGACGTCGTCGGGCCTCCGAGATCGTGAATCTCTCGCTCGCCGAGAGCCTCAGAATCTCACCGCGATCCTCTCGCTTCCACCTTAATTATGGCTCGCGTTCTCGTCGCTCTCGCTGCCCTCGCCTCCGCCACGGCGCTCCGCCCCCTAGAAAGCAAGGCGCTCAACGCACAGCGACGGCGTCCCCGAATTCAGAACCGGTCGCTCGCAAAATATCTTGTTTCCAGACAGACGCGTTGCGCCGCCCGCGCGGCCGCGCTACTCGTCCCAAAGCACCCCTCTCGCCCCGCGCTACACGCGCGTGCACGTCGTATGCGATCGCACCGCCTCGAGCGGGACGTCGCGCGTTCGCGCGTCGTCCGCTCGCCCGCGACCCGAACCGTCCGCAGGTGCGCGGCGGCGGCCTCCAGGAGGTCGGCGCGGGCCTCATCGGCGCGTCCGGCGCGGCGGCCTACCTCACGCCCAAGGGTAACTTCAAGGCCTACGACATGGACGTCACGGAGCCGACGGCGCTCGCGATGATGCGCCTCGTCGGCGCCTGGCAGCTCGGCGCCGCGACGGTGCTCGCGCGCGACACGGCCGACGTCGGCGCCTTCTCGAACTGGGTCGCCGCCGCGGCGATCCTGTCCACCGCGCCGTCCTGGGAGTCCATCGGCGCGCCCAAGGAGTCCATGGCCATCTGGATCGGCATCCTCGCGGCCCTCGGCAAGTACGGCATGGACGGCAAGCTCAACAAGTGGGTGCCCGTCGCGCTCTGGCTCGTCAACGGCGCCCAGTTCCACTTCGCGCCCCAGTTCTCCGCGGACTTGTACCAGGCCAAGTCGAAGATCTCGCCCATGGGCCTCTCCATGCTCTCGCTCTCCGGCGGCATGATGATGGTCGCGGGCACGTACCTCGGCTTCCTCGCGAACGGCGCCTCGCAGGCCGAGGCCTTCGGCTACGCCTACGCCGTCAACGGCGTCCTCGCGGCCAAGTGGGCCCTCACGGAGGCCGAGGGCCTCGGCGCGCCCAAGCACGGCCCGCTCGCCTGGGCCGCGATCTCCGCGGGCCTCGCCTACAAGTCCCTCACCGCGTGAGCGCGCGCGCGACCCAAGGAATCTCGGCGTCGAGCGCGGGACCCTGCGCGCGCGCTCCGCCCGAGTCGGCTAACGACGTACGACTCCTCTCGCGGCCCGGGGCTGGCGGCGAACGACTGACCTGCAAGTTCAGTGCAAGGACTTCAAATTGAACTCTTGCCAGAGCTTGGCTCGCACGGGCGCCGGGCGCCTGACGATGGTCGCAGCTCGCGGCGACGACAAGTCCGATGCAACGACTTCAAGGTGCACTCGCAGAGCTCTTGCCTTCCGCACGCGCCACGATGGCTGCATCGATCGTACCAACGCTCGCACTCCTGGCCTCGTCCGCCGCAGCGCTCAGCGCGCCAACATCATCAGCCGCAGCGCTCAGCGCGCCGCCAGCGTCGGCGACGATCGCATCGATCAACCCCTGCCCGCGGCGCCAGCTGCTCACGTATGTGGCGCACACGGGCGGCGGCAAGGTCAGCGGCGGCGAGGTGCTCGCGAAGCGCGAGGACTCGGAGTGGCTGACCGTGGGGCGCATCGCCGCGGCCGACGACACGTTCGAAGCGCTCAGCGCCGCCGCCGCGCGCCAGGAAAGATTGATCGCCGAACACGCGACGCGGCTCTACACCGAGCTGCGGCGGAAGCCCGGCGACGGGAGCCCGCCCATCGAGCTCGGCCTGCGCATCGACGACGACGTCGTCGCCGTGCCCGCGCCAATGAGACGCGACTTCGTCGACGCGGCGACCATGACCGCGGGCGGCTTCCGGGGCTTCCCGAAGAAGGCCGGCGGGTCGGACATGTACGCGCAGTACGACCTCGGCGAAGACGTCTACGGCCTGCCCTACGACCGCGCGGCCGTGCGCGCCGAGCTCGCGCGCCTCGTCGAGGGCGACGCCGTCGTCGTCTTCGGCTGGAGCTCCTGCTTCTTTTGTGTGGACGCGGAGCAGAAGCTGCGGGACGCGGACGTGCCGTTTCGAGCCGTGCACGTCGACCTCTGGCGGCGGTCGCCGGACGTCTGGCACGACGCGGACGCCGACGACTCGGGCTCGGGCGCGGCGCGCGCGGCAAAGAACGTGCGCAAGGCCACGAACCCTTTGCAGGCCGAGCTCGCGCTCCTCACGGGGCGATGCTCCGTGCCCGTCGTCTTCGTGAAGGGCGAGCTGCTCGCCGCCGGCGACGACGACGCGCACGGCAAGGTCGACGACGCCCTCGCGTCGGGCGACATCGCGATCGCCCTGGCGGGGAACGCGCCCTGGACCGCGCCGCCGGGCTGGGCGCCGCCGCCCGCGACGCGGACGTGTCGCGTCTGCCGCGAGAAGTACTCGGACGCGACGAACGGCGACCGCAGCTGCTGCTACCACCCGGGCTCGCTGCGCGGCGAGTCCGCGAGGAAGGGTGACTGGGACGACGCGGCGCAGGGGCGGCCGACGGCGTCGGGCGACGGCGGCGAGCTCGTGTGGACCTACTCCTGCTGCGGCCAGGCCGACGGCGCGCCGGGCTGCACCTACGACCGCTGCCGGAGCTACGACGACCCGTAAGGTGCACTGCAACTTTGCCTCAAGTTGGCCGCAAAATTGCCTCAGCTGTTAAGGCGGAATCATCTGGGTCGTGCGCGCGAGCGCGCGCCGGCGGCACGCCCAGGGCCTCGACGAGCGCACGCGCACACCCACCCAATGGCGCCAAAGAAGCAAAAGCTCGCGCCCAAGGCCTGCTTCGCGGGCCTGAAGATCGTCGTCATCGCCGCCGAGCCCATGCAGAGGCAGATCTGGTCCGCCAGCATCCAAAACATCACGTTCCTGCGGCGCGACGAGGTCGCGCGGCTCGAGGGCAAGTCCTACGACTACGTCGTGTCGCGCCTCGACGCCGAGGCCTGGGGCGCGGCCGTGCGCGCGGCGGCCGGCGCCGCCAAGGTCGTCGGCGAGCGCTGGCTCACGGGCTCGCTCCGCACGGGCGCGCTCGAGGCCTGGGAGCCGCACGCGTGGGGGCGCGCCGCGACCGCCGCCGCGGCGCCGGACCGCGCGGGCGCGACGCTGCCGCTGCGCGCCGTCGCGGTCCGCGTCGACGGCGCGGGCTGGGCGCCGCGCGTCGCGGCGCTCGTCGCGGAGCACGCCGCGCACGTCGTGCTCCTGCGGTCCGCGGCGCCCCTGCGCTGCGGCGACCTGCTGCCGGCGCCGTGGCTCGTCGTCGCGTCGACGGCGACGTCCGCGGTGCTGAGCCGCTGCGCCGCGTCGCGGTCCGGCGTCGACCAGCACCCCGGCCTGTGCGCGTGGCGGTGCCGCGCGGGCGACGTCTTCGCCGTCGCGGACGTCGGCGCCGAGGATTTGGGACTGTGGGCGTCGCGGCAGCGGAGCGACGGCGATATGGTCGCCGTGCTCGCGGGCCGCGGCGGCGGCGGGGGCCTCGGCGCCTGCTTCCGCGACGCGTACCGGCTCCTGCGGCCCGGCGCGGCGCCGCCGGCGTTTGGCGCGTGCGACTCGCTGCGCTACGGCGCGGGCGTCGCCGGCGACGCGGCCGCGGCCTGGGCCGACGACGCGGTCTGGGTGTCGACCTACGGCGGCGCGACGCACCGTCTGGACGACTGCTGCGTCGCGCGGGCCGGCGGCGGCTACGCGCACGTGCTGTCGCTCCTGCCGCGGCGCCGCGAGCTCCTCGGCGACGACGTCGACGACGACGTGCCCGCGGCGTCGCGCTGCGTCGTCTACCGCGGCGGCTGCCCCGACGCGCGCACCGCGGAGGCCGCGCTCCGCGTCTTCCCGTCGGCCGCGCGAGGGGGCGCGAACGCGCGGATCCTCGACGCGCTCAAGAAGGTCGGCGCGCTCGAGGCCGCGCGCGACGGCGGCGACCGCGGGCGCGCGGGCGTCAACCCGCGCGTGCTCTACTTTGAGCGCGCCTACGCCATGTGCCTGTCCTGGCCTGTGTGGAAATCAAATCTTCAACCCGACTTCAATGTGCGCGTAATCGAACGATTTGGACCAGACTCTTTCGCTGTGCTTCGAGAACTCGACGAGAGCAATCGATCCGTCCAAAAATCAGCCGAATCGACTTCGATTTGATTGAGATAGAGAGTTCTGAAGTTTGGTGGACCCCAAACCAGTGGTTGATTTCCACACAGGTCGTGGCCCAAGCCGTTCCGGAAGCACGAGTGCGTCGAGGAGTTCGTGCGCGCGAGCCCGTTCCTGTCGGAGGACGGCCGCGCGATCAAGATCATGGAGGAGGCGCTCGAGGCGCCCATGTCCTGGGACGCCTGCGCCGCGTGGTCGTTGGAGAAGGGGCTCGCCGACGCCGTGGCGAACGATAGAGACGCGTTCACGACGGCGACGTGCCCGGACGAGCTCATCGCGACGCACCGCATGGCCAAGGTCTTCGGCATCTCCATCGGCGCCGGCGTCGACGACGCGGCGCGCGCGACGGGCGCCAAGTTCCGGGGCGCCGTCGAGGTCGTCCAGGCGCTCCGGAGGCGCGGCGTCGCGCGGCCGGAGCCCGCCGACGCGGCGGCGGCCGCCGCCGCGGACCCGGCCTTCGCCGCGCGGCTCAGCGGCGGCGCGCGCGCGGGCCTCGCGCGCCACGACGACTTCTTCGGCGCACCCCTTCAGGAGCCCGAGTTCGCGGACGTCGTCGCCGCGGTGAAATTCGCCCTTCAGGACCAGGCGGCGCACTGGCGCGCGCGGCTCGGCGCGGACGCCGTCGACGGCCACGCCTGGGTCGTCGAGCGCGTCGGCGGCGCGCGGCGGCGCCTCGGCGGCGAGGCGGGCCACGACTGCGACCTGCTCATCACGCACCCGGCGATCTGCTCCTACGCGCGGATTCGCGAGGTCCTGGATCGGCTCAAGAGCACGCTCGCGGCTAGGGGCCGTCTCGAAGGCTCGCGCGAGGGCGGCCTCGAGGGCGACCGCTTCGGCGACGGCATGCGGGGCCTGCCGCGCGCGGCGGCGCTCGAGGAGCACGTCGGCTCCGTGCTCAGCGACAACGAACCGGAGGACCTCGCGCGCGTGCCCGTCTTCCGGCAGATCCGCAACGAGATCGCGGGCCGCGGCTCGGGCTGGCAGCACTGGGACCACCTCGCGCGCCATTTCGGCGTCTTCCGCGGCACGTCGGGCCGCTGGCGCCGCGTCGATTTGATCGTCTCCGCGCACCTCGAGTGGCCCTTCGCGCTCCTGTCGTGGACGGGCGGCAAGGTCTACAACCGGCTGCTGCGGCTCCACGCGAACAAGATGGACGCGTCGCTGTCCGCGCACTGCCTCATGACCGTGCCCAAGGACGGCACCGACGCGAAGCTGATCCCGCTCGAGACGCACCCGGGCACGCCCTGGCCGCGGACCGAGGAGGACGTCTTGCGCCTCCTCGGCGTGCCCTGGCTCCCGCCGCATCTGCGGGACGTGTAACAAGTTTGTGTCCAGAGTGTTGGCGCGATTCGAGCCTCAAGAAGCCTTCAAGCTCCTGAGATTCACTCGCGACTCGAGTCGCCGAGGACCGAGGAAGCCATCCAGGTGCACCCGTCCCTCGCCGCTGACACCGACCGGTTGAACCCCCCCCCGTATGGCGACCGATGCGCCGCCGCCCGAGTTCAAGGACGCCGGCGGCTTCGGCCCCGCCGACTATGTGGCCATGGAGTTCTACTACCAGGACTTCGACGGGGAGCAGCGCGGCCCCGTGACCTTCCGCGGGCTCCGCGCCGGCGTGGCGGAGGGGAAGGTGGACGACTCGTCGTACATCTACCCCAAACTTTGCGACGAATGGGTCCAGCTCGGAAGTTTGCCGACGCTCCTCAAGCTCCTGACGTCGCTCGCGGCGGACGAGTCGCCCGCCTTCACCGAGGAGGACGCCGCGTCGCCGTCCTTCACGGAGCGGACCACGGGCGCGTCGAGCCCCCGCACGCCCTTCCAGCGCCTGTCGACCTACGAGGAAGGCGACGGCGTCGACTCCCCCCGCACGCCCTTCCCGCGCCTGTCGACCTACGCGGACGGCGACGGCGTCGACTCGTCCGACGAGAGCGTCGAGGGCCCGTCGCGGCGCGACCGCTTCGCGATGATGCAGTCGGCGCTCATCGCGGCCAAGGCCGAGGTCGCGAGCCTGAGAAAGGAGGTCGACGTCCTGCGCGAGGAGAAGGCGGCCCTCGAGTCGGCGGCGTCGCTCACGCGCCGGTTGAAGGTCGAGAAGAAGCTCTTGTCCGCGCGGCTGAGCGCCGTGGAGTCGACGCTGCGCCACGAGCGCGACGAGCTCAACCCGACGAAGGACGCGCTCTACCGCGAGGCCGAGGACTTCAAGGGCCGCGTGTCCGAGTGCGAGCTCGAGATCGACCGGCTCCGGCGCGCCGGCGCGGACCGGGGCGACGGCCCGCCGCACCACCACATCACGAAGAGCGAGGCGCTCCGAGAGCTCATGCGCGTCCGCCCCGCGCGGGGCTTCCGGACCTCGGCCAAGGAGCTCGTCACGGCGATTATCGCGCGGCGCGCGTCGTCGCCGGGCTCGTCGCTCGCGCGGCCCATCAAGCCGCCGCCGCCGCGCCGCGCGATCTCGCAGCTCGAGCCTTCCCACGCCTACGCGGACATCGTCTCGCGCGCGCGGCCGCCGCCGCGCGCGCGGGACGCGCCGGTCCAGTCCTTCGCCGACATCGCGTGCAGCCCGCGCGCCGCCGTGGCCCGGCGGCCCGCGCCGGAGCCGCGGGGCACGACGCCGCGGAGCACGGCGACGCGCACGCCGCCGCCGATGCCGTTCGGGTGGCCCTTTGCCCGCGCGGGCAGCTCGCGCACGTTCTCCTCGGCGTCGTCCGCTCCCGCGGCCACGCCGCCGACGCCGCCCGTGCCGCAAGTGCCCGCGGCCGGCGCGCCGCGGCCGGACGAGGCTCCGAACGGCGGCCTCCGCCGCGCGCCGTCGTCGACGGCGCGGCGCAACGCGTTCGCCGCGGCGCCCTAACACTCCCCTTAGACACGCCCTCAGATCTGCATGAGGTAGGTGATGCCGAGGAGGTCGAAGCACTTGCGCATGACGACGCCCGTGGCCTCGCAGAGCACGAGGCGCTCGGCCATGCGCGGGTCGTCGAGGACCTTGCACTCCGTGACGAACTCCGTGAACTTGGTGGCGATTTTGTAGAGGTAGTCGCAGATGCGCACGGGGAGGAAGTCGTCGGCGACGGAGAGCACGACCTCCGCGAACTGCGTGAGCTCGAAGGCCAAGGCGCGCTCCTTTGCGTGTTGCGTCAGGACGAGCGCCGCGCCGGCGGCCGCGGCCTTGGCGTCGACCTTGCGCGTCTCGCGGGCCTTGGCGACGATGGACGCGAGGCGCGCGTGGGCGAAGAGGAGGTAGACGGCCGTGTTGCCCGACGTCGACAGCATCTTGTCGTAGGAGAACTTGTAGTTCGTCGACGGGTGCTGGTGCAGGTCGAAGTACTTGACCGCGCCGTAGCCGATGGCCGCCGCGGCGCGCTTCACCTCGGCCGGTGGCAGGGCGCACTTGCCCTCGGCGACGCGGTCGCTCAGCGACTTCTCCATGCGCTCCACGGACGCGTCGAGCAGGTCGACGAGGCGCACGGTCTCGCCGGACCGCGTCTTGAAGCGCTTGCCGTCCTCGCCCTGGACGACGCCGAAGCCCACGTGGTGGAGGCGCACGTGGGCCGACGCGTCGTCCCACTTGGCCGCGCGCGCGGCCTCGAAGCACATGTGGAAGTGCTCCGCCTGCCCGAGGTCCGTCACGTAGACGACCCACTCGACGCCGAGCGTCCGCAGGCGGTGGTGGATCGCCGCCATGTCCGTCGAGTCGTAGCCGTAGCCGCCGTCGGACTTGCGGATGATCAGGGGGAAGCTGTGGCCCGGCAGGAAGACGCACGCGGCGCCCGACTCCGCGTTCACGAGGCCCGCGTCTTCCAGTAAACCGATCGCGCCGGGGATCATCGCGTTGTAGTAGCTCTCGCCGAACTCCTCGACCTTGACGTCCAACCGCGCGTAGACCTTGTCGAACTCCTTGCGCGAGATGTCGCAGAGCACGGACCAGATCGCGCGGCACCGCGCGTCGCCCGCCTGCAGCGCGACGACGGTCTTCCGCGACACCTCCTTGAACTGCTCGTCCTCGTCGAAGCGCTTCTTCGCGTTCTTGTAGAAGGTCGTCAAATCGGTAATGTTCGGCGGGTTCTGGAGGAAGTCGGGGTAGGCCTCCTCCATGTGCGTGATGAGCATGCCGAACTGCGTGCCCCAGTCGCCGACGTGGTTCACGCGGCGGACGTCGTGGCCGCAGAACTCGAGGACGCGGCAGATCGTGTCGCCGATGATCGTGGACCGCAGGTGGCCCACGTGCATCTCCTTGGCGATGTTCGGCGACGAGAAGTCGACGAGCACCTTCCGCGCCCCGCCGAACGCCGACAGGGGCGGCGGCGCCGCGACGCCGGACGCCGCGACGCGCTGCGCGTGGGCGCTGAGCAGCGACTCCTCGACGTGGGCGTTGATGAAGCCCGCGGGCGCGACGCTCGCGGACTTGAGGACGCCGTTCGCGGGCACGGCGGCCGCGATGGCCTCGCCGACGGCGCGCGGCGACGGCAGCCGCGCCACGCCGTTCGCCTTGAGCGTCTTGAAGATGCCCATGGGCGCGTTGCACTGGTAGTCGCCGAAGGCCGCGTTGCCGCAGCGCATGACGCCGGGGCTCACGTCGCCGGCCTCGGGCACGGCCGCGGCGATCGCCGCCGCGAAGAGCCGCGTCACGAACTGGATCGTCGACTCGTCGGCCTCGGGCGCCCAGGCGGCCTCCGCCGGCGCGCCGAGCGCGGCGACGCGCGTCTCGACGTCCGCGGGGACCTCGGTCGCCAAAGCGGCGACGGCGCCCCCGAACTCGCCGGCCGCGAAGGCCCGCAGCAGGAACTTCGCGTCGACGGCGATCAGCGCGCGGCCGAGCGTGCCCGGCGCGGGCCCCGCGCCCGCCGCGAGCCGCGCCGCGAGGTGCGCGAGGGCGGGCCGCGCCGCGGCGACGGCCGCGGCCGCGCCGGGCGGCGCCTTGGTCGTCGCGGGCGCCGCCAGCGCGTAGACGAGGGCGAATTCGTCCAATCGCGGCACGACGGGCTCCGCGGGCGGGGGGAACGGCGCCGCGTCGCCGAAGGCGCCCCGGACGCCCCGCGCGAGGGGCGCCAGCGTCGCGTCGGACCACTCGGTCCAGTCGTCGCACGCCGGGTCGTCGGCGGCGAGCGCGCCCGCCGCGAACGCGAGGAGCCGGCAGGCCGACGCCGCGCCGCAGACCTCGCCCTCGCTCGCGTCGAGGACGCAGCCGTCGTCGGCGCCGGGCACGCCGGGCCCGCCGCCGCCGCCGGACACGTCCAGGCCGCAGGCGGCGGCGACGGTCGCGACCTTGGCGACCGCGAGCGCGTCGGCGCCGGCGCGGAGGCGGTACGCGCCCTCGGCGACGGGCGCGGCGGCCGGCGCGGCGGCCGCGGGCGCCGCGGGCGCCGCGGCGGCGGCCGGCGGCGCGCCGCCGTCCTTGTGCGCCTTCTTCTTCGCGTCCTTGAGCGCCTTCTTCGCCGCGGCCTTTTGCGAGTTCTTGCTCGGCGCGGCGCCGCCGTCGGCCGCCGGCGCCGCGGCCTCCTGCTTCTTCTTCGCCTCCTTCTCCGCCTTCTTCTTCGCCGCCTTGTCCACGAGCGCCATGGGGTGGCTCGGATCCAGCGCCGTGATCTTCGTCTTGATGGCCACGAGGGCGTCGACGGCGGCCTTGATGGCCGCCTTGTCGCCGCCGGCCTTGGCCGTCTTCACGGCTTCGCCGGCGGCCTCGCACTGCGCCACTAAGTCGTCCATGACTCTCGCGGGTCGCGAGACCACGCTAATCTGTCGGGCGCGCTCGTCGAGCCGGCGAGGTGGACACGGCTTGGCGCGATGCGAAATCGGCGACGATGTGCTGAAGTTTGGACGAGCAGTCAACGAGCGCATCGTTGCCTTTGCAGGATCGCCGGCCGTGCCGTCTAGCCGCGTCCACAAGGAACGAGTGGCTCGCCGAGGGTCTCGAGGCATGCTGGTGCCTTTTCGTCACGCTTTTCGTACTCGTCCCTACCTTGTTAAAACGGCACCGCCTCCGCCAGCTCGAGGACCGCCTCCTCGGGCGGCGCCTCCCCGCGGCAGTCGAGGGACCGCACGCGCGCGAACGCGAACGCGCCGTCGCGCGCGCAGAGGCGGACGTCGTGGACCGCCTTCGGCCCGAGGAGGCCGCGGAGGTCGTCGAGGATGGGCCCGCGGATGCGGTCGCAGGCGCCGTGGTCGAAGCCGCGCGCGTCGCAGGCGGCCGAGAGCGCCGCGTCCGCGTCCGCGACGGCGCCCGCCGTCGGCGGCAGGTCGAAGGCGAAGGGCGCCGCGTCGTCGATGTCGCCCGAGAGGCGGTACTCGAGCTCGAGGTCGTCGGCCGTGCCGTTGAAGAGCGCCGCGTCGCAGAGCGCCCGGTCCAGCGCGTCGGGCCGGCCCCGCCAGAAGCCGCGCGGCGCGCCGAGCGCGACCGCGACGAGGTCGCCTCCCGAGGTTTCGTAACCGGCGACCCAGGCCGCGGCGTCGGCGAAGCGGCCGTCGGCGGCCTCGAAGACGAGCGCGCGCGCGCAGGGGTCGTCGTCGTCCGGCGGCGGCGCGGCCCAGTCCTGCCAGAGGCCGAAGCCGCGGAGCGCGCGCTCCGTCGACGCGGCCGCGGGAAACGGCGACGAAGCTACGGACCGCGCGTACGCGGTGACCAGGACGGCGGCGGCGACGGCCGCGAGGGGCCGCGACGCGTCCAGGGCCACGCCCGGCGCCGCCGCCGGCGCGGGTCGCGCGGCCGCGGCCGCGGGCGCCGCGGCCGGGTCCCACTGGA
>NW_008705561.1:2172218-2223759 GCF_000186865.1 Aureococcus anophagefferens
CCGCACGTCCGCGGCTTCGGCCCTCGCGGCCGCCGCCTTCTCGGCTTCGAGCCGCGCTTGCGCGTAGGCGCGCGCGCGCGCCGCCGCCTCGGCCTCGATGCGCGCGCGCGCGTCGGCCTCGGCCCTCGCGCGCGCCTCGGCCTCGGCTCGGGCGCGCGCGGCCTCGTCGGCCCTCGCGCGCGCGGCCGCGTCGGCCCTCGCGCGCGCGGCCTCGTCGGCCCTGACGCGCGCGTCCGCTTCCGCCTGGATCTGCGCCGCGCTCGGCGCCGCCGCCGCCGCCCGCGCCTCCTCCTCGGCCCGGCGCGCGCGCGCCCGGGCGTCGGCGACGGCGTCGGCCCGCGCCTGGGCGTCCGCCGCGGCCGCGCGGTCCGCCGGGTCGTCGTGGTCGCACGCCGCCTCGGCGCGCGCGTGCTCGGCGATGACGTCGATGATGCACGCCGTCGTGTCGCAGCCGTCGAGCATGGGCTTGGCGACCTCGACGAACTGGCGGGCGGCGTGCTGGAGGCCCTCCTCCGTGTCCGCGTAGTCGAGTTTGTACACGACCTCCTCGCCGTCGACGTTCGTCGTGAGATGCAGCGAGCACATGATCTTCGGCTCCACGAGCGGCAGCAGCGCGGCGAGGAGGAGGGCGCGCATCGCAGCGGCGAGCGCGCGGGCAGCCACTTCAATGCGAGTCAAACATCTGTCAAACTTGCCAAAGGAGCCGCGCTCTCGCTCTGCTGCGCCCCACGCGCTGCCGTCGATCTTGTGCACGCTCGAGCTCTCGCAGAGCCACCGCCGCCGCCGTCGATCTTCGTGCGCGGCACACAGTGATGCGCGCCGCGTTGCTCGTCGTCGCGGGCCTCGCCGCGGCCGCGGCCTTCGCGCCGCCGCGCAGCGCGCTCGCGTCGCCCAGCGCGCGCGCGTCGCCGCGCGCGCGCGACGTCTCCGTCGCCGCGGCGCCGGGCACCGCCGTCGTCGACAAGGACTTCCGACTCGCGGGCATCTTCCTCGGCGCGGGCCTGCTCCTGGACCAGATCCCCTACGTGCAGCTCGTCGGCGTCCCGATCACGCTGCTGGGCGTGCTCTTCCTGGTCCAGACCTTCCGCCTCGACTTCTGCTTCGACGACGACTCCTTCGAGCTCAAGGGTCTCGACGGCGCGGACACGGGCGAGAACATCGTCGTCGGCGGCGCGAACAAATGGACCTACGACTCCTTCGTCAACTGGGACACGTTCCCGGCCGGCTGGATCGACCAGCCCCAGGGCCCGATCCTCATCTACTTCAAGGAGACGCAGACGCCGTCGGACCAGTGGAACGTCGGCCCCGGCGAGAGCGCCAACTCGCCCGAGGCCATCGCCAAGGGCGCCGTGCCGGGCCAGGTCCACTTCTTCCCGGCCATCTGCAACGCGAAGCAGATCACCGCGGAATTCGCGAAGCGCGGCTGCAAGAAGCTGTAGGTTAGGTGTGCGATAGGCTCTTAGGTGCGTAAGCGCGGCTATGGCCTTGCCACGGGCCTTGCCTGATGGACTGCAACAATCAAGGCCTTCAGGTATCCTCGAGTTGACGCTTGCCAAGCATAGTTATAGAGCCCGATCGTGCGAGGTGCCTCGACGCCCGCTCGCCCCGACGCGCCGCCCGGGCGCTGCGCAGCCTCTCGTCGGCTGCCAGAGCCAGCTCTTCAAGCGAAATCTCGACGCGCGCTCGCCCCGACACGCCGCCCGGGCTGCAGAGCATGGTCCGCGGCCTCACCATGGCCGAGGCAGTGGACATGCCCATCGGAGCCCCGACGCGCTTCAAGGTCGGCGACCGCGTCGAATGCCGCTGCGGCGAAGCCTGGTACCCGGCCACGGTCGTGGAGATTTGGTACACGCCTACGAAGGACGAGTTCCCCTACGACACGAAGATGCCGTACCGGTGCGAGCTGGACTCGGGCCAACTCGTCTGGGCGCCGCTTGATCACGAAGGCTGCGTCCGCGCGGCGGCGCCGCCCCCGCCGCCGCGCGCGCACATCATCCGCAAGAAGCCGAGCGTCTCCCTCGATATTCTGGACAAGATGGGCCTGAACCAGACCTGCTGCTCGGAGCCGAATTGCAACTGCGAGGACGGCCCCATGCCCGTCTACTTCTTCCTCAACGGCCAGGCACAGTTCACGGGCATGGTGCGGTATGGGAAACACGACGTCCTGGATGATTCGTCGGTCGTCGGCACGGGCGGCGGTATAAAGATCGTGAGGCTCGACGATGCCGACGGGCCTCTGGACGGTCCGGGCCACGTCATGGACGACGACGAGATCATGTGCGAGTGGGCGCATTACGACGGCGGCACCTGCGGGCCCGGCGGCTCGCCCCCGAAGGGGTGGTTGAGCCCGCCCTTCAAGAATCTGCGCGACAAGGAAGCGTCTCTTCTCCGCGACGGCGAATTGGACCCCCGCTACGGGGTGGACGAGACCTTTCCCTTCGACGTCCTCGACGACGGGTCGCTCCGCGCGAGCGTTCGCGCGGACGGCGAGGTCAAGGTCATCTACGAACGCGACCAGCCCCTGCCGCTGCTCCGAAAAATCATGGGGCAGCCGCCCCAGCCCGGCGACGTCGACGACGAGGGGCGCCCAGTGATGGCGCCAACGAAAGATCGCCAATGGCTCGAGGTGGTCGCCGTCACACGGCAAGGCATCGTCACGGCGCGCCCGAGCCGGCAGCCGGGCGAGGACTTCTGCTTCAAGTTCTCCCCCGAGCTCACGCCCGACAAGTTCTGCTACTTCCCCTGCGACCGCATCCTCGCGATGAAGAAGTACTCGAACTGGTAGGCTCTCCGCGCGGTAGGTAGGCGATGCCTCGTAAGTGTTACTTCCACGCGGGCATGCAGGCGCACTCGCAGAGAGTCCCGGTGAAGGCGGTGCTCTCCCGGCAGACGGGGCACGCGGCGACCTCATTTTTGACGGCCTGCTTGATGCATTTCGCGTGGAACGCGTGCGTGCAGAAGGTGACGTAGACACGCTCCGACGGGTCCGGGGTCCCGTCGGCGGCGAGATTCGACGATCGGACGCTCACGATCCTCTCGGTGCCGTCGATGCGGACCGCGGCGCGGCAGTCCGCCCCACGGGGCACGCGAACGACGACGGCGCGCGCGCCGTTGAGATCCGCGGCGCGCTTGAGCCCGCGGATTTCGACGCGCGCGCCCTTCTCGAGCCGGACGGGCCAGGCGAGCGGCTGCAGGCAGATGGTACAGGCGTCTTCGAGGCGTCGGTGCGAGGACCCGAGCGCCGCCCGCATGGCCTCGAGGTGGACCGCCGCGCGGTGGTCGTCGCGGAGCATGCAGTTCGCCATGGAAAAAGCTCGAGCCTCGAGGCCCGGGAGGAGCATCTGCGCCTGGCTCGTGGACTCGCGCGACAGGAGCTCGAGCGCGCGCTCCGCCTGTTTCGCGGCGCCTTCGAGATCGCCGCCCCGGAGCAGGTCGAGCGACAGGCACGAGACGGTCGTCGGCGACGCCTGGTCGTCGGACGCCGACTCCGCCATCGCGACGCTCAACTCCATCTGAGACATCGCGCGGCCCAGCACGTCCCCGTCTTCCTGCGCCACCAGGTTTCGGGCCATGCGCAGGTTGTGGGCCAGCGCCCGCGCGAGCCGCGGCCCCATGTCCGAGCCGTCCCAGGCTCGGGCGTCGCATCGCTCCAGCTCGCGCAGCGCGTCGTGGTAGCGTTCGCCCCGGAGCAGCGCCACCCCGAGCTTCATGCGCGCGTAGGTCCGCGGCCCGAAAGGCGCGTCGACGCCGACGGCCTCGCGCGCCGACGCGATGGCGCCCGCGACGTCCCGGAGCTCGATCTGCACCGTCGCAACGTCTGCGAGCGAGTAGACCATGGTCTCCCCCGACGTCATGCCGGCCGCCTTCAGGATCCGGACCTGGCGCCGCGCCGTCTCGAGGTACCGATGCTGCTCGCCGCGCGCCGACCAGATCGACTTCTCGCATTCGAGCACGTGGGCGACGACGTCCTTGGCCCACGCGCCCTCGTGCGCCTCCGACAGCGCCGTCGCCCGGCCCGCGTGCTCGAGGGCGTCGCCGTACGACTTCTCGTCATAGAGCTGCTCCGCGCGCATGGAGTGCGACTCGAACAACATGTGCGCGAACGAGAACGTGATCTTCGCCACGTCCTTCGTGTTCAGGATCCCGCGCTCCGCGAAGCTCGCGAGCTCGAGACTCACACGCCGCTCGCACCGGAGCGCTAAGTCGAGCAGGGCCTTGGAATCGAGGGGCAGCGCGCGCTTCGAGGCCTCCCACAGTTTTACCATCTGCTTCACGTCGTTCGAGAGCTCGAGATTGACCGGTACGATAACCGCCATTTATCCAGGGGGGGCGCGAACCGTGCCGGCGTCGGGCCTCGGAGCGACTGCCTGCTCTGCGTTTTTGCCTTTGGCGATCGAGTCGGAGACAGGAGAGAGGCCTCGCGAGCAAGATGGCCGACCTCACCGACAAGCTCGAGCGCCTTGAAATCATCAAGAAAATCTCCCCCGGCGACGTAAGCGTAGCCGAAGCGCTCGACATGCCCATCGGTTCCCCCACGCGCTTCAAAGTCGGCGACCGGGTCGAGTGCCGCTGCGGAGAAACCTGGTACCCAGCGACGGTCGTGCAGATCTGGTATACGCCTACGAAGGATGAATTTCCCTACGACACGAAGATGCCGTACCAGTGCGAGCTCGACGACTCGGGCGAACTCGTGTGGGCGCCGCTTGATCACGACGGATGCGTCCGCGCGGCGGCGCCGCCGCCGCCGCCGCGGGCTCACATCATTCGCAAGACGCCGGGCGTCTCCGACGATGTTCTGCGCCAGCTCGGCCTGAACCAGCCTTGCTGCTCCGAGCCTCAGTGCAACTGCGAGGCCGGCCCGATGGCCGTGTATCGCGAACTCGGCGGCCGGCCCTACTTCATGGGCATATCGCGCTACAACAAGCTCGACATCCTCGATGATTCGTCGGTCGTCGGCTCGAGCGGCGGCATCCAGATCGTGAAACTCGACGATCCCGGCGGCGCGCTCGACGGACCGGGACACGTGATGCACGACGACGAGCTCATGTCGGAGTGTATGCACTACGACGGAGGCCGGTGCGCGCCGCCCGGCGGCGAGCCCCCGGAAGGCTGGGCGAGCCCCGAGTTCACGTCGATGCGTTCCAAAGACACGTCTGTGCTTCGCGACTCCGACGCCGGACGCTTCGTGGACGACGTATTCCCCTTCGACGTCCTCGACGACGGGTCGCTCCGGGCACGCGTGCGCGCGGACGACGACGTCAAGGTGCTCTACGAGAAAGAAATACCCCTGCCGCGCATGCGCGAGCTGACGGGCCAGCCGCCCCAGCCCGGCGACGTCGACGACGACGGCGCTCCCGTAATGGGCACGTGCTCGGAACGCCAATGGCTCAATGTCGTCTCTGTAACGAGACACGGCATCGTCACGGCGCTCCCCAACCCCGGCAAAGGCCCCGGCGGGCGCGACCAGGACTCCTTCGTGTTCTCCCCGGAGCTCACGCGCGAGACGTTCTGCTACTTTCCCTGCGACCGCATCATCGCGATGAAAAAGTACTCCAACTGGTAGCCGCGAACTAGTGTGCAAAGTAAAGTTAAGCCTCGTCGTCGTCCTCCTCCTCCTCCGACGACGACGACGCCGCGGCGCCGGCGCCGTCGACGAAGTTGCCGAGGTCCTGGTCCTGGTGCTCGACGGCGGCCGCGCGCTGCCGCAGGACCCAGTAGGACCGCGTCACGGAGCGCTGGTCCGCCTCGTCGAGGCGCGCGAGGACGCCGTTGATCTCGGCCAGGTCGTCCTCGTTGGCGATGTCGAAGTCGCCCGACTCCATCTTGTCCACGAGGTCGCGCGCCTCGGGCGACCTGTGTGGAATTCAACCACTGGTTTGGGTGGTCCCCACCAAACTTGAGAATTCTCTAGCTCGGTCAAATCGAAGTCGATTCGGCTGATTTTTGGACGAATCGATTGCTCTCGTCGAGTTCTCGAAGCACGGCAGAAAGCCTCGCGTCGAAACGGTCGCATACGCGCACATTGAAGTCGGGTTGAAGATTTGATTTCCACACAGCGGGCGACGCCAGAGGAAAAAGATCGGCGAGCGCGTCGACGGCCCTCGCGTCCAGCCGCAGCGTCCGCGGGCTCCGCGCGAAGCCGAAGACGAGGCGCAACGAATCCTCGTCGATCTGGGGCCCGGAGGACCCCCGCAGGCCCACGAGGAACGCGAGCTTCGACGCGAGCGGCAGCGGCGCCGTCGGCCGCTTCTCGAGCGTCCGCCGGAGCGCGTGCGCGACCTTGGCGGGCACGCGCGCGTCGCGCGCGTCCAAGCTCACGAGCGCGCCGTTCGCCTCGAAGGCGAGGGCGAGCTGCTCCATGGCCGCCGTCGTCGACCGGGGCAGCGACGCGGCCCGGAGGCTCAGCTTCTCGAGCCGCGCGTCCGCCCGCAAATACGCGGCCAACGACGCGACGCCCAGCTCGCCCAGGTCGTTGAGCCCCAGGTCCAGGACGCGCGGGCCGGCGCCGCCCGCGCGGCGCCGCGCCCCGAGACCGTGGAAGACCGCCGCGACGCCCACGGGGCCGAGGCCGCAGTTCCGGAGGTCGAGCGCCTCGAGCGGCGCGGTCCCCCGCTCGAGCTCGCGCCCCACGACCAGCGCGCCGGCGTCGCCGATGCGCGCGTTCGCGAAGGCGAGCGTCGGCGAATTCTTGACGGCGTGGACGTCGACGCCGTTGAACGCGCGGAGCGAGCCGTGGTCGCGCGCCGCGGCCGCGACGTCCGCGGCCGCGTCGCCCAGATCGACGCCCCGCGCGTCGACCGCCTCGAGCTTCGCCGCGCAGCGGATCGCCGCCGCCACCAATAGGCCGCAGGCGCAGCTCCGGCCCAGGTCCTCGGGCGTCCGCGCGGCCGCGAGCGTCAACGCGCGCGCGTCTCCCGTCCGCAGCCCCTCGAGGTCCAGCGCGAGCAGCCCCACCTCGAGCCGGTCCAGCAGGGGGAACGCCCCGATCAGCGCCTTCTGCGCCGCGGGCAGGCAGAGCGCCGGCATGCCGAAGAGGTCCACGCGGAGCCGCCGCGGGTACGCCGCCGCCGCCGCCTTGCTTGCCGCCGAGAACGCGTCGACGAGCAGCACGAGGTTCGCGAGGTCCGCGTGCGGGTTCGTCCAGAACTCGCGGTCCTCGTCGTCCTTCTCGTCGTCGAGGCCCGCGACGTGGAAGAACGCGCGCGCGTCGACGACGCCGCCGCCGTCGGCCGCCGCGGCGCGGACCGCGGCCAGATCCAACGCCGCGCGCGACGACACGGCCGCCGTCCGCAGGCTCGGGTTCCGCGCGAGGCCCCGGGCCAGCGCCGGGAAGCCCGCGGCCACGGGCAGCCGCTTGCGGCTGTACGCGCGGTCGTCGTCGTTGCGGTCGTCGTCGCTGCCCGAGCTCTCGAGCTCGACGACGCGCTGCCAGAGCCGCGCGCGCCGGTGCCAGCGCACCTCGTCGTCGTCGTCGCCGCCGCCGGTCGCCGCCGCCTCGTCGCCGCCGGCGTCGTCGCCGTCGTCGAGCGCCTCCGCGCACCACCGCGTGAGCCGCGGCGCGGACCACTCGTTGCCGCTGACGTCGACGGTCTCGAGTTTGGGCAGGTCGTCCCCGAGCACGTCGCCGAGCCGCTCGAAGGGCGCGACGGCGATGGGCCCGTCCATGGTCGTGAAGCAGCAGTTCTTCAGCGCGAGGCGCCTCAGCGTCGCGCCGCGCGCGCGCAGCGCGTCCGCGAGGTCGTCGACGATGTCGTTACTCCGCCACTGCGCGCCGCACCTGGGCAGCACAAGAGTGATTCAACGTCGCTTCAATGTGAGTGTTCCGCGCGCGCGCCCCGGAAAAAGCATCCACGCTTCGAGACCGTTCCGAGAGATGATCGCTCGTCCAAAAATCAGCCAAAACGAGTGGAAACCGGCCGAGATATGAGCCTTTGAAGTTGGGAATCTCGCTCTCTTGTCCTGCCCCGCGCCGCACGCGTCGTTGTCGCAGACCTGGCAGGCCAGGTTTAGGTCGACGTTGAGCGCGTGGTGCGTCGCGCAGGCGTTGCAGAGGTGGCCGTTGCCGAAGAGCTCGGGCGTCATCGGGTGCGGGTGCGCGGACGGCATCAGATCCGCGTTCGACAGGTTCAGGGCTTCCAAACCCGCGCAGTGCGCCAGCAGGCTCAGCACCATGCGCGCCGACGCGCGATTTAAATGCGCCGCCGACAGGTCCAAGTCCAACAACGCCGCGGCGCCCGCGCCGAAGAAGAGCCGCAGGTCCAGGCCGTTGACGTGCTGCAGCCGGGGGCGCGCGCGCGCCGCGGCCATGAGCGCCTCGAGCCCCGTCGACGACACGGCCGTCGTCGACACGGTGACGCGCGTCGCCTCCTCCGCGAGGGCCGCGACGGCCGCGACGCCCGCGTCCTTCAGCGACCGCCGGAGCCGCGCGTGCGGCGCCGCCCGTAAATCCGCGACGTCGAGCACGCACGCGCCGAGCCCCAGACTCGCCCACGCGCCGTCGCGCGCCGCGTCCGCGAGCGCCGCGCCGACGACGACGCCCGCGTCGAGCGTGTCGCGGCAGTCGACGACGCGGAGCTTTTCGCAGCGCCGCAGCGCCGCGACGAGCTCCAAGGCGCCCGCGGGGTTCATGCCCGTGTCGTGCGCGCGAGGCAAGGCGACGGCGCCCCGGGGCCGCGCGGACGTCGTCGTCCGCTGCGGCGGCGGGTTCCAGACGGACATGTCGAAGGCTAGCGACTGGTGCGGCAGGCGCAGCTCCTCGAGGGCCGCGCGCGCGTCGTCGGACGCGACGTGGTCGAGCGCGCGGGCCAGCACGACGCAGCCGCCGGCCTCGAGGCGCCGCGGCGGCCCGGCCGACGCCTCGCGCACGAAGCGCCGCGGCACGTTCGTCTCGCGGCGGACGACGCGGCTCGCGGCGTCGACGTAGGCCAGGTCCACGGCGCCGTCGTCGCGGAGCGCCGCGACCGTCGCCGGGTAGAAGCGGCGGCCGCCCTGGAAGCGCGCCTCGACGCTCTGGTCGACGGACAAGGGGTGGTCCGCGTCGAGGTCCGGGCCCAGGGCCAACACTTTCAGGAACGGCGGCGCCGTCGCCTTCAATCGGCCCACGGGCACGCCGCAGAGCAGCTCGATGGCGGGGCAGTCGTCGAGGAGCGCCGCGAGCGCGCGCCCCGCGGCCTCCGTCAACGCGTTCGACCGCGCGTCCAACGTCCGCAGCGACGGCGTCGCCCGCGCGAAGGCCGCCAGCGCCTCGACGCCTCGTATGTCCGGGATCCACGCCGCGTGGACGTAGTCCAGGTAGAGCTTGGACCGGTGGCTGCCGCCGCGCTTCCGCGAGTGGAACGTCTCGCGCTCGAAGCCCGGCCGCCGCTCGGCGCCGACGCAGCACCGGTTCGCGGACACGTCGAGCTCCGCGAGCGCCGGCGTTTGGGCAACCCGGAGCGCGTCGCAGAGCGTCGCCACGGCGCCGCCGCAGAGCAGGTTGCCGCTCAGGTCCAGCTTCACCAACGTCGGCGCGCTCGTCGTGAGGCGCGGCGCGAGCTGGTCGACGGCCGCGGCCCCCAGACCGCCGTTCGAGATCGCGACGGTGCCCAGGGTGTGCGTCTCCGCCAGCAGGCTCACGAGCGTCATGGCGTTGCGGTCGCCGACGGCCCCGTCGAGGCGCAGGACCGCCGCGCGGCCGCCCGGGCTCTCCAACCCCAGGAGCGCGCGCGCAAGCGCGGCGACGTAGGCCCCCCGCCGCCGGCCGTCGTCCGCGGCCGCCAGGTCCCCGAACATCTGGACGACCTGCTGCCACCAGCCCCGCTCGAAGAGCGCCGACGGCCGGCCGCCGGGCGCCAGCGCCAACCGCGCGAACGTCGCCGCGAACGCGTCCGCGCCCTTCCCGGCGTCCGCCTCCGCGTCGAAGTACAGCGCGCACTGCTCCGCCGCGAGGAACTCCTGGAACGTCAGATGGGCGAACCGGTACTTGTCCGCGCCGCGCTCGCTGAACCAGGCCAGCAGCGGCAGGCGCCCGCGCTGCGCCGCGTCCGCGACCGCGCGCCAGTCCGCCTCCGAGACGCCCGGCGTGTCGCGGACCGCGTCGAGCACGAGGTCGTCGCCGAAGTCGCGCGTGCCCCGGCCGCCGTCGGCGCTGTGGGCGCGCCAGGCGACCTTGCGTAGCAGGGACCGCGCGACGCCCGGCGGCGCGTCGCCGAGCTTGTCGAGCATCGACGTCAACGCCGTCCGGTAGACCAGCCCCCGGTTCAAATCCCCGGCCAAACCCTCGCCCTGGAAGACCGACAGCGTCACGGACAGGAGGAGCGGGTTCGCGGCCATGCGCTGGAGCGCCGCGTTCAGGCGCAGCTGCCCGAGAAACGTCTCGAACTGGCCGTCGTCGCCGAGCCGCTTCCGCGCGATCGCTTCGATCTGTCCCTGGTCCAGCTGCAGCACGCGCACGCGCCGGAAGCGCGCGTAGGCCGGCCCCTCGAGCGCCTTCATCTCCCGCGACGTCACGACCAGCGGGTGCCGCGCGTACTCGTCGCGGATCTCCCGCTCGAGCCTGTGCCGAATTCAAATCTTCAACTCGACTTCAATGTGAGCGTACGCGACAGTTTCGACAAAATCTCTTCGGCCGTGCTTCGAGAACTCGACGAGAGCAATCGATTCGTCCAAAAATCAGCCGAATCGACTTCGATTTGACCGAGCTAGAGAATTCTCAAGTTTGGTCAGGACCACCCAAACCAGTGGTTGAATTCGGCACAGGCTCGAGCCGCGCGTCCAGCGCGCCCGCCTCGTCGACGCCGTCCAGGATGAGCAGCAGGCGCCGCTCCTGGCGCGCCTTGTCGAAGAAGCGCCAGCGCGCCTCGGCGCAGGTCTGGCGCAGGTAGGCCCAGGCCAGCGGCGCCGCGGGCCGCGCGGTTTCCGGCGCGAAGACGCGGACGACGTCGCAGACCCGCACCAAACAGGGGATGAGGTACGCGTGGCGCGGCTCGCGCATGGTCCAGGTCAGCAGCTGCTTCGCGAAGGTCGTCTTCCCGCCCGCCGGGTCGCCGACCACCAGCAAGGGCTCCGCCTCGAGGTCGCGGCGCCGGACGTCGCGGAGCGTCTTCGACGACGAGCCGTTCGGCTTCACGTCGAAGGTGCCGTCGCCGTTGACGCGGATGACGCGCGCCTCCGCCGGCGGCGCGTCGGCGACGCGCGCCCAGACGCGCGCGTTGAGCGCGACCTCCTCGGCGAAGGCGCTCAGCACGTCGTCGAAGGCCTCGGCGTCCGCCAGTTCGCAGTCGCGCGCCTCGAGCCGCAGCGACACGCACTGCTGCATGATGTCGAGGTCCTCGCCCGTGATGGGGTTCACGATCGTGCCGTGGTCGAGCTGCGCCGACGCGCGGTAGCGGCTCCGCTCGTCCTCGAGGAACCGCGCGCCGTCCCAGGGCTTGGCCGTCTCGAGGAGCGCGGCCCGCGGGACCGCGACGCAGCCGCGGAGCTCCAGCGCGCCCGCGGCGCCCGCGGCGAAGATCGCCGCGCAGTCGACGGCGAGCTTGCGCTGGCGCCAGCCCGACGTCGCCGGCGGCTTCGCCGCGGCGTCCAGCGACGCGACGCAGAGCTCGCCCAGCAGGTACCACGGCGGCGGCCGGCAGTCGAGCACGTCCGCGACGCGGTCCGCGGCGCCGAGCAGCACCTCGTTGAGGTGCGCCGCCGCGTGGCGCAGGGACGCCGTCTGCAGGCCCTTGAGCACCTCCGCCTCGACGACGGGCGTGTCGTAGCGGCTCTCCAAAACCGCGGCGACGAGCGCCGCGGCCAGGCCCGACGCCTCGCGGAGCGCGGCGTCGGCGGAGCCGCTCTGCGCCGCGGCCACGAGCTTCTGGCCGCCGCGGAGGGACCCCGTCAGCGCCAGCAGCTCCGGCGGCGGCGCCTCGCCGGACCGGATGGCCGCCGCGAGCGCCGCGCCGTCGTCGCGCGTTAAGCCGAGCTGCGCCGTCAGATCCGCCGCCTCCAGGCCCGCGGCGTCGCGCGGCGTCATGGGGAAGACGGCGTCGGCGACGACGAGGTCCCAGGCGAAGCTCAGCGGCTCGCTCAGCGCCGACACGGCGTCGACGCCCGCGCCGAGCGCCGCGGGCCAGTGGCCCCCGCCGTCGACGTCGACGACGCACCGCGCGAGGTCCAGCGCGGGGAACGCGACGTCGGGCACGAAGGCGCTCTCGACGCGGGCGCCCCGCGCCTCGAGGGCCGCGCGGAGCGTCGCCGCTGCCGCCGCCAACCCCTCGAAGGACTTGCGGCGGTCGTCGACGGACGGGCCGACGGCGAGGAAGTTGCGGCCGTCGCCGCGGCTCCGCAGCGCGGCCGCCGCCGCGTCGAAGCCGCCGCCGCCCAGCGCGCCCGGCGCGACGGCCTCGACGCGGTCCTCGAGCGCTCGCAGGAGCCGCGCGACGCCGTCGCCGTCGACGGAGCCCGCGCGCCGCAAACTCCGCTCGAAGTCGCCGCCGGGCCCGTAGACGTCGCCGACGACGCGCGCGAAGAGCCCCCGCCGCCGCGCCGCCGCGGCGACGGCGGCCTCGGACGCCGCCTCGTCGCCGCCGGCGACGAGCCCGCCCGTGGCCCCCGCGGCCGCCTCGCGGTTCTCCGTCCGAAACGCCGACACCGACGACGTCACGGACGCGACCTCCGTCCGCTGCGAGAAGAAGCCCGGCGCGTCCCAGCAGGCGCCGCCGCAGGTCAGGGCCACGCACCGCGCCTGGCCCGCGGCGATCTGCCGCGCCTCGGACGCGACGCCGAGCCGCGTCGCGTTGCGATGCGCGGCCTCGTAGGCGCCGCCGTCGCCGCCGACGCGGAAGAGCAGGCGCGCGCCGACGACCTCGGCGCCGCCGCCGTCGAAGCAGCGGCCGAGGCACACGACCTCGTCGCCGCGGGCCAGGACGAGGGACGCCTCGGCGCGCGCGCGGCCCGCGTAGGCGACGCGCAGGAGGCCGAAGAGGGCGTCGGGTACGCCGGCCTCGAGCGTCACCGCCGTTTCCACGTCCATCATCTCGCTATGTTGATGTTGGTTGGTTGGTCGCGCCGTCGACGCACGACTGCGCCCGCCACTCGACGCGCGCTCCAGCCGGAGATTATTTCGACGAGGGTCCGAGGCGAGCCTCGAGCGCTGCGGCAATATGGCTGCATCAAACCTTCAACCGGGCCTTCAACGTGGCGAGACGACACAAAAGGTTCAGACGCCTAACCAGGCCCAAGCAGCCTCCAAACCACGAGCGAAGCGACTTTAGAACACGACCCCGTCATCGCCCGATGACGGCGAAGGCCTGGTCGACCTTCTCGAGCTGGCCGAGGATGATGTGCATCTCGCCGAGGCGCGTGAGGACCGCGTGGCGCTCCCAGGGCGCGAGGTCGCCGGCCAAGGCGTCGGCGTCGTCGTCGGGCGCCGCCGGGTAGGCGCGGAGCTTCGCGAGGAGCGCGTCGCGGAGCACGTCGAGGCACGCGCGCTCGTTGCGGAGGCTCACGGGCGTCGACACCTCGACGGCGCCGCCGAGGCCCCGCGCGCCCGCGTTGACGGCGTCCTCCGTCGTGAGGAGCGCCGCGCGCAGCGACCGGAGCGCGTTCGCCGCGAGGGGCGACGCGCGCGTCAGCACGTCGTCGGCGCCGCCGCCGGGCACGGGCGCCGCGGCGTCGTCGACGCGCCGGCGCGCGGCGCAGAGCTCCGACCGCGCGAGGACGACGGCGTCGTGGGGGTTGTTCTCGAGCGCGAAGCCGTAGACGCGCAGCAGCTTCGCGTTCGACAGCGGGCCGTAGCTGATCGTGACCTCGTCGCCGGGCTCGAGGTCGGCGACGGCCACGAGCGCTTTCGCGCCGCCGTCGCCGTCGGCGATCGCCGCCGTGGGCCGGAGGTCGTGGTTCGCGAGGTCCAGGGCCGGCACGAGCGTGAACTCGAAGGCGTCGTCCTCGAAGCCCGAGAGCGCGCGGGACCGCGCGAGGCACGACAGGCGGAGGTAGTCGCGCTCGGGCGCCGCGAGGCGCAGCGCTTTGTGCGCGGCGCCGACGAGGCTCGCGAACTGTTCCGCGCCGTTGCGCGCCGGCGACCCGTCGAGCGCCGCGAGCCGCTCCGCGGGCCAGAGCGACGGCACGTCCGGCGGCTCCGCGGGAAGCGTCGCGACGTACGGCGCCGACTCGGCCTCGCCCGAGAGCAGCGCGAGCGTCGTCAGCGTCGCCGCGGCCACGCGGCTGTCTCCGCCGCTCAGCGCGTCGACCTCGGCGACGAGCGCGCGCGGCGCGCGCGCGCGGATCGACGCCTGCGTGATCCAGAGCGCCGGCGGCACGGCCAGCAGCTGCGTGCCGGCGGCGATGCGCTGGGACGCGAAGAGGCCGCGGCCGCGCGCGCCCACTTTGCAGACGACGCCGGCGTGGAGGTTGACGAGCTTTGCGTAGTGCCTGAGGACGGATTCGGCCGCCATTGCAAGCTCAGACTACTCTGTCAGAGGCGCATCGCAGAGCCGAGCAGGGGTAAACATCTCGTCCTTGCAATCTCCTTGAAGTGTGGCAGAGATGGCTGGAGAGCGGCCGCCCAAGCGCGTCGTCACGCGACAGCCTCACCCATGCGCAAAGCGCCGTAAACACTAAAGCGCGTGCCAGCCTCACCCATGCACGCAGCGCCGTAAAACACCATGCGCCACAAGCCGAAGCGGCGCGACCACAACGATGAAAACTCCAGCGTTGCGCGGTCGCCGCGATCGCCGCAGTCACCGCGGCCGCAGAAACCGACGACCAGCCTCACCACCTTGTGGTGCGCGCTGGGCCTCGTCGTCGCGACGTTTTGCTTCCTCGTCTGGCGGCTCGAGGCGGATCCGCCGGCGCGCGCCAGTCAGCCGCCGCCCAAACCGACGCGGCCGGCGCCGCCGCGCGCGGTCGTCACCGCCGTCGCGGCCGCGGCCACGGTCGTCACGCCGGCGGCCGCCGCGCGCGCCGCGGCGAACCTCTGCGCGCCGTCGGCCTGGCGCAACGGCACGGACCTCAAGGGCGGCGACCTGCCCAACGGCTTCGTCGAGGCGGCGACGGCGGCCGAGTGCTGCGGCAAGTGCGCCGCGCGCGGCAACTGCGTCGCCTGGACGCTGGCGGAGGGCTGCTGGCTCAAGGGCGCGCGGTCCGCGGCCTCGCCCGACGCCAAGCTCGTCTCCGGCTTCATCGCCGGCCGCGTCGGCGTCGACGCCGCCGCGCTGAAGAAGCTGCGCGCGCCGGCGTGGGTCGGGACGACGCCGCAGGAGAAGCGGCGCGCGCGGACGGCGCCGTTCGCGTGCCGCGGCGACCGGGCGACGGCGCTCGACGGCGAGCGCCACCTCTACGCCGCCGCGCCCGCCGCGGACTGGTCCGAGGCCTACCCGCTGGGCAACGGCGCGCTCCGGGGCGGGAAAAAGGGTGCCCAAAGGCTCCTCTCTCGGCCGTTTCCCGCTCGTTTCGGCTGATTTTTGGACGAGCGATCATCTCTCGGAACGGTCTCGATGTTTTTTTCTGGAACGGCCACGCTGAAGCGAATCACCCAGGCGCGCTCGGCGCGCTCCTCGGCGGCGAGCCGTGGGTCGGCGGCGTCGCGCTCGCGGAGGAGTCGCTCTACGAGACGCGGACGAAGGTCGAGAAGGCGCACGCGGCCGCGCGCGCCGCCGGCGACGCGAAGCGCGCCGAGCGCGCCAAGGCCGGCAAGGCGACGCCCGACGACGCGAGGTGGGCGCGGCGGCCGAAGACGCCGCGCGACGCCTTCGCGAACGCGCGCGCCGCGCTCTTGGCCGGCGACGTCGCCGAGGCCCACGAGCAGAGCCGCTGGCTCGACGGCGGGCCCGTGGCGTCGTTCATGGGCCTGGCGACGCTCCGCTTCGTCGTCGGCGGCGACGCCGCGGGCGCGCCGCGGCCGCCGGAGCCGCCGCGGGACCCGAAGAAGCCGCGGCCGCCGCGGAGCCTCGCCGCCGAGCTCGCCCTCGTCGCGCGGAGCGACGCCGTGCGCGGCTACGCGCGGTCCCTCGACGTCCGCGACGCGGTCTTCGAGGCGTCGTTCGAAGCGCGGAACGAGACGCGGCGGCTCACCGCGCTCGCGTCGCGGCCCGACGCCGTGCTCGCGCTGCGCTTCGACTGCGCGGGCCCGGAAGGCGCCTGCGCCGCCGTCGAGTTCGGCCTCGACCGCGCGGGCGCCGGCGACGCCGCGGCGCTCCCCGCGGGCGGCGGCTCGAGCGACGTCGTGCTTCTGGCGAGCGCGCCCGCGGGCGACGACCTGGCCTGGGCGGCCTGCGCGGTCGCGGTCGACGCGGCGCCGGCGGCCGTCGCGCCGGACCTGGACCCGTCGCTCCTGGCCCGCGTCTTCGGCGCGGAGACGCCGCCGCGCACGGCGACGCGCCGCGGCGAGGCCGTCGTGCTGCTCGTCGCGGGCGCGACGTCCTACGACGGCGCGGACCCGCGGGAGACCTGCGTGGCGCGGCTCGCCGGCGCGGCGCGCCGCGGCTGGGACGACCTCCGGGGCCGCCACGTCGCCGACTTCCGCGCGGCGGCCGGAAGAGCGACGCTGCGGCTCGCGGACGCGGCCGAGCCGCGGGGCCGGCCGACGGCGGAGCGCGTCGAGCGCCTCGGCGCGCCCTGCGGCAACGGCACGGCGCCGGCGACGGCGCCGAAGCTCCTGAGCCTCGCCTTCGCCTACGGCCGCTACCTCCTCGCGTCGTCGAGCCGGCGAGGCGGCCTGCCCGCGAACCTCCAGGGCGTCTGGGCCGACGGCGCGGTGCATCGGCGTCCCCGCGCGCTTCTCTGAACTTACCCATGTTTTTTCTCTCCTCCTAGGTCTCGCGGCGCCGTGGAACGGCGACTACCACCTCAACATCAACCTGCAGATGACGTACTGGGCGGCCTGGTCCGCGAACGTCGGCGAGGCCGCGGCGCCGCTGGTCGACTTCCTCGAGGGCCTCGCGGCGGCGGGCGCAAAGACCGCGCGCGAGTGGTACGGCGCGCCGGGCTGGGTCGCGCACGGCTACACGGACCTCTGGCGCGACGCGCGCGCGCTCGGCGAGAACAAGTGGGCGCTCTGCGCGACGTGCGGCGCCTGGGCCGCGCTCGCGCTCTCGGAGGCGTCCGAGCACGCGCCGGGCGACGCTTCCAAGCTCGCCGCGGCCGCGCGCGTGCTCGGCGGCGCGCTCGACTTCTTCGAGGGCTACCTGCTGCCCGTCGCGGCCGGCGACGCGGGCAAGCTCGGGCTCCCGAGCGCCCCCGCGCTGCTCTCCGGGCCGTCGACGTCGCCGGAGAATTCGTACCGGCTCAACGGGTCCGCGGCGAGTCTGAGGGGCGCGTCCAAGGCCCGCGACGACTGGGGCTTCGTCGCGCTGTCGCCCGCGCTCGACGTCGCCGTGCTCCATCGCCTGGCGACGGCCTACGGGGAGCTCTGCGCGCGCGGCGCGGCGTGCGCGGCGGCGACGGAGGCCTTCGCGGCGCGGCTCCTCGCAGGGCAGGAAAAGAGAGCGAAATTCCCAACTTCAAAGGCTTCTTTCTCGGCCGTTTTCCACTCGTTTTGGCTGATTTTTGGACGAGCGATCGTCTCTCGGAACGGTCTCGAAACGTGGATGCTTTTTCCGGAACGCGCGCGCGCGGAACACTCACGTTGAAGCGACATTGAATCACCCTTTTGCTGCCCAGGCTCCTCGCGTCGTTGCCCCACGGCGGCCGCCCCGTCGCCGACGCCGAGGGGATGCTCCGCGAGTACCCCGTCGCCGTCGGCGGCCGCGCGGCGGCCGCGCCGGACGAGGCGCACCGCCACTTCTCGGGTCTGTTTGCCCTCTACCCGGGCCGCCAGCTGTCGCCCCTCGACGACGCCGACGGCGCGGCGGCCGCGGCCGCGCGCACGCTGGACCGCAAGCTCGCGGCCGGCGGCGGCCACACGGGCCGGTCGCGGCGTCCGACGATTTTCGAGAGATTCGGGGTGGGAGAAATCGTCACCGTCGTGCTTCGTAGGCTGGTCGCGCGCGTGGGCCGCGAGCCTGGCGGCGCGGACGCTCGACGGCGCGGCCGTGGAGCGGTCGCTCGTCGAGCTCGTCGCGGGCTACTTCTGCGGCAACCTCCTCGCGACGCACCCGCCCCTCCGGCCCGAGCCCAAGCTCAAGGCCGCGGGCTGCGACACGCGCTTCGCTGCGTGTGGAATGGCCCCGTCCAGCAAGACTTCAGAACTCTCTGGCTCGATTCGGCTGATTTTTGGACGAGTCGTCTGCTCTCGTCGAGTGCTCCACGAACGAAACCGTCGCATACGATCTTATTGAAGTCGGGTTGAAGATTCGGTGTCCCGCCCAGGTGCTTCGAGCGCGCGCCGCCGCCGGGCCGCGCGGGGCCGCCGGACCGCGGGATGATCACGTCGTCCGGGGACGTGTTCCAGCTCGACGGCAACCTCGGCTTCCTCGCCGCGGCGACGGAGGCGCTCCTCCAGTCGCACCGCGGCGCCCTCGCCGGCGGGCCGCCCGTCGAGCTCCACTTATTGCCCGCGCTGCCGCCGTCGTGGCGCGCCGGCGCGGCGACGGGCCTCCGCGCGCGCGGCGGCCTCGAGGTGGACCTGCGCTGGGCCGTCGGAAGGCTGACCAACGCGACGGTGACCGTCGTCGAGGACGGCGGGGTGGGGGTCGCGCGCGTCCGCAGCCGCGCGCGGCTCCGCGCCGTCGGCGGCCGCCTCGAGGCCGCGGCGGGGCCCGACGCGCGCGGCGACCACACGGCGACGCTCGCGGGGCTCGAGGTGGGGGTGGCGGTGTGGCTGTTCGCGGTGGGGTGAGTTATTTTGGGGTAGTTTTGGGGGGGCGATTCGGGTCGCGGGAGGGGCTTTGAGGCGGGCACGTGGATTCGCGCGCGTTTACCCCCCCTCATCGTCATCCTGGTTGAACTTGGGTTTTCTGGGGTCTGGGAGGTTTCCCGCTCGGTGTGGGAGGTGTGGGGGGTGGGGCGGGCGTGATTTACGTTAGTCTAAACTAGCCTAGGCTACCTTCAACTGGCACGCGCGCATTGGGATCCCGACGAGCACAAGGCGCGTGCCTTCGCCGCTGCCCGGCACGCCCCTCGCCTCGCTGTTGCTCCTCTCGTGCTCTCGCGGATTTCCACGCTCTCGATCTTCTCTGTCAACAATGGTCCGCGTCCTCGCCCTCTCTCTCGCCGCCCCGGCCCTCGCCGTGTCGCTTCGCGGCGACGACGAGGCCAAGAACAAGGGCCCCCGCCGCCTCGCCGGCCACGCCGCCACGACGTACGCCCCCATCGCCGGCTACTACCCCGCCTCGAACGTCGACGCCCACGCCGCCATCGACTTGGACGTCGCTGACATGGACGCCGCTCTCGACGCCGACAACTGGGACGGGCCCGTCCACCAGAGTCCTTTTCCACGCGCCTTCCGCGCCCGACGCCCCCCGAGAGCGTATCCGCGCGCCCTGGGCGCCCTAGAAAGAGGGAGGGGCGCCCGGAGGCCGGGCGGGACGGGCCTTCACCACCCGCCGCACCCGCTCCCCCTCCCCCCGACCGCCGTCGCCCCCCTCCCGTCGCGCGGGCCGCGCGCACGAAAACGGGTCCGAGCGCGCCGCCTCGGCCGAGTTCGCGGGGTCCTGCGACGCGGCACGGGGCCCGTGGCCCGTCGCGCGTCCCATGGATCGCGCGCGCCTCGCCCCCGAGGTCCGCGAGGTCGTCCACACCCCGATCGCGCCCCCCTCGCCGACCGACGTTCGCCCCCGAGGCCCGCGAGATCGTCCGCTCCCGCGCAGGTTCTGGGCGGCCTACTCCGAGGGCGGCAACTCCGTCAAGGGCGAGGGCTTTCGCACGGTGCGGGGCTTCTCCAAGTCGCTCGCGGGCGAGGCGACGTACGACGAGTACTTCGCGTACCACGGCAACGAGAAGTACGCCGACGACTACGTGCGCGCGGCGCTCTGGGACCGCCTCGCGGACGACTCGTCGGCCAAGGCCGACCCGCGGCCGGCGCTCTTCACGGGCACGACGCTCACGGACGCCATGGCCAAGCAGATGGCCATGAAGGGCGCCGTCTACCAGAACACGTGGATCTACGCGCTCCACGAGCTCTACAGCGCCATCGGCAAGTGCGAGTCGGGCAACATCGCCGACGAGACGGGCGCGCCCCACGCCTGGGACGAGGGCTGGGCCTTCTACGCCGGGTCGCTCCAGACGCCCGCGGGCTCCTCCGGCGTCCTCTCGTACCGCCTCGCGGACAAGCGCTGCGGCAACTTCCAGACCTGCAACGCCGACGTAGCCGGCCAAGACGTGGCGCGCGGCCAACGACGAGCAGAACTCGAACGTCAACGCGAAGCTCCTCAACCTCTACCACGCGGGCCTCGCGGCCGTGCGGTCGTCGACGGCGTCCGAGGCCATGGACGAGTCCGAGTACCGCCGCCTCGACGGCCACGACGCCTCGGGCCCGGACTGTGCGGCCGCCGTGGACCTCACGGCGGAGATCGTCGCGCAGATGACCGTCCCCCTCATCCAGGGCACGCTCCGCTACGCCTGGCGCTCGGACCCCAACGGCGGCGGCCAGACCTTCTCCTCCGACGGCGAGGTCCTCGCCGAGTACCACGCCTTCGCGTACGCCGCGCTCCCGCGCGTCGCGCACTGCGACGCCGCCGCCGGCGAGGTCCTCGCGGCGTCCATGGCCATCCCCACCGAGCTCACGGAGGCGTCCGCCGCGACCGTCGTGCCCGGCGGCTTCGCCGCCGTCAAGGCCGCGCTCGAGTCGACCTACTCGTGCCTCGGCATCACCTGCGCGGACGTCGGCGGCCCCCTCATCCACGACGGCGCGCCCGTCGCCGGCATGGAGGCCTGCGACGACGGCTCCACGGTCAACACGCGCGCCGAGTTCTTCGAGAACCCGGGCGCCGCCGACCACGGCGACGAGCACGGCGACGAGCACGGCGACGAGCACGAGGGCGACCACGGCGACGAGGGCGGCAACGTCATCGCGGACGAGGAGTCCGACGGCGCCGCGTCCGCGGGCGTCGCCGCGCTCGCCGCGGCCCTCGCCGGCGCCGCCATGTTCGCCTGAGCGGACCTCGACCGCGGCCCGCGACAAGCGCGCGCCGCGCGCCATCGAGACGCCGGGCTCGAACCAAGAAGAGAGCCTCGGCCACACTCCTAGTTGCGCATCGACGTAACACCCTGTCTGCACGAACGACGATTACTGGGGTGGGGAGGGTCAAAAACAAGTTCGATTGCGATGGATCGGCTCTGAACTGTGTGGAGGGCGCTAGTCGGTGGTGTCTCTCTCCGTCTTTTCGCAGAGGAGCCACAGCTCCGAGAGGTGGTCGTTTGGAAGGTTGGGCGGCGGGCGGTGGTGCCGCGACGCCGACGCCGTCGACGCGTCGTCGGAAAGCGGCTCGGGGGCCGGCAACGGGCGCTGTGCTTCGGGCGTCCGCGGCAACGGGCGGCGGTGCAGCGGGTTCGCGGCGGGCTTGGGCGGCGGGTGCAGCGGGTTCGCGGCGGGCTTGGGCGGCGCGCGGCGGCCCGGCGGGAGGAGCTTCGGGTTGGGCGGCGGGCGACGCACCGGCGGGAGGAGCTTCGGGTTGGGCGGCGGGCGACGCACCGGCGGCAGGAGGGCCTTCCGAGGCTGCTGGAGGTGCAGCGGCGGCGCGGGCGGGAACTGTTTTTCTTTAGGGAGCGGCGATTCCAACGCCCACATTTTGGCCTTGGCCTTTGCGGGCGTCTCTTCGACGCGCGGCGGCTCCGCCGCGGGCAGCACGCGCGGCGACGGCTTGGTGAGCGTCGGTTCCGGCTTGTCGACGACATGGAGCGCGCTCGTCGTGCCGTCCGCGTCCGCGGCGGGAGCGGGCAGCACGCGCGGCGACGGCTTGGTGAGCGTCGGTTCCGGCTTGTCGACGACGTGGAGCGCGCTCGTCGTGTCGTCCGCGTCCGCGGCGGGAGCGGGCAGCACGCGCGGCGACGGCTTCGTCGTCGTCGCTTCGGGTTTCTCCACGACGTGGAGCGCGCTCGTCGTGTCGAGGTCGTCGTCGTCGTCCGGGCTGACGCGCGGGCTGACCTTGTGCTTTCCTCCCGGCTTCGGCAACGTGATCTGAGGCATGGCGTACTTCGACTTGGCCGACGGGCGGAAGCGGCGGACGACCGCGGCGCCGATCGCGAGGACCGCGACGCCGACGACGACGAGCACGATGAGGACCGTGGCGCTGTCGCTTTCGTCGTCGCGCGCGGCGCTCGTTCCCGTCGTGTTCGCCGAAACCAGGCTCGGAACCGGCGTGGCGGCCGTGACGCTCGGCACCGGCGTCGCGAGCCCGCTCGGCGCCGTCGTCGCGAGCCCGCTCGGCGTCGCGCCCTCGGCGCTCGGGGCGAGCGTCGCGTTCGCGGTCGCGTCGTCGGCGACGGCGGCGGCGCTCGGCGCGAGCGTGGCGACCGTCAGCGACTCGTAGGAGTCGACGTCCACGGTGACCGCCTCGAAGCTCTCGAAGCTGCCCAGCGCCTCGAGGAGGGCCCCGCTCGCGACGGCGTCTTCGAGCGCGGCGTTCACGTCGTCGACGGGGCGCGCGGACACGACGTCGAAGGCCAGCGTCACGGCCGAGTCCTCGGTGAGCGCGCGGCGGCGGGCCTCGCCGTCGCTCACCGCCGTGACGTTCACGCTGACGTCCTCGACGCAGCGCTCCACGGCGTCGTGGAAGGCCTCGCGCTCCGCCCGGCCGAACGAGGCGCGCGAGATGCCGACGAGCTGGAGCGCGTGGCGCGAGCGGAACGTCGGCGCGGGCGACGGCGCGGACGTCGGCGCGACGACGATCGCGACGTCGTACGCGACGCCGTCCGCGTCGCCGACGACGACCTCGACGACCTCGGCCCAGCCCTCCGGGAAGTAGGCGACGGCGAAGGTCCCTGAGGGCTGGGACTCCGTCGAGAACCACGAGATGCCCGACGCGCCCTGGACGAACTCGCCGTGGGAGAGCGCGGACGTGTAGTTGTCGAGAGTCGCGGAGAATTTGATGGAGAGCGCGGAGAACTCGGCGTCGACGTGTATGGCGACGCCGCCATCGGGCGCGGGTTCGAGCAGGAGTTGGGCCGAGCGCGCGTCGAGGCGGCGGCGCGAGTCGAGGGGAGGCAGAGAGTACGTCGGCGTCGACGTCGGCAGCGTCGTCGGCACGCTCGACGGCTCGGACGTGGGCACGCTGCTCGGGTAGCGTGTCTTCGTCGGGTTGGACGATGGGGACGGGCTCGGCTGCGCTGACGGCGCCGGCGAGGACGGTGTCATGGTGGAGGACGGTGCCGGGGTGGGGGGACTCGTGGTCGGCAAGGGGGTCGCGTAGGACGGCGCCGCACTCGGCTCGTACGTCGGCTCGGCCGTGGGCATCATCGACGGGTCCGAGGTCGTCGGGAGGTACGACGGCAAGAACGACGCAGTCGGCGAGTAGGTCGGGATCCTCGTGGGCGAGTCGGGCCACACCAACTCCACGAGACCCACGTAGTGCCGCGCGATGAGGACGGCGTCGAGGATCGACGTCGCGTCGTCCAGATTGACGTCGCCGCAGCCGAAATCGATGCGCTCGTAGCACGTCGTCGTCGGCAGCGCCAGATCCTGCGTGTACATGGCGATGAGCAGCGCATCCGTCACGTCGACGCCGTCGAGGCCGTCGACGTCGCCCGGGACGGATCCGCAGAAGGTCTCGAAGACCGTCGGCGCGGTCGTGGGGACGCGCGTCGGCGCCGGCGACAGCGTCGGCGCGAGCGTCGGCGTCTGAGTCGCCGCCTCGGTGCTGAGGTAGACCAAGGACGACACGTTCGGCAGCGAGACGCCCGCGGCGTTCGTCGCGACCAGCTCGAGGAATCCGAAGCGCTCGATGAAGAACTCGTCGTCGAAGCGGAGCGTGACGAGCTCGTGCGCGCGTCCGCCCTCGAGGCAGTCGGTCGTGTACATGGCCACGCGCTCGCCCGCGAGGTTCGCGACGACGCTGCCGGAGAAGCGCTTTTCGTACGACGTCGCGTTGGCGTTCGCCTGCCAGCCGAAGCCGACCGCGCAGAGCGTCGCTGCGGAGATGACGGAGATCTCCAGCTGGTCTTCGGACCCGGCCAGGAGCCGCGCCACGACGAGGGCCTCGTCGGAGCCTCCCGCTCGTTCGTAGACGACGATCGCGTCGTCGCCCACGCTCCGGCGCCGCGAATCCGAGATGGAGACGGACGACACGTCGAGCGTCGCGAAGTCGAAGCCGTCGCCGAAGACGAGGTCCGCCCAGTGGCCCGACGCGCGCGCCTGCCCGAACCAGCCGACGTCGTCCTCGGTCCGGAAGAACATGCCCTCGTCGCCGGCGAGCCGCGCCTCGACGAGCTCCACGTTCGCCGTCGCGGTCACGAGGACGGACGTGAACTCGCCGACGTCGGACGAAAGCTCGACGTACACTTGGGCGACCTTGCTGTCCGTCGCGTGCGCGGCCAGCACGACCTGGACGTACGAGCTGCGCCCGAAGCTGGGCTGGGCCGTCGGCGCGCTCGGGACCGCGGTCGGCGCGGAGCTCGGCGAGTCCAGCGTCCGCGTCGGGCCGCTCGTCGGCGCGACGATCGGCGTCGCCGTCGCGCCGCAGACGTCGCACGTTAAATCGCACATCCCCGCGTGCCCGCAGCCGTCGAGGCAGAAGACGGTCTCGCACGCGTCCGCGGTGATCGCGACGAAGCCCGCGCACACGGCCGTCGTGAAGATGTCGCGGCAGGACGTCGGCGCGTAGCTGGGAGAGGTCGTCGGGACTTGGCTGGGCTCGTAGGTCGTGGGGGCGTAGGTGCTGGGCGCGTAGGTGCTGGGCACCGCGGTCGGGGCGGGAGACGGCGCGCAGGTCGCCGAAGCGAAGGTGACGCCGCAATTGACGACGGAGCAAGAAGCGCCGAATTCGTAGTCGTCATCGGCATCGTCATCGTCATCGTCATCGTCATCGTCATCGTCATCGGCTTCTGTCGACGCTAAGACACACCAACCGAGATCCTGATCAAAAGCTGATGCTCCGCTGAACATCTTGTACATTCTCGTCACGGACGACGTGTCCCAGGGGCCGATGTCCTGGTTGAAGTTGTCGGCCGAGCGGAACATGCCGCTCATGTCCGTCACGGCTGACGTGTCCCAGCCGCCGACGTCCTGGTTGAAAGCGCCAGCATCGAGGAACATGTAGCTCATGTCCGTCACGGACGACGTGTCCCAGCCGCCGATGTCCTGGTCGAAGGCGTCAGTCCAGCGGAACATGGAGCTCATGTCCGTGACGGACGACGTGTCCCAGGCGCCGATGTCCTGGTCGAAGGCGCGAGCAAAGTAGAACATGGCGCCCATGTCCGTCACGGACGACGTGTCCCAGGCGCCGATGTCCTGGTCGAAAGCGTTAGCGCCGTAGAACACGCCGCTCATGTCCGTGACGGACGTCGTGTTCCAGCCGCCGATGTCCTGGTCGAAGGCGACAGCACTGAAGAACATGTAGCTCATGTCCGTCACGGACGCCGTGTTCCAGGCGCCGATGTCCTGGTCGAAGGCGTCAGCGCTGTAGAACATGCGGTTCATGTCCGTCACGGACGCCGTGTCCCAGCCGCCGACGTCCTGGTTGAAAGCGCCAGCATCGAGGAACATGTAGCTCATGTCCGTCACGGACGACGTGTCCCAGCCGCCGATGTCCTGGTCGAAGGCGTCAGTCCAGCGGAACATGGAGCTCATGTCCGTGACGGACGACGTGTCCCAGGCGCCGATGTCCTGGTCGAAGGCGCGAGCAAAGTAGAACATGGCGCCCATGTCCGTCACGGACGACGTGTCCCAGGCGCCGATGTCCTGGTCGAAAGCGTTAGCGCCGTAGAACACGCCGCTCATGTCCGTGACGGACGTCGTGTTCCAGCCGCCGATGTCCTGGTCGAAGGCGACAGCACTGAAGAACATGTAGCTCATGTCCGTCACGGACGCCGTGTTCCAGGCGCCGATGTCCTGGTCGAAGGCGTCAGCGCTGTAGAACATGCGGTTCATGTCCGTCACGGACGCCGTGTCCCAGCCGCCGACGTCCTGGTTGAAAGCGCCAGCATCGAGGAACATGTAGCTCATGTCCGTCACGGACGACGTGTCCCAGCCGCCGATGTCCTGGTCGAAGGCGTCAGTCCAGCGGAACATGGAGCTCATGTCCGTGACGGACGACGTGTCCCAGGCGCCGATGTCCTGGTCGAAGGCGCGAGCAAAGTAGAACATGGCGCCCATGTCCGTCACGGACGACGTGTCCCAGGCGCCGATGTCCTGGTCGAAAGCGTTAGCGCCGTAGAACACGCCGCTCATGTCCGTGACGGACGTCGTGTTCCAGCCGCCGATGTCCTGGTCGAAGGCGACAGCACTGAAGAACATGTAGCTCATGTCCGTCACGGACGCCGTGTTCCAGGCGCCGATGTCCTGGTCGAAGGCGTCAGCGCTGTAGAACATGCCGCTCATGTCCGTCACGGCTGACGTGTCCCAGGCGCCGACGTCCTGGTTGAAGGCGCCAGCATCGAGGAACATGTAGCTCGTGTCCGTCACGGACGACACGTCCCAGCCGCCGATGTCCTGGTTGAAGGCGTAAGCACTTTGGAACATGGAGCTCATGTCCGTCGCGGACGATGTGTCCCAGGTGCCGATGTCCTGGTTGAAGGCGTAAGCACTTTGAAACATGGAGCTCATGTCCGTCACGGACGACGTGTCCCAGCCGCCGATGTCCTGGTTGAAGGCGTTAGCGCTGTAGAACATGCGGCTCACGCTCGTCACGGACGACGTGTCCCAGGCGCCGACGTCCTGGTTGAAGGCGTCAGCACCCGAGAACATCGAGCGCATGCTCGTGACGGACGACGTGTCCCAGGCGCCGACGTCCTGGTCAAAGGCACGGGCGTAGTAGAACATCCAGCTCATGCTCGTCACGGACGACGTGTCCCAGGCGCCGATGTCCTGGTCGAAGGCGTAAGCACGGTTGAACATGTTGCTCATGTCCGTCACGGACGACGTGTCCCAGGCGCCGACGTCCTGGTCGAAGGCGGCAGCCTGGTTGAACATGTAGCTCATGTCCGTCACGGACGACGTGTCCCAGGCGCCGATGTCCTGGTCGAAGCCGTAAGCGTAGTAGAACATGTTGCTCATGTCCGTCACGGAGGACGTGTCCCAGCCGCTGATGTCCTGGTTGAAGGACTGCGCGTTCGTGTTGGAGTGCGTGCAGGCCCAAGAATAAACGCAAAACAGCTCCGACATGTCCGTCACCTTCGACGTGTCCCACGCGCTGATGTGTCCGTACGTCTCTTCGGCCGCGTCCGAGTCCGCGAGCCACGCGTCGACCGCCGCCTGGAGCTCGCTCTTGTCGGCGAGCGCGGTCGGCGTCGACTCGTAGCTGTACGAGAAGGTGATGTACTCGTAGAGGTAGCTGTAGCCGGACGTCGTCGGCGCGGCCGACGGCGCGGGCCAGAACGCCGCGGGGGCCCACGAGCAGTCCTCCGTCGCCAAGCTCGCCTTCGAGCCCGTCACGACGACGCCCGGCGTGTCGCAGAACGCGAGCGTGCCGTAGGCGTCGCCGCGCAGGTACCAGTCCTGCTCGTCGGTCGTGACGGACAGCGCGTAGACCTCGGCGGAGCCGCCCATCCCGACGTTGTCGCCGTAGCCGTTGTACGGCGCCGCGTTGCCCGCGAACGTGCAGGAGTCCAAGTAGGTGCTGCCGCCGCCGACGAAGACGGCCCCGCCCTGGTAGTCGCCGATGTTGTCCGTGAACGCGCACCGCGTCGCGCTCCAGCCGCCGGCTGCGAAGACGGCGCCACCGTACCCCCAGTTGAGATCCGGGCCGTCGGCGAGATTCCCGGAAAAGAGGCAGTCCGTGGTGGTAAGGCTGCCTGCGGCGTAGATTCCACCGCCGTTCGCTACACCGCTGGGGTCCGAGCGCGACGCGCGGTTCGACACCAGCGTGCAGTTGCGGAGCGCGAGCGAGCCGCCGCTCGCGACGTACGCGGCGCCGCCGTGGATCGACGGCGACGAGGAGTCGTCCGCGAGCCCGTTCTTCAGCACGAGGCCGTCGAGCATGAGGTGGCCCGTGACGTAGAAGAGGCGCGTGAAGCCGTCGCCGTCGATCGCGCGGTCCCCGGTGTCCGAGGAGATCCGCGCGGTGTAGTCGACGGCCAGCTGCGAGTAGAGCTCGACGTCGGAGGAGATCTGGATCTCGGGCTGCCCGTCGGCGACGGCGGCGACGAGGTCCCGCTGCTCGCCGTAGGAGTAGGAGTACTCGAGCAGGAGCTCGTACTCGTAGCTGTAGCTCGCGTCGAGGGGCGTCGGGAGAGGCGTCGCAGACGGGCTCGGCGTCGGGAGGGCCGTCGGCGTCGCAGTCGGGCTCGGCGTCGGGGGGAGCTCGCAGCTGGTGGAGGTAGAGACGTAAGCCACGTCGTTGATGTAGCACAGATCGTTCCCGTCGCCGCCGAATAGCGAAATAGAATCGTCTCCACCGGCGTAGATCACGTCGTCGCCGGCGTCTCCTCTAATGACGCTGCCGCTTCCATAGTTTGACTCCATGTAGATGAAGTCATCCCCAGGACCGCCAGAGACACGGTAAGCATTGTAACTGTAACCCTCCAACACCACAACGTCATCCCCTTCGAGAGCGTCGATAGTGCCGAAATTGAAACTGCCGGTCGAATGGACGCAGTCGGAGAAGTCGGTGAGATCCAAATAAGCGCCGATGGTGTAGCCGAAATCCAGACAAACGCAGCCCGATCGCCCGGAGAAATCGTAGCTGTCCATGGAGCGCCAATCGTCGTCTGGCTGGGCGGCGTCGGTCTCGTCCGTGCACCACCCGCAGCACGACGCGCAGTCTCCGCCGGCCAGGAAGCAGGCGGCGGTCTCCGCGGGCAACGGACTCGCGGACGGCGCCGCTGTGCTTGAGGGCCCGGACGTCGTCTGGAGCCGCCTCGGCCTTGCACCCCGCGACGCCGCGTCGCCGGCTGCCACGCGACGACGATCGCCTCCGAGCGCCGTCGCGCTCCCTCGCGGAGTGAACGTCGGGTTCGCCGGCGCGTGGACGTCAGAGCCGCCGTTGACCATGCCGAGGTCGAGGTCGTCGGAGACGCGCCTGCCCAAGGCGCCGTCGACCGCCGCCTGGGAGCCCGAGCCCGCGGCGTCGTCCGCGAAGATCTGGGTGTCTGCGTCTTCGGCGACCTGCTCCGAGAGCAGGCGGGGCATCGGCCTGGACGGGCCCGACGGCGCGGCGCGTGCGGCGCTTGCGGCGCAGGCCGCGAGCGCGACGGTGAGCAGAAGCATCGCTGTGAGAGATCCGCCCGCGCCCCCGAAGCGCGTCCCGGGGCCGGGCGAGTGCCAGCGACACTGGGCAAGGGAGTACGCCGAAAGCGCGGCGTTCATCAACAATCTCCGCGACCAATCCTGGATACGACTGGCCGCGCATCACCTGGCTCGCCCGACGCTGAAGTCTGCAGCGTAGAAATGAACGGTCATATATAAAAGCCACCACCTACCCCGAGGCGAGCGGGCAGAGGTCGAGGGCGAGGGCGAGGGCCGGGTCGACGCGGTGGAGGCGCACGGCGCCGAGGACCTGCTCGGGGAGGTCCTCGGGCGTGGCGCCCTCGACGACGAGGGCGAGGTCGAGGACGAGCTCCGACGTCGCGCTCTTGACGACGGAGAGGATCCGCCGCGCGGCCGCGGAGCCGACGATGTCCGCGTCGACCTCGAAGTAGTCGGGCCCCGAGAAGTAGGAGAGCTTGAGGGCCTCGGCGAGCTTGGCGGCGTTGTGGCCGCCGCCGACCGCGCGGCGGACGAGCCAGTTGCCCTCGACGACGCGCGGGATGAGCTTGAGCCGCGCGTCGCGGTGGCCGTCGTCGCGCGCGCGGACGAAGTCGTCGAGGACGCGCGCCGCGGCGCCGCCGTCCGGCGGCGGCCGGGCCCAGTAGATGACGAAGTTGCCCCAGGGCATGCAGAAGTTGAGGCAGAACGCGTCGGCCGCCGCGCCGCCGTCGGGCGCGCGCGCCGCGCGGCGCTTCGCGACGAAGGCGCCCGGGTGGCGCGCGACGTGGAGCTGGGGCACGTCCGTGAGGAAGAGGTCCACGCCCTCGAGGGCGCAGAGGCTCGGCGCGCTCGGCACCTTGACGCGGTCCGCGAGGTACGACCCGCCGCGGACGCGGAAGAGCCCCGCCGCGGGCTCGCTCCAGCAGTGGCCGTCGTTCGTCGACGGCGACGGCCAGGGCGGCAGGCTGCAGAGCGCGTCGCGGTCGTCGTCGGCGAGCGACGCCGCGGACCCGCCCGGCGACGCCGCGTCGTCGCGGTCGTCGTCGCGGCGCTCGTCGTCGGACGCGCGCTCCGCGTCGCGCGCCGCGGCGCGCTCCTCGGCGTCGCGCGCGCCGAGGCGCCCGCCGCAGGCCGCGCCGCAGGCGAAGAGCGCCGCGAGGAGCGCGCCGGGCGCGCCGTAGGCGCGCGCGACGGCCGCGGCGATCAAGACGCCCGCGGCGAAGCTCAGCCGCGGGTCGTGGTCCCGGAGCGCGCGCTCGACGGCGCCCGCCGGCGGCGGCGCCGCGGCCCGGCGCCGGGGCGCCGCCGCGGCGCCGCGGCGCCGCCGGGGCCGCGGCTCGACCTTCCGCGGCGCCGCCTCGGCCGGCGCGGCGGGCGGCGCGCGGTCGTCGACGTCGCGCAGGGGCTGGGGGCGGATGAAGTCGCGGAAGGCCTCGGACGTGCGCAGGGCGTCGTCCCTGACGACGCGGGCGAGGAGGGAGTTCAACAAGGCGACGCGGCGCCGGAGGTGGCGGCTCGAGAGGAACCGCTTCGGGTTCATCGCGCCGTGGCGCCGGTCGAGGCGCGCGACGTCCTCGAGCGTCGCGAAGTCGTCGGCCATGTCCCGGTGCTGCTGCGTCGCGTCGAGGCGCGCGAGGAGCGCGCGGAAGTCGCCGTGCGTCCGCCGCACGGACCACGGCTCCGCGGCCGCGCCCGCCGCGGGCCCGTCGACGGTGACGAGCACGTGGTAGGTCACGCGCACGCGCCACCCCTCGCGCACGATGCTGTAGTCGTAGACGCTCGCGCCGCCGACGCCCGCGGGCGCGGCCGTCTGCGCGGCGTCGGCCCAGACGTCGTCGTCGAGCGCGAACGTCTCGTCGCGGGCGGACTTCTCCGGCGCCGCCGCCGCCGCGAGCGCCGCGACCCAGGCGTCGCGCGCCTCGGCCGAGGGCAGGGCGAGCCACTCCTCGCGGCTCGGCACGCCCGCGGCGCGGAGCGCCGCCTCGACGCGGCCGCCGGCCGCGACGTGCACCGCGACGACCCAGGGCCGCTCCGACGCGTCGCCCAGCGGCGCCGCGCCGAAGACCTCGAACTCGCCGCGCGCCCGCAGGCCCGCGAGCCGGTCCGCGTCGCTCTCCCAGTAGCGCAGCGTCGACGAGCCCTCGGCCATGTAGAAGAAGCGCTCGCGCCACGTGCCCTGGTAGCGGCCCCGCTTGAGGGCCGCGCCCGAGATGGGCGGGGCCATTTGTCGGCGCCGACTTTAGCGGGCGGCGGCGCGCGGGGGCGGGCGCATCACCACCAGAACTAGGTGCGCAAGTGCGGCCTAGATGTGCGGCCTCCGACACAATAGGCTGTAATTTAGTGTAAATTTGCCACAAGAACTTGTTGGACTAGTTATTGAAGGGGGTGCGCACCCGAAGACCCCGCCCGAGTTGTTGCCACAGGCAAGCGCTCGACGCCTTGCCTCTGCGCTCGTCGCCCTGTGTCGCACGGAGATGGCGCAGCCGCAGTCCGTCGCGCGGGGCCTCGGCCAGCACACGGGCATGGAGCCCGTGCTCAGCCTGCTCGGCATCGGCCCCTCGGGCCGCGCCCTGGGCATGCAGGCGGGTTTGGTCGCCGCGTCGGGCGGCGCCCTTCTCCAGGCCCTCACGATCACGGCGGCCTGCGCCAAGAGCGAGTGGGGCGTCGGCGAGTCGCGGGGCGCGCGCCTGTCGACGGGCGTCATCGTCGGGCAGATCGTCGGCGCGGTTTTATGGGCGGCGACCGCGGACGTCGTCGGCCGCAAGGAGGCGTGCTGCCTGAGCTGCGTCGTCGGCGCGGGCGGCGCGGTCGTCTGCGCGTTCGCGGCGAGCTTCGACGTGCTCGTCGTCGCGTCGGCCGTCGTCGGCGTCGCCGTCGCCGGCACGACGCTCGGGCCCTACGTGCTCGCCGTCGAGCGCGCGCCCGCGGCGAGCCGCGGCGCGTTCGCGACGACCCTGGCGCTCTTCGCCGCGCTCGGGTCCGCGGGCGCGGCGCTGGCCCACGCGCTCATCGCCGGCGGCGTCGACGTCGTCTCCGCCGTCGGCGCCTCCGACGGCGCGGCCGTCGGCGCGCAGTGGCGCGGCGTCTGCGCCGTCGTCGCGCTCGCGCCGTTCGGCGCCGCGGTGTCGTGCTCGAAGCGCCTGCCCGAGTCGCTGCGCTGGCTCGTCCAGCGGCGGCGCTTCGCCGCCGCGCGCCGCGAGCTCGACCGGGCCGCCGCGGCGAACTTCGCGGGCGCGGCCGGTAGGCGCCGCGACGTCCTCTCTGTCTTCGACGCGGCCGCGCGCGCGCCGCGGCCCGCGGACGCGGCGCCGCGCGCGGCCGCGTGCCGCGTCGCGCGGTCCGCGGCGTCCGTCGCGTCGCTCTGCGCCTGCGGGCTCGAGTTCCTCCTCGCCTTTGGGTTCTTTTCCGTATTGTCCCTCGTGCGCCTCGAGTTCGACGCCGACGGCCGCGCGGCCGCGTCCGCGTTCTACGCGACCCCGCGGCGCCTCGACGCCGCGGAGCCCTGCGCGGCCGTCGACTACGGCATCGTCGCGTCGGCGCTCCTGTCCGAGGTGCTCGGGGCGTTGGCCGCGCGGCACCTCGTCGACCGCCTCGGCCGGCGGCTCACGCTCGCGGCGTGCTTCGCGCTCGCGGCGCTCGGCGTGCTCGCGCTCGCGGCGCCGGAGTACGTCGCGAGCCTGGACCCGCTGAGCCGCGACGCGCTCGTCGTCGCCATGATGACGTCGCGCGGCGCGCTCTACGGCGCCGACGCCGTCGCGACGGTTTTTGTCGCGGAGATGCACGGCACCGAGTCCCGCTTCGCCGCGCTCGCGGTCGCGTACGCGGCCGCGCGCCTCGGCGGCCTCGTGTCCGCGTCCTGGGTCGTGTCGCCGAACCCGCTGTCCACCGTGTCGCTCCTCGTGACCCTCGTCAACGTCTCCGCGGCCTGGGCCGCGCTCGCGATGCCCTCGGAGACGGCGCTCGCGCCGCTCGACGGCGCGGAGCCGCCGCCGCCCAAGCTGCCGCCGCCCCAGGCGCCGGCGCCGCCGGCGCCGCCCGTGGCCGCCGCCGTGCCCGCGGCGGCGGCGGCGAACCCCTTCGACGACGACGTCCTCCGCGACGCCGCGCCGTCGCCGCCGCCCCAGGCGGTCGTCGACGGCGAGAAGACGCCCCTCCTCACCTAAGCGTGGCGCCAAAAAATTTAGGGATGATACGAAGAGGCGGAGGAGCGCGCCCCGTGCCGGGCGCGCTGGGTCCAAAAAAAGGGGGGGGGGGAGGCGACGGCGCGCGCGCGCCCTACGGCTGCTCCGGGGGGCGGAAGCCGTGGGGCGGCGGCGCCGCGTGGCGCGGCGCGTGGGCGGCCCAGGGCGGCGGGCCCTGGGCGTGGCCGTCCTGGGCGGCCCACTCGGCGATGGACGTCGGGGAGCGGTACTGGGCGACGTGGTGCGGCGGGAGCGGCGGCCGCGCGACGTGGTGCGGCGGCGGCGCGACGTGGTGCGGCGGCGGCCGGTGGTAGGGCGACGCGACGTGGGCGTAGGCGTAGTCGGGCTTGCGGTAGGCGGCGTAGGCGTCGGGACCGGGCGCCGTCGGCGACGGCGCGCCCGGCTCGTAGCGCGGCGGCGCGTGGAGGGGCGCGGGCAGCGCCGTGGGCAGGCCCGCGCGGCGGTAGTCCGCGGGCGGGTTCTGGGTGAGCTCGCGGCGGCGGCGCGAGATGTAGTAGCCCCGGGCGCGGGACCGGCAGTCGTCGCAGGTCTTGAGCAGCGAGCCGTCGCCCTTGACGGAGAACGTCGTGTTCGTCTTGTTGCACGTGGAGCAGCGGTGGCGGCCCTCGACGTCCTCGGCGGGCTCGGCGTCGTAGCCCGGGCCGACCTTGGCGCGCTTCCGCGGCGCGCCCGCGGGGCCGTGCGCGTCGCGCCACGCCTCGATGGCCCGGCGGAACGTGCGATTCTCCGCGATGAGCGGCGCGTCCTCGAACGCGCCGCCCGTGAGCGGGTCGACGCCCGGCCGCCGCGCGAGGGCGTCCAACAGCGCCGCGCGCTCGTAGGACTGGCCGCTGTTGACGAGCATGACCGGGTCGACCATGATCTGCGCGGAGATGGCGCACCGGAAGTCCTCGGGGCAGTCGACGCCGGGCACGGCGCCGTAGCGGCGCCGCCCGCCCGGCGGCGGCATGCGGATGGGCGGCGGGCCCGGCCGCGTGTTCACCGTGATGCCCGCGGCCGCGTGGTAGCGCGCGTAGTCGTGGAGCGACGCCGACGGCGGCAGCGCGGGCGGCACCGTCGCCGGCGGCGGCGCGGGGCTCGTCCAGGGCGGCCGCGCGAGGGCCGTCGCGAAGGCCGGCGCGTTCGTCGGCGTCCCCGCCTGGGGCAGGGGCCGCGACGCCTGGGACGCGGGCGGCGGCAGGTGCGTCGGCAGCGGCGACGCCGCCGCCGGCGCCGCGGCGTCCGGCGCGGCGCCCAGCGTCGCCGGCGGGGCCGGCGGCGGCACCTGGCCGTTCGGCCCGCAGGGGCGGCACTTCTCCAGCGCCGCGCGGGCCTCCTCCTCGGCCTGGATCTGGTCGCAGACGGGGCCGCAGACGGTGCACCGCTGCTCGGGCCGCGCGTTCCAGCAGCGGAGGTGGTGCACCATGAGGCGGCTCGTCTCCTTGCAGCCGGGCTTGGCGCACTCGCCGCGCCGGCAGGACGACACGTGGGCGAGGAGCTCCGTGACCTCCGCGCAGCCCTTGACGCGGCACGGCCCGGTCCGCTCGCGCGTCCGGCACTGGAGGCTGTGGCGCATGAGCCGCACGCGGGCCTGGGTCTCGCGGATCCAGTCGTCCTCGACGGGCTCGGGGCTGCCCTCCTCCTCGGCGTCGTCCTCCTTCTCGGCGGGCGCCCCCGCGGGCGCCGGCGGCGCGCCGCGCTCGGCGTCGTCGTAGGGCGCCTCGCCTGCGGCCGGGGGGCGGTGTCGCGGCGCTGGGGGCGGGGCGCGCGGGAAGCGGGGGACGCCGCGCCGCGCCGAGGTCGCCGCTCGTCGCCGCGGGCCCGATTTCCTGCTCCGAGTATGCGGCCATCGTTGTTGCTGTTTTAGCTTCCGATCCCTTTCCTTGACTCAGCTTTCCGCGCAATTAGAGTATCAACGGACCCGAGTCACCTCAGACGGGTGGCGACCCGCGGCCCGGTTAACAAAAAAAGGTTGTCGACTGCGTAATAACACGGTCTCGGCTCATCCAAATTACATATCTGTGTAAAATGACGAAATCGTCACCGATTACAATGTTAAACTGAAACTGAGACTATTGAACAGATATTGCATATTTATTGAATGTTCAAGCAAGTGCCGCTAAGCATGGGGCCGCGTCTCGCCGCCGCGGCGCTGCTGCTGGCCGCCGCCGCCGACGGCGCGTCGCTGGCCGTCGTCGGCGCGACGAACGGCACGCTCGCCGTCTGCGCCTACGACCGCCTGCGCTTCGCCTGGACGGTGAGCGGCGCCGAGGCCGCGGCGCACTCCGACGTCTGGGTGGGCCTCTTCGGCGCGCCGACCGCCGTGGGCGCGCCCGGCGCCGGCGCGCTCGCGCGCGTCGACGCCGACGCGGCCCTGGACCTGCGCGGCGACGGCGACCTGCCGCGGGAGCTCCACGACGAGGCCGGCGGGCCCGCGGTCGCGGCGCGCGTCGTCGCGATGCGGTGGCTGCCCGAGGACTGGACCATGGCCCTCGAGTTCGACGCGCCGACGAACGCGCCGCCCGTCGCCGACGTCGCCGCCTTCGAGCGGCTCGTGCGCACGAACGTCGCGCTGCGGGCCGCGAGCTTCCGCTGGGACGACGGCGGCCGGACGTTGGTCGCCCGCGTCAACGCGCCGGGCGACGCGGAGGCCATCGCGGCGCGCTTCGAGGACCGGTCCTTCGAGGCGGCGGCGGCGCCCTGGCCGCCGCCGCGAAAACCGCCGGCGACCGTCGAGGGCGAGGCGCGGCTGCGCCTCGCCGTCGCCGGCGAGTACACCGCGGCGCTCGTCGTCGGCGACGCCGTCGCCGCCGTCGCGGCGGCCACTGTCACCGTCGAGGCCTGCGCCGACGCCGTCGTCGTCGACGTGGACCGCGCCGCCGCCGCGGAGGCGCTCGCGCCGCCCGCGCCGCCCCTCGCGCCCTGGTGGGACGCGCGCGGCGTCTTCGCGACCGCGGGCGACAACGCGCTGAAGATCCCCGCGGAGGAGCTGCCGCTGCTCGGCCGCGGCGACTTCAGCCTCGCGTTCTGGATCTACGTCGCCGAGGAGCCGTCGGGCGCGCACCGGGGCGTCTTCTTCAAGGGCGACGTGGGCCGGCTCGGCGGCGCGCGGACGCCCAGCGCGTGGCTCCTGCCGGACTCGAACCGCCTCGCGCTCCGCGTGTCGACGCACGCGGGCGGCGACGACGTCGGCGCCGACACGGAGCTGCCCCTGCCGACCTACGCCTGGACCCACGTCGTCTTCTCTTTCGCGAACCGGACGGCGAATCCCGAGCCGCGCGCGGACGGCCGCCTCGCCAGGTTCGTCTTCGGCTTCTACGTCGACGGCAGGCGCGACTCGACGCTCGACTTCTACGACGACGTCGCCTGGAACGACGGCGCCCTCCACCTCGGCCGCGACCCGGACCGGCGGGGGTTCCGCGCTGTGTGGAATTCACCCACTGGTTTGGGTGGTCCTGACCAAACTTCAGAATTCTCTAGCTCGATCAAATCGAAGTCGATTCGGCTGATCTTTGGACGAATCGATTGCTCTCGTCAAGTTCTCGAAGCACAGCTGAAGATCTTGCGTCGAAACTGTCGCATATGCGCACATTGAAGTCGGGTTGAAGATTTGAATTCCACACAGGTTCCGCGGCGCGTTCGCCGACGCGGCCGCGTTCCCCTTCGCGGCGGATCCGGCGGCGGCCGCGGCGCTCCACGCGGCGGCGCTGGCGACCTTCCCGCCGGAGGCGCGCGACGTCGAGCACCTGGCGCCGACGGCCTTCGCGCCGCCAAAAGCCGCGGAGGATCCGCCGGGACGGGGCCCGGACGCGTTGTCCGTCGACGCGGCGGTCGAAAACGACGGCGCGTGGGACGACGCGGTCCGCGCGACGGAGGCCTGCGCGCCGCGCGCGGCGCGCGTCGCGCTCTACGAGGCCGCCGCGGCCGGGCGCCACGCCGCCGCCGCGAGCCGCACGGCCGCGGAGCTGTTGCTCTACGGCGCGGAGCGACGCGCGACGGGGCCCGCGCGGTGCGCGCGCGAAACCGGCGCCGCGGACGCGCCCCGCGCGGCGGCGCACCTGCGGCGCGCGGCGGCGCTCCGCGACGCCGCGGCGACGCGCATGCTCGCCGTGCTCCACCTCGCGGGCCTCGCCGACGCCGCGCCCGCGGCGCGCGCGCTCCCCGCGCCCGGCGCCGTCGCCGCGCCCGCGGAGCCCATCGTCGCCTGCGCCGTCGGCGCCGCCGTCGCGGGGCGGTCCTGCGACGACCGCGCGACGTCCGCGGGCCTGCGCCTCCTCCTCGCGGCGGCGCTCTTAGGCGACGCGCGCGCGGCGATGGCGCTGTCCAAGCGCTACCGCGAGGGCCGCGGCGTCGCCAAGTCCGTCGAGGCCGCCGCGTGGTACGCGCGCGCCGCGGCGGTCGCGGGCCGCGACGAGTACCACACCGTCGGCGAGCAGACCCACGTCGAGCTCGACCGCCTCAGCGACGAGCGCTTCGACGACGGCTCCTTCGACGACGGCCAGCGCGGCGACGACGACGCGGCGATCCAGGCGCAGATGCTCCGCGCCGAGGCCGGCGACGTCGACGCCCTCGTGGCGTCGGGCGACCTGCTCTACTGGGGCGCGCGCGGCGTCGCGCGGGACCAGGCCCGCGCGCGCCGCTTCTTCGGCCGCGCCGCGGACTCGGGCCACGCGCACGCGAGGTGCCTCTACGCGGCCATGCTCCTGCGGGGCGAGGGCGGGCCGCCGGACCACGCGGCGGCCGTCGCCCACTACGAGGCCGCGGCGGCCGCGGGGAGCGCGAAGGCCCTGAACGGCCTCGGCTACGAGTACTTTTACGGCCACACGCTGGACCAGAACGCGACCAAGGCCTTTGGCTACTTTTCCGAGGCGGCGCGCCTCGACGCCGACGGCGACTCGAACTTCAACGCCGCGCACTGCCTCGCCACGGGCACGGGCGTCGCGCGCGACGGCCGCGAGGCCGCGGTCTTGTACGAGCGCGCGGCGACGCGCCACGGCCACTTCGACGCGGCCTTCGAGCTCGCCCTCGTCAAGTACGAGGGCCGCGGCGGCGTAGCGCGGGACCCGGCGCGGGCCCTCGACTTCTTCGACGCGTGCGCGCGCGCGGGCTGGGCCGCGCGCGACGTCCGCGCGGGCTTCGACGCGTTCCTGGCGGGCGACGGCGCCGCGGCGCTGCTCTGGTACGCCGAGGCCGCCGAGGTGGGCTTTGAGGTCGCCGCGGCGAACGCGGCCTGGCTCCTGGACCGCGACGGTGCCGCGCGCGCGGTTCTCGGCGCCGCGGGCCCCGCGGGCCACGCGGCGCACGCGGCGCTCCGCTACCACCGCCTGAGCGCGTCCGAGCACGGCGGCGGCGACAGCGCCGCGGCGCTCGGCGACGCCGTGCGCGACGGCGCGCTCGTCGTCGCCGCGGGCGGCGCGGGCGTCGCGGGTTCGGATGTCGCGGACCTGCTCGCGACGCGCCACGCGCGCGCGCTCACGTGGTACTCGCGCGCGGCGACCGCGGGGTCGCCGCGGGGCGCCTTCGCCATGGCGGAGATGCACGCGCGCGGCGCGCCGGGCGTGCCGCGGAACCGCGACCGCGCGCGGCGCCTCTTCGAGACCGCGCGCGCCCGCGACGAGGACCGCATGCGCGCGCCCGTCTTCCTCGCGCTCGCGCTGCTGCGGCTCGACGAGTGGCGCGAGCGGCTCGAGGACATCGTCGGCTTCGACGTCATCGCTGCGCTCCCGGGCGCGCGCGGCTGCGCCGGGGCCGCGGTCGCGGCCGCGGCCGCGGCGGTCGCGGCCGCGGCGGTGTTCCTCCTGAGGCCCGCGGCGCCGCCCGAGCCCCAGGAGTAGCGGCGACCTCGTAATGCCGGGAGGAGCGTGCTTTATGAAGACGGCGAATCGATCTCTTAAAACCAGCGTCGTGTCAGCCTCTTAAAACCAGCGTCGTGTCAGCCCTCTGGCGGCTCCCAAGACGTCTCGCCCGTGGCCGTGTTGTGGTAATATTCGTGGCCCTCGTCCGTGTAGGCTTTCGTCCAGGCGCTGCTCTTCGTCACATCGCCCTTGGCGCGAACGGAGAGGGGGTTGTGGTGGAGCTCGATCTCGCTGCTCTTCCTCGGCTCGTCCCGGCGCGCCCCGGGCCAGGGCACGAAGGCGAAGAAGTCCGCGCCCTCGCGGCTCGCCGAGTCCCCGCTCGTCTCCGTCGCCGACCGCAGCGCATCGCGGCGCCGGTACGCGGCCATGGCGAGCTCGACGATCGTCGCGACCATGGTCAGGATCGTCAGCACGTCGCCCTCGCCGACGACCTCGGCGGCGACGGCGACCTGCACCGCGGCGCGGCCCGCGGCGAGGCCGAGCGAGAGGAGCGACGCGCGCGCGGACGGGAAGCCGTCGCAGCGCTGGCCCTCGAGCGCCCAGGGGAAGAGCGGCAGGAGCTCGAGGTCGAGGACCGTCGCGGCCTGGAGGACCCGGAGCAGCGCGGCGCGGCGGCGGACGCGGACGGCGAGGACCGGCGTCGTCGCCGCGACGCGCGCGAGCGCGACGAAGGCGACGGCGACGGCGACGCACTCCGCGCCGAGCTGGAGCGCGAAGAAGAGCGTCCGGGCCTCGTAGTAGAGCTCGACGAGGAACGCGGCGGTCAAAAAGTGGTGGATCGTCGACACGAAGATCATGGTCCGCTTCTGCGTCCGGCCCAGGAGCGGCGCGGCGGCGATGAGGATGAGCTCGAGGGCCGCGACGAAGCCGAGCGCGACGACGAGCGCGAACTGGAGCAGGTGGTTGTAGGCCTTCGAGCGCTTCTTCGACGCGCCGAGCCGCACGCCGCCGTACTCGCCGGCGAAGATCGGGGGGTCTTCCTCGACGCTCGGCCGGGGCGTCGGCGGGTGGATGTGGAGCAGGAGGGGCGCGCGCGTCGGCGCGCGCGTCGGCGCGACGCTCGGCGCGGGCGTCGCGTCCTCGGCGCACGAGGAGCACGTCGACACCAGGGTCGCGGGCGCGCACGACGCGGCCAGGCGGCAGTCGTAGCCGGCGTCGGGATAGTAGCTCACGTCCACGCTCCCGACGACGCGCGTGGTCGCAAAGGGCGACAACTGCTCCAGCGTCGTGATCATCATGTTCTGGGTGATCGCGAGGGAGACGCCGACGTATTCGAGCGACGCGAGGGCGGAGAGGTCGCTCAGGTAGAAGCTTTCGAAGCCGCTCGCCCACGCGTTCTGCTGGACGACGACGCTGCCGCCCACGCGTCGGAGATTGTCCAGCCCCTCGAGGCTGCCGAGCTGGATGAGCGAGATCTCAAGGTTGCCGCAGATCTCCGTGAGCGGCGCCATGGGCGCGAGGCTCGTGATGGCGTCGCGATCCCCGGAAATGATCAGGCTGCCGCCGATGACCCAGCACTCGCTTTCCAACCAGGCGTCGATGTCGGCGTCGGAGTAAATGATTACGTTGGAGCAGTATGCGTTGCCCGAGCAGACGTCGGATGATGTTTCGCCCTTGCAGCCGACGCAAGCGCTACTAATCGGCGCGGGCGTCGGCGCGGGCGTCGGCGCGGGCGTCGGCGCGGGCGTCGGCGCGGGCGTCGGCGCGGGCGTCGGCGCGGGCGTCGGCGCGGGCGTCGGCGCGGGCGTCGGCGCGGGCGCCTCTCCCTCGTCCTCGGTCTCGTCCTCGTCCTCGTCCTCCGCGCACCAGGATCCGCCGCATTGTGACGAGCACAAGGATTGATCGTCGCAATAGTTGCCGTCCGCGGCCTCGGTGGTGCAATCGCAGGCGTCGTTGACTTCCGAGTAGTAGCAGCAGGTGGCCCGAGCGGTGGGCAGCGCGAAAGCGAGGACGACGAGCTGCTGGAGGCGAGGCATATTCAGCCGATGCAATCGTCGCCGGCCGCAGTCGCACGATCACGCCGCACGCGAGCTGCCCGCATACTTCCGAATGTGCACATTGAATTGAAACATCGAAGAAACCGACTTACCGAGGTTCGAGGACGGCGCGGCGCGCCATCCTCAGGGCGCTCGCCGGCCCGTGTAGCCGACGATGGTGCCCGGGGCGCGGTAGTTGCCGGCGTCGAAGAGCTCCTTCTTGTGGGCCCACTCGTAGGTGCCGTTGTTGGGCAGGGTGTCCGGGATGGCGACCTTGTGGGCGATGCCGCTCGCCGCCGTGCTGAGCATGCTCGGCGCGCCGGCGTTGAACTGGCGCGAGCGGTAGCCCGCGAGGGAGCCGGACCGGTGGGGCTGCGTCGCGGCGACGGCGGCGCCGCCGGGCCGCGGCGCGCCGCGGGGCGCCGGCACGGCGGCGCCGCCGAGGATGGGCGACGGCTGGTGGTAGACGCCCGCCGTCTCGTAGGCCGGGCGCACCTGCTTCTTGCCGCGGCGCTTCGTCGAGGAGCCGAAGAACTCGCGGTCCGTCGACGCGCCGCGCGCCGCGAGCTGGCTCGACGTGACGAAGGCGGCGCCGTCGCCGCCCGGCGCGCCGAAGCCGCCGGCGCCCCGGCCGGCGAACGTGCGCTGGGACTCGGTCTGGAAGCGGCCGTCGGCCTCCCAGTGCTTCTTGCCCCCGGGGAGCCGCTCGTGGAACTCCTCCGCGGCGACGATGCCGCCCTCCTCCGTGCGCTCGATGTGCATGCGCGCGCCCTGGGCCCCGGGCACGGCCTTCCTCGTCCCCTGGCTCGGCACCATGCCGCTCCAGTCCGCGCGGGGGTCGTCGGGGGCGTAGAAGGCCTCCTTGTGGGAGATGACGACGTTCTGGGCCCGGGCGGCGTCGAGGTCGCTCGCGTAGGCGCCCCGCTCGAGCTTGAGGCGGTGCGCGTCGTCGTCGAAGCGCGACAGCTCCGCCTCGGCCTGCCACAGCGACTTCTCCATGCTGCCGGGCGTGCGGCGTCGAGCGGCCAACGATCGATCACGACGGGCTGCCCCGTTCAAGGTTTCAGGAGCATCCCATGCTGCAGGAGCTGCTCACGATTATGGAACACTCCTCTGCGCTGTCTGGCATGCTCTGAGGCGGTCCGAACTCGCTTCCCGATGGAGCACGCCGCGCTGGAGCTCGACGTGCTGGCGGCGCTGGCCGCCGCGCGGACGAGGCCGCAGGACGTCGCCGCGCGGCTCAAGGCGCGGCTCAAGTGCTACAGGGGCGCGCAGTACGCGGCGCCCGGCCGCACCCCGAAGCAGACCAAGGAGGGCGCCGCGGCCTGCAAGGACGCGCTCACCTTCCTCGCCACGCTCGAGGGCCCGCTCGAGCCCGTGGCCGCGGCGCCGGAGGGCCTCCGCCTCGCCGGGGTGGACCACGTGCTCGACGTCGGCGTCGAGGGCGTCGCGAGCCACCGGGGCACGGACGACTCGAGCTCCACGGACCGCAACGGCCGCTACGGCGCCTGGGGCGGCGCGACGGGCGAGTGCATCTGGTACGGCAACCTCGCCAACGGCGCGACGGGCGCGTCCATCGTCGACGACCTCGTCGTCGACGACGGCGTCCGGTCGCGGGGCCACCGCCTCTGCGTCTACGACGCGCGCTGGACCGTCGCGGCCGTCGCCGCCGGGGCGCACGCGACGTACGCGAACATGGTCGCCGTCGAGTTCGCGGCGACCTTCGAGAACGACGACGCCGGGGTCGAGGCGCGGCTCCGGAACCCGCCGCCGCCGCGCGTCCGCGGCGCGGCGGCGGCGCGCGGCGGCACGTGCTGGGACCTGGGATTGTGCCGCGGCTGCGCCCTGCCCGTCAAGGGCGGCACCGTCGTCGAATTGCCCGACGGGCGCAAGTGGCACGAGGCGTGCTTCGTCTGCTCGCGCTGCGGGGATTCGGTCGCGGGCAAGGACAAGCGGAAGAAGGACGAGGGCGGCTACATCTTCTGCGCGCCGTGCCACGTCGAGCTCTACGCGCCGGCCTGCGTCGTCTGCGGCGCGAAGATCGACGGCGACCGCATCAACATGGGCGACGGCGCGTACCGCCACCCGGGGTGCAAGAAGCCGCCGGCGAAGAAGAAGAAGGCGAAGCGGCGCGTCGGGCCCAAGGCGCTCGCGAACCTCTACGCGGGGCTCGACGAGCAGCCGGCCGCGGGCGATGACCCGCCGGCGCAGCTCCCGAGGGGGTCCGAGCGCGTCCTTCCTACTACAAGTTGAAGGTGATGTCGAAGTCGTTGAAGGCGCGAGGCCGATGGTCTTGCTGATTGAGTTTCGCGCCCGCAGCAGCGACGATGCTCAGCTGCTGATTGCTAGCTTGGCGCCTCCAGAACTAGACGCGAAGGCTCGTAGCTCGGCGCCCGCAGCCACAACGGTGCGCATCTGCTGATTGCTAGCTTGTCTCCTTAGCAGCAGCAGCAGCAACGATGCGCATCGTAGCGCTCGCCGCCGCGACGTGCGCCTTCGAGACCGTGCGCGTGTCGCGGCTCGTGCCGCGCTGGGACCGCGACCGCTGCCTCGGCACGGTGCGCGAGCGCGTCGGCCCCCGCGGCATCGAGGTCGAGGTGGTCGGCGACGCGGACGACGAGCCCTGGCGGTTCCTGCTGCCCGGCACGGCGACGTCGTCGCTCGGCGGCACGGTCTGGCCGTCGTCGGCCGCGGCCGCGGTCCTCGTGCGGACGCTCCGGCCCGCCGTCGCGGGCAAGCGCGTCCTCGAGCTCGGCAGCGGCCTCGGCCTCGCGGGCCTCGCCTGCGCCGCCGCGGGCGCCGACCGCGCGCTGCTCACGGACAGCGCGCCGGAGCTCGTCGAGGCGCGCGACCTGCCGCCGCGCGTCGAGGCCTCGGTGCTCGACTGGGCCGACGAGCGCACCTACGCGACGGCCTTTTGCGCGGACGTGCTCATCGGCGCGGACGTCGCCTACTACGCGCCCGTCGTCGCGCCGCTCGAAGCGGCGCTCCGCGCGCACTGCGGCCCCGGCGCCGTCGCGATCGTCGTCGGCGAGCGGAAGCGCGAGGCTATGCACCTGCTCCGGGCCGCGCTCCCGGACGCGGCGACGCTCGACTTCGACCTCGAGGTCGCCGTCGACGTCGTCGCGGACCCGTCGGACCCCGCGCCGCCTCCGCCGGCCGCGCCGCCGACGACCGTGGGCATCGGCGTGCTCGTGCACGCGTCGGAGCCCGCCGCGCGGGACGCGCTCCTCGACCTCGCGCGCCGCGAGGGCGCGGCGCCACCAGTGCCATAAACGACCGTGGATTTTCATACCGCGAACAACAGGAGGTGTTACCATAAACACAAGTTACACGACGGCTCGTCGCGTGTCCGCGGGCGCCGCCGCGTAGCCCGCGGGCGGCTTCGGCGCCGGCGCGCCGTCGCGGCCCGCGTCGGCGACGACCTCGAGCGCGTTCCACCGCGCGATGACGCGCTTCGAGTTCCAGTGGGCGAGGCCGAAGACGGCCGCGAGGCCCGCGGCCCCGAGACACATGAAGAGGACCTTCTCCGGCGACATGCCGTCGGCGCCGACGTCCGACGCGGAGCTCAGCTGGCTGCCGAGCTTGGCCCAGAGGAGCGCGTAGAGCGACGACCCGACGAGCGTCGCCGCCGCGAACGCCACAAAGGGCGCGTCGAAGACCGCGGGCACGTAGTTCTGCACGGCCTCCGGCACGTAGGCGAGCCGCAGCGCGAGGCACGTCCCGAAGGGCTCGCGCTGGAGCGCCAGCTCCAGGCCCCGGAGGTAGCCGCTCTCCTGGGCCGCGTCGCCGCCGATGACGTGCGCGCGCACGGCGTCGCGGCAGCCGTAGGCGCCGATGCCGAACGACGTCACGGACCCGAGGAACTTGCCGAGCGTCGAGCAGAGCGCCGCGCGCCAGAAGCCCAGGATGAAGCCCGCGGCGACCTCGAGCACCGACGTCGGCAGCAGGCACAGGAGCCAAACCGCCAAAAGCGCGACGTAGGCCGCGTCGGCCTCGAGCGGCGGCAGCGACCCGATGCGCTCCGCGACCCGGAGCGCGCGGCTCCGGCACGCGACGGCGGCGTAGCTCGCGCCGCCGCAAAGGACGACGAAGGCGACGGCGAGGAACGCGCGCGCGCGCCGCGGCCGCCGCCGCCGCGGGCGCCGCCGCAGCGGGTCGTCGTCGTTCGGCTCCTCCTCGCGCGCGTCCTCCACGGTCATGATGCTGTCGTTGGACACCGATGCGCGCAGGCGGACCGTGCGCTCGCCCTCCATCCACGGACCGCCGTGACAGCGGTCGCGAACGAGATGTCGATGGACTTGTCGATGGGGCCGGAGTCGTGGCAAGCGCCTGGCGCCTCGATCGATCGCCTCGCGATTGCATCGCGAGCTCGTCGCGGCGCACGGCCCGCAGCCCCTGCCGCAGCCCGGAGTACGCGTCGGTGGCGGCACGCGTTAGCCCGCCCTCCCGCGCCCGGGCGACTCAGGCGAACTCGTCGTCCTCGCCGCCGTTGACGGCGGCCGTGACGGACTCGACGGCCTCGACAGCCGCGTCCTTGAGGCCCGCGAGGTCCACCGGCGGCGCGTCGGCGGCGGGCGCGCCGTAGGCGAGGAGCCCCGTCCACTTGGACACGTAGAAGGCGACGACGGCGACGAGCGACGCGCCGAGGATCTGCGCGAGCTTGCCGCCGACGGCCCGGTTGACCTTGGCGTAGAGGGCGATGAGCGGGCCGAAGACCTTCTGCGCCTTTTGCGCGTAGCCGACGAACTTCTTCACGGTCTCCGGGTCGAGCTTGTCGAGCATCTCGAGCTGCTTGTCGATGGCGGCCTCGTCCATGCCCGCGGTCATGGGGTTCGACTTCATCATGGACTTGATCATGTCCGGGTTCTTCTTGACCATGTCGATCATCGAGCCCATCTGCTCCTCGGAGATGTTCGCCATCATCTTCGACGCCGTCTCCGCGTCGGGCATGCCGCCGCCCGGCGGCATGCCGCCGCCGCCCATCATGCCGCCCATGGCCTCCTGCATCTGCTGCTTCTCCTCGTTTGACATGTTCTGCATCATCTTCATCTGCTGCTCGAGGACCTCGGGCGGCATGTTCTCCATCTGCTCCATCGCCATCTTCATCATCTCCGGGTTGCCCGCGATGGCGTCCATCTGGTCCGCCGCGGCCTTGATCTGCGCGTCGGACATGTGGGCCATCTGCGGGTTCATGGACCGGATCGTCGCCGGGTCCATGTTGCGCATCGCCGCCGCCTGCGCCTTCATCTGCTCCGGGTCCGCGTTCTTCATCGCCTCCGACGCCTGCTTGAGCTGGTCCGCGTCGATGTTCGGCAGCGCGTCCAGGTCCAGCCCGCCGGCGGGCACGTCCGCGGCGCCGTCGTCGCCCGCGAGCTTGTCCAGGTTCGCGGGCTTGAGCGCCAGCGTCTTCGAGTCCGAGCCGTCGAGGAGCACCTTGAGCCGGTCGTTCTGCCCGCCCGTGACCGTGCCGTGCTTGCCGTTGTGCTCCGCGGCGCCCTTGAGGCCCTTGAGCTCGACGCGGTCGCCGACCTTGTACCCCGCGGCGAGGGCGGCGCCGCCCTTCTTCTTGCCGCGCGCGCCCTGCACGGCCTTCATCTGCGCCCGCGCCTGGCCGTGGCTCATGCCGCCCATCTGCGCCGCGGCCATCTTGAGCATGGCCGGGTTACTCGCCATCATCTCCATCTGCGACGCCGCCATGTCGATCTCCGAGTCGCTCATGTTCGCGAACTGGGGGTTCATGCGCCGCAGGTTGTCCTTGTCCATGTTCTTCATCATGCGCGCCTGGGCCTTCATCTGCTCCGGGTCGCAGTTCTGCATCTGCTGCTGGGCCATCTCCCACTGGTTCGCGTCAAAGTCCATGGTGTGTCGACGGCGGCGTCGGCGCGGGGCGCAGGGGCCACGCGGCGTCACAGCTCGCGGCGAAGCGAGACAGCAATGACTGCTCTGTGGCGGATACCAGGTATGTTGAAGTGGGCTGCCGCGGCCGCATCCACTTAAACGCCCGCCCCTGAAGCCCTGGATTCTTTCCGTCAAGGGTTGGTTTGGCAGCGCCGCGGCGTCGGCGCCGCCGGGCGCCTACCATGGTGGCCGAGGGCGGCTACGCGGACGTGTCGTCCATGGACGCCGTGATCCGGGATCTGGAGAGCCGCTACGACCGGCTCCAGGGCCTGCGGCAGCACTTGGGGACGGACGTGGCCAAGGAGAAGCTGCTGGCGCAGATCGGCATGGTCGACCCCGTCGACGCGTCCGCGAGCCGCGACGAGCGGCGGCGGCTCAAGAAGCGGCTCCTGCGGGAGCTCGACGGCGAGAAGGACCACCTGCGGAAGACGCTCGACGTCGTCGAGGCCGCGCGGCGCGCGGCGCCGCGGCCCGCGGGCGCCGCGGGCCCGCGCGCGTGGCGGCCCGCGTCCGCGTCCGCGAGCCTCGGCCGGTCGGCGCCGCCCGCGGCGACGCCGAAGCCCCGGGGCTCCGCCGTGACCGCCGCCCGGGCGAAGCGCGCGCTGCCCAAGGGGGAGGACGAGGACGCGGCGATGCTCGCGCTGCACCGCGGCGACGGCTCCGTGGGCAGCGGCGCGCACTTTCTCTCGACGCCCGCGAAGCTGCCGCCGCCCCAGGGCCCGGCGCCGCCGCACCCCCTGGAACTGGGCCGCGCGTCCCTCGAGGGCACGGTCGTCCTCACGCAGGACTCCGTCGGGCCCGGAGCGTTCGCCGCGAACGCGACGAGTTCCCTCGCGACGCCGAACATGCGACCGGCGACGGCGGAGGCCACGGTGCACACGCGCGAGCCGCGGAGCCCCGAGGCCGTCGACGACCTCCTCGCGCGCGCGCGCGCGGCCGTCGCGGACCGGAACCGGCCGCGGTCCGCCGCGCGGCGGCCGCGGTCGCTGCGGCCGCGCGAGCCGAGCCTCGCGGGCTACGGCAACGGCGGCTACTTTTTGACGGACGTGCTCCGCGAGTGCTACGCTCTACGCGAAAAGATCCGGTCCGACCCCGTGCTCGTCGCCGCGGGGCGCCGCGACGCCGGCGGCGCGCGGCGCCGGAGCCCCGCGAGGAAGCCGTCGGCGGACGCGGCCGCGCCCGCGGCCGCGCCCGCGGTCGGCGCCACGACGACGCTGCTCCTCGAGGCGGGCGACGACGGCCGGCCGGAGGAACCTCCATCGCCGCCCAAATCGCGGGAAAACTCGCCCGTCGGCCGCCTCGACGCGCTCCGGGGCCGGCGCCGCCGCCGCCACCGCCGCCGGCCCAAATCCGCGCCGAGCTCCGTGAGCGACCACCTGCTGAAGACGACGGCGTCGTCGTCCGTGAAGAACGTGGGCCGCCGCGAGAGCCGCCACCGCCACGCGGTCAACAACTGGTTCTCCGCGTCGCACGCGTACAAGGCCGACGCGCCGAAATTGGACAAGCGGACGCGGTCCGAGACGATCCGCGACGGCGACGGCCGGGGCTTCTTACAGACGACGACGGAGTCCGCGGGCCGCGACGTCCACAGTCGCGAGCGCATGGAGTCGATGATCACGCGCGAGAACGCGAACTGGTTCAGCCCGTCGTCGAAGACCAAGGCCGTCGCGGCCCACGGCGACGCGCCGCCGTCGCCGGACCGGTCGCCCGAGAGCCGGTCGCGGCCCCGGTCCGCGCCCGCGGGCGCGCGGTCCCCCGCCGACGACGACCAGGGCTCCGGCGCCTCGCCGGGCCGGCCGCGGTCGCCCGGCCGCCGCGCGTCGTCCGCGGGCGCGGCCCGCGGCGGCCGCCGGCGGTCGAGCGCCGGCCCGCGGCGCCGCTCCGTGTCGCGCCGCGAGAGCCGGCGGCCCCACAGCGCGCCCGCGACGCGGAGCCGGTCGCCGAGCCGCCGCAGCTCCGCCGCGCGGCCGCGGTCCGCGTCGCCGCCGCGGCGGCGCCGCGACGACGACGACGACGCGCCGCGCGCGCGGCCCCAGACCCAGAAGTTCGGCCGGTCGTCGCCCTTCGCGCGCGCGCCGCGGCCGAGCCGCCTCGACCCGAGCTACGACGGCCCCTGGCGCCTCGGGGAGATCGGCTGGTTCCGCATCCCGGAGGACAAGAAGGCGCCCAAGGACGCGGAGCCGCGCTTCCTGCGCGTGCGCGTGTCGTCCGTGCACCTCCGGGACCGCGACTCCGGCGGGGGCATCGGGAGCCTGACGCTGGCGGCGCTGCGGGGCGGCAAGGTCGACATCCCGCGCGAGTACCTGCGTGGAAATCAATCGGTGAGCCGGGTTCTCCCGACGAAACTTCGACTCTCGAGCTCGGTCGCATCGACGTCGATTCGGCTGATTTTTGGACGAATCGATTGCTCTCGTCGAGTTCTCGAAGCGAGGCCGAAGAGCTCGCGTCGAAACGTTCGCATACGCGCACATTGAAGTCGGGTTGAAGATTTGACGTCCGCGCAGGCGAGTACCAGGTGCCCTTCGACGCGTCGCCCGACGCGGTGAGCCGGCGCCCGCCCGGCGCGCCGCCGCCGCTGCAAAAGGCCAGGAGCGCGCCCCACCTCTCGCCGGGAAACGGCGAGGCGGCGGCGCCCCTCGCGAACGTCGGCCAGGGCTACGTGAAGATCGCGAAGCCGCTCAACGAGGACGCGCGGAAGAGGGGCCGGAAGTCGCGGCGGACGACGAACCCGCAGGCCATCGCGTCGGAGATCCTGCGGCGGGGCGGGCGCATCTCGGAGGTGCTGCGGGTCACGGCGGAGGCCTACGAGCGGCGCGAGCAGCGCGCGAACGCCGCGAAGACGATGCAGCGGAATCTGCGGATCCTGTGCGGCGTGCCGAAGAAGGGCGACCGCATGACCTTGGGCGACGCCATCCTGCGCTACCGCCTCCACGTGCGCCACGACGTGAGCCACACCATCGAGGAGGAGGACGAGGAGGAGGAGGCGTCCGCGGCGACGCGCATGCAGGCGATCATGCGCGCGCGGCGCGACCGCGAGGCCGTCAAGGGCCGCCACGCGGCGGCGGCGAAGCTCCAGCGGCTCCAGCGCAAGCGGAGCTTTCGGCGGAAGCGCCGCGGCAGCGAGTTCCGGCGCGACGCCGAGCTCCGCGGGCGCGGCGCGGACTTCGTGAGCCACGACCGCGACGACGCGCTCTACCTCGACAGCCCCTTCCCGAACCAGGAGACGGCGGCGCGCGCGCTCCAGGCGCGGCTCCGCGGCGACCGCGCGCGCAAAGACCGCCGGCGGGAGCACGCGGGCGCGTCGCGGCTCCAGGCGCGCGTCCGGGGCCGCCGGTCGCGCGCGGCGGCGTCGCGGACGCGGATCCTCCGCGACTTCGCGCCGGGCCCGGCGAGCCGCTTCGCCGACGCCGACGCGGCGGCGCGCGTGCTCCAGCGGTCCGCGTCGGCGGGCCGCCTCCGCGCGTCGCCGCCGCCGAGCCCGCCGCCGCCGCGGCCGCGGGCCGTCGACGTCGACGAGCACCGGCGCGAGCTCGCGGCCCTCGACGCCGCGGACGAGGACGCGCGCGCGCGCGGCGCGGAGCGCGAGCGCGAGTTCCAGGACGCGCGCGTGCGGTCGCTGCAGGCGCGCGTCCGCGGCGGCTGCGCGCGGCGGCGCGCGCACAAGCACGCGCGGCGCTCCGTCGTCGAGCAGCGCCAGGCGCTCGCCGAGGCGCTCATGGACGTCGAGGGGTCGCGGCGCCAGGCCGAGGAGGCCCTCGCGGCGGAGCGCGCGGCGGCCGCGGCCGCGCGCGACGAGCAGAACCGCGACCACGCGGCCAAGGTCCTCTTCTACGAGGAGGAGCTCAAGGCCGCGGCCTGGCGCGCCGCGCAGCAGCGCGAGCTCGAGGCGACGGTGCGCGACCGCGACGCGGCGCTCCAGGCGACGCGCGGCGAGCTCGCGGCGACGGTCCGAGGCGCCCAAACCGAGGCCGCGCGGCTCGCGGCGTCGCTCCAGTCCGCCGAGGTCGACCGGCTGCGGAGCCGCGAGGCGCTCGAGGCGGCGGCCGAGGCCGCGGAGGCGAGCGACCTCATGGCCAGGAGCTTACGGGCGAAGCTCGCGGACGCGGACGCGGCCGCGCGGGCGCGCGACGCCGAGGCCGCGGCCGCGGCCAAGGACCTCGAGCTCGAGAAGGCCCACCGGTCCAACGCGGTCAAGGACCTGCAGCTCCTCGAGCACGACGCGGCGCGGCGGCTCCGCGAGCGCGACGCGGCCGTCGCCGAGCTCGAGGCGGCGGCCGCGGCGGCGGCGCGGGACCACGCGGACCGCGCGGAGCTCGCGCGCCAGACCGTGGAGCACCTGCGCCGGACGGCCGCGGACCGCGAGGACGACGCGCGCGCGGCGTCCGCGGCGCTCGCGGAGGTCCGCGCCGAGGCCGCGTCCAAGGACGCGGCCGTCGCCGCGGCCGCGGG
>NW_008705561.1:2223809-2237764 GCF_000186865.1 Aureococcus anophagefferens
CGCGCGGGCCGCGGCGCTCGAGGACGCGGCCAAGGCCGCGGTGGCGCGCGCGGACGCCGAGGCCCGCGCGGCGGCGCTCGAGGAGGCCCGCGAGGCCGCGGTCGCGCGCGAGCGCGGCGCGGCCGCGGCGCTCGAGGCCGCGCGCGCGCGCTTCGCGGCGGAGGCCGACGAGGCCCGCGCCGAGGCCGGCGCGGAGCGCGCGAAGCGCGAGGCCCTCGAGGCGGAGAAGGACGCCCTCGAGGCCGCGCGGCGCGACGCCGTCGCGGCCGCGGCGCGCGCCGGGGCCGAGAAGGACGCGCTCGCGGCCGAGGCCGCGGCCGCGCGCGAGGCGCTCGAGGCCCGGCGCGAGGCGCCGGCGCCCCTCAAGGCCGCCGCCGCGTCGCCGGACCCGCGGCGCGAGCGGCCGCCCGCCGAGGCGCCCGTGCCCGCCGTCGCCGCGGCGACGCCGCTCCCGCGGGACCGCGGTGCGTTCGAGACGCCCTACGCCGAGCCGCCGTCGGCAAATTCGGCCGCCTACACGCCGGCCTTCGAGCCCGAGGGCACGCCCGCCGCGGGGCCCGCGCCCGCACCCGACGACTGGGAGGAGCTCTTCGACGACGCCGAGGGCCGCGCGTACTACTGGTCCAAGGCCCGCGACGAGTCGCGCTGGGACAAGCCCGCCTGCCTCGTGACGCTCTACTCGGACTGGGAGAAGCACTTCGACGCGGCGTCGCAGCACTACTACTACTACTCCGAGAGCCGCGGCGAGTCGACGTGGGACGCGCCCGAGCCCACGCGGCGGCCCGGCGGCGCGACGCCGACGCCGCGCAAGTGGACGCCCGCGAAGAGCGCCCGGCCGACGCCGTCGCGCAGGCTCCCCTGAGTAAAGGGGACGTCGACTGTCTTGGTCGTTGCCGTCGTCGATGAAGGCAACAAAAAGCTGTTTACTCTCAACCGCCTCGACACGATGGTGGCCCGACGATCCAGCCCCGCCGCCGGGCGATAGGGTCCCCATGGCCGCCGGCGAGGGCGCCGACGTGGAGGGCCTCTGGGCGAAGGCGCTGCAGCTCTCGGAGGGCGGCGAGGTCCACGAGGCGATCCTGCACTTCGAGTGCGCCTCCGCGGAGCTCGAGCGCCAGCTCGCGGCCGCGGCGTCCGTGCCGAACGCGGACCGCGTGCGGTCCCTGCTCGGAGAGCTGCTCGCGAAGCTCGGGTCCGAGGTCGAGCTCCACCTCAACTACCTCCGGGGCAACCACTGGGTGGCCCTCGCCCTCGAGCCGCCGGCGGGCGACGACGCCGTGAAGAAGGCGTACCGGCGGCTCGCGCTGCGCTACCACCCGGACAAGAGCCGCGTGTCGCCGAAGATCTTCACCATCGTCGGCAAGGCCCACGAGGTCCTGCGGCACCCGGAGCGGCGGAAGCGCTACAAGCCGGACAAGTCCGCGACGGCCTGGAAGGTCTACCGGCGGGAGCACGCGGCCGAGTTCCGCGCGCCGACGCGGACGAAGCAGCCCTGGAAGCCGACGCCCGACGGCGCCGCCCGGGAGTACCGCGCGAGCCGCGGCTCCGCGAGCTCGCCGCAGAAGAAGCCCAAGGCGCCCGCCGCGCCCGCGCCGCCGCTGAGCGTCGACCGCGTCCGGGCCATGAAGGTCGGCGAGCTCAAGGAGCGGCTCAAGTTCTTCGGCGTCCCCGCGACGGGCGAGCGGCGCGACCTCGAGGCGGACCTCATCCGCGCGGCGGCGCTCAAGCCGCGGACGCCGCCGTCGGCCGCGGCCGTCGGCGCGGAACTCCGCGCGTCGTCGCCCGCGACGTGCGCGCGGCGCGTCGCGGGCCTCAACGCGGCGACGCTGCGGGAGCTCCTCGAGCGCGCGGGCCGCGCCGAGCCGCCCCGGGCCCGCGGCGCGCTCGAGACGGCCGTCGTCGCCGCGTACGCGGTGTCGCGCGCGCGCGGCGAGCCCGTCTTCCCCCGGTCGCCGGACGCCAAGCGGGCGCCGGACTTTGCCGCGCCCGCCAAGGCCGACCGGCCGTCCTTCGACGAGCGGCCCGCGGCGTCGCCGGAGCCGGCCGCGCCCGCGCCCGCGGAGCCCAAGGCCGACGCGCGCGCGCCCGAGCCGGCCGCGGCGTCCGAGCCCGAGCCCGAGCCCGCGGCGCCACCGCGCGAGCCCCCCTGGGCCGCGGCGCCCGCGGCGCCCTACGACGACGGCGACGCGTCCGACGACTCGGGCCTGCTGCCGGCGGCCGGCGGCTTCGTCGGCAGCCTCCGCGCGCGCGCGCGGAGCGCGTCGTCGGGCCGCCGCGAGCCCGCCGTCGGGCCCGTCCACGTCGCCGCGGCGCGCGAGGGGGGCGGCGACGTCCAGTCCGAGGTCGACTTCTGGGTCCAGGGCGCGCGGACCCACGCGACGCCCCGCCTCGGCGCGCCGTCGCCGCGGCGGACGCCGCGCGAGGCGCCGCCGCCCGAGGCGCCGGACCCGGGCCTCGTGGACCCGGGCGGCGGCTGGTTCTGGGGCTAAACTGCGTCGCTCCTTGTTACACGGCGACGGCGGGCAGGAGCGTCGCCGCGAGGGGCGCGTCGACGAGCGCGCCGAGGCCCGGGCACGTCGCGTGGACGTCGAGGCGCGCGAGCGTCCGCGGCCGGCCCCGGAGGCGCGCGAGGTCGGCGAGCGCGTGGCACTTGACGGCGACCTGGACCGCGACGCAGGCCGCCGCGAAGGCGCCGCGGTCGAGCGCCGCGAAGGCGCCGTAGAGGCCCGCGGCGAGCGCGGCGACGGAGCGCCGCGGGCCGTCGTGGGGCAGCGCGAGGTGGGCCATGACCGCGAAGGCCGTCGCCGTCGCCGCGGAGAGCGCGCGGACGTCGCCCGCGCCCGCGAGGAAGAGCGCGATCCCCGCGGCGCCGCCCGCGGCGAGATGACGAGCGTGCGGAAGAGGTCCGGCGCGAGGCGGTACATGCGGTACCAGACCGCGGCCGACAGCGCGAGCATGAGCGCCGTGCCCCCGTAGAGGAGCGCGCCCGCGAAGCGGCTCCGCACCGCGTCCGCGCCGAAGTCGCCGAGCAGCGGCGCCGCCGCGGGTACGGACGCCGCGGCCGCGTCGACCTCGAGCCGCTCGGCGAAGTCGTAGAGCAGGGGCATGAACCAGTACGTCGCGACGATGAGCGTGAGGAACAGGCCGTGCTGGAACCGCACAAAGGCCATCTCCACGAGGTCCGCCGTCGCCTCGCGCCAGCAAAACGCCTCGCACAGCCAGAGCGCGGCGGCCGCCGCGCGCCAGGCGGCGCGCCGCGCCGCGGCGCCGAGCGACGCGAAGCCGACGAGCGCCGCCGTCGCGACGGCGACCTGGACGAACGCCGCGGGCTGGCGCCGCTGGCGCCGCGAGGCGCACGTCGCCGACGCGTAGACGAGGCCGCACGCGAGGCACGGCGCCCGCAGCGGCTCGCCGACGGCGGCCCAGGTCGACGCGAGCAGCGCGGCGCTCACCTGCACGGCGACGGTCGTCCGCGCGCCGTCGCTCCACTGCAGCTCGTCGAGGTCGTCCTCCACGAGGCGCAGCCGCTCCGGCGCGTCGGGCGCGCGCACGCCGGCCTCCGGGTCCGGCGCGGCGCGCGGGTTCATTCGGTGCGATGCTTTCACGCGTGCGGTTGTCAATGCACGCAATTAGGTGCGATGCTTTCACGCGTGCGGTTGTCAAATCACGCAATACCGCAGCTCATGCCCTAAGGAGCCCAGCTAAAGTTTCGGCAACGTTGGCGACCATGTTGATGCTGAATCGTGTAGCGGACCCGAGTGCGATGGAGCTTTGATGATGGAACGCCGCACCAGTTGATAGTTTGCGGCGTCGTAGCGCGCGACTGGTTTTCGCGTTGGCGCGTCCGCCGCGAAACACGCTGCGGCGCCGTCCGCGCCGGCGGCCATGGCAATAACCACCGCCGTCACCAACCGCATAGCCGTCGCGGCCCGCGCCGAGGAGTCGGCGCAGCAGCGGCGCGGGGTGCGCTTCGAGGGCGAGGGGAGCGAGCGGAGCCTGCGGTCGGGGAGCCCGGGCCGGCCGACGTTCAGCCCGGGCCGGCTGTCGATGCTGAGCCCGGGCAGCGCGCGGCGTTTGAGCCTCGCGCGGCAGTTCACGCGGACGACGTTGGTCATGCCGAGCCCGTTCCAGATCGCCGCGGCGACGATGCTCACGCGCGTGCGGCGCACGCGGAGCGCGGGCGGGAGCTCCTTCGCCATCATCGACCCCATGTCGCCGCGGCTCCAGGCGTTCGAGGCCTTCTGCCTCGTCATGACGATGATCACGGCGTTCACGACGCCGTTCGAGATGGCCTTCGTGCCCGCGCTGCGGCCGCCCCTCAAGTCCAACGGCTTCTTCCTCACGAACCGGTGCCTCGACGCCGTCTTCTTCGTCGACTTCTGGCTCCGCTTCCTCTGCGTGCCCTACCGGAGCGGGACGCGCGCGAACCACTTCGTCAAGGAGCGGCGGCTCATCGCGCGGCACTACGCGCGGACCTGGATGCTGCCGGACCTGATCGCCCTCGTGCCCTTCGACCTGCTGACCTACGAGCCCTTCAACATCCACCTGTCGTCCGTCGTCGTGACCGCGCTGCGGCTGCTGCGGCTCGTGCGCATGCTTAAATTGGGCCGCGTCGTCACGCTCGTGGAGCGCTGGTCCGAGGCGTCGAGCGTGCCCTACGCCTACATCGAGATCTGCAAGCTCATGAGCTTCATCTTCATGACCGTGCACTGGGTCGCGTGCGCGTGGGGCCTGCTGGGCGAGCTCGAGGCGGGCGACCACTTCTCGTGGGTCGACGCGCTCCGGAGCGGCATGGCGTCGACCTGCGAGTCGCAGGACGCCCACGACGCCATCCTCGTCTATCTGCAGAGCCACCAGGGCACGCCCCAGGCCACCTACCTCGCGGACAAGATCAGCGTCACGAAGGAGAGCTACAGGGACTCCTTCCACCGGCCGTCGTGCGAGAAATTCGACACGCGGCGGTCCAAGTACGTCGTCTCGCTCTACTTCGCCGTCTACACGCTCACGGGCATCGGCTACGGCGACGTCAACGCCGTGACGCGCGCGGAGTACTGCCTCGCGACGGCGTGCGTCATGTCGACGGCGATCCTGTGGGCGTTCCTCATCGGCAACTTCTGCGCCATCGTCGCGTCCATGGACAAGCACCCGGCGCGCTTCCGGGGCGCCATGGACGACCTCAACTCCATGCTCAGCGAGAGCGATTTGGACCCGGAGCTCTGCGTCCGCGTCCGCGACTACTTCTCGCACTCGCGGAATCTGATGCGGACGCGCGACTACCACGAGCTCGACGCGCTCATGAGCGCGGGGTTGCGGGGCGAGGTCGCCGGCGTCGTGTCGGAGACGTGGCTCGAGAAGGTCTGGTACTTCCGGAACTCGTCGAAGGCGTTCATGCGCGAGCTGTCCATGCTCATGGGCCCGCTCATGTTCGCGCCCTTCGAGACCGTGGACGCGGGCGCGTCGCTCCTCATCATCCAGCGGGGTTTGGTCATGCTCGGCGGCCGCATGCTCACGCGGGGCGACCACGTGGGCCACGAGTTCATCGTCGTCCGCGACGAGGAGCGCGTCGCGTTAGACGCGGAGCGCGGCGTCGTCGACAGCCGCGTGTCGCCGAGCGCGTTCACCTACGTCGAGGTGCTCGAGCTGCGCCAGGAGGACCTGCTCGCGCTCTTCCCGCTCTTCCCGGAGGAGGCCGCGCGCGTCACGACCGCGTCCCGCTGGCTCGTGATGAAGATCGCGCTCCTGAAGTGGGCCAAGGCGAAGCTCGCGCGCGAGCGCGCCGACGCGCAGCGCGCGCCCGGGACCGCGCCCGCCGGCGGCGCCGCGGCGCCCGCGGCGGTCGCGGCGGTCGCGCGCGAGGGGCGGTCGCCGGGCCGGCCGCGGCCGGCGGGGGGCGGCGACGCGCCACCGAACGCCTTCGTGGACCAGCACCTCCAGAACCGGTCCAAGGTCGGCCGGGCCCTCGTCGCGTCCAACTCCATGTCGCGGGGCACGCTCCTCAACGGCCTCGTCGTCTCGCCGACGAACCGCCTCACGTTCCGCCAGACGGCGGTGCTCTCCGACGGCGTCTTCGGCGGCTCCCGGCCCTCGCCGGGCGCGTCGACCGCGGCGTCGTCCGCGGGGCGCGGACCGCGGGCCGGCGACGGCGGCGCCGCGCGGCTCCGGTCCCGCGTCGCGCGGCTCCGCGAGGCCGCGCTCGACGCGAACCGCGAGATCGAGCAGCTCGCGCGGCTCCTCGCCGACGACGACGAGCCCCGGCCCCGGGGCGACTCCGACCCCGTCGAGACGGTCCTGCTGGCGAGGTAACGACCCGGGGCGGCGGAGGAGCAATGGGCCGCGCGGAGGGGGAAGGGGCCGCGCGCGCGGGTTGTCCGAACGCGGCAACGCCGCAGCACATTGCATGCAAGATTCCGGCCGCGTGGGCAATGGGGGCCGTGAGATTTGCAAGGTGCGCCCGCTTGGCAATGGCAAGGCCGTGAGCCTTGCTAGGTGCACACTGGCATGCGACCGCTCCTGCGGCTCGCGCTCTGGTCGCGCGTCGCGCGCGGCATCTGGCCGACGCCGCGGGCCTGGAGCACGCCGGCGGACGCGGGCGTCCGGCGGCTCCCGGAGGCCGGCCTGCCGGCGCTGACGATCGACGGCTGCGAGGAACCGTGGTGCGGCCGCATCGCCGCCGCCTACGACCGCCTCGCGCCGCCGCGGCTCGCGCCAGGCACGCCGCCGCACGCGCGGCCGCCCGCGGCGGTCGCCGCCGAGGCCGCCGCGTTCGGCGCGCCGCGCGAGCGCGCGGCCGCGGCGCTCGGCGTCGGGCCGTCGTGGTACGAGGACGACGTCGCGCTCGCCGGCCGCCGGGACGCGGGCGCGATCGCGCGCGTCGTGGTCTCCGTCGGCGGCGGCGCCGGCGACGAGTCCTACGCGCTGCGGCTCGCCGAGGGCGACGACGTCGTGCGCGCGTCCGCGGCCGTGTGCGAATCAAATCTTCAATACGACTTCAATGTGAGCGTATGCGACGGCTTTGACGCGAGTTCTTCGGCTGTGCTTCGAGAACTCGACGAGCGTTGGTCGGGACGTCCCAAACCAGTGGTTGATTCGCACACAGGTCCGCGGCGGCGCCCGAGGGCGCGCTCCGCGCGCTCGCGTCCCTGGGCCAGCTCTGGCGCTGGGACGGCGCGCGCCACGCGCTCCCGTCGGCGTTCGACGTCGAGGACGCGCCGCGCCACGCGTGGCGGGGCCTGCTCCTCGACACGTCGCGCCACTTCTGGCCCCTCGCGCGCGTCCACCGCGCGCTCGACGCCATGGAGGCGCTGAAGCTCAACGTGCTCCACTGGCACGTCGTCGACTCGCAGTCGTGGCCCTGGGCGGCGAACGCGACGGCGCCGCGCCCCTACTGCGGCGCCTGCGTCTACACGAGCGCCGACGTCGCGGCCGTCGCCGCGGCCGCGCGGGACCGGGGCATCGCGGTCGTGCCGGAGCTCGACGCGCCGGGCCACGGCGGCGCGGCGCCGGCCGCGGCGACCTGCCCGGAGCTCGCGGCGACGGACCGCGGCGCGGTCGCGCGCGGCCGGGGCCCGGGCGGCCGCGACGGCGGCGCCGGGAGCACGGAGCACGGCCTCGACGCCGTCGCCTGGGGCGCCGCCGGCGCCGCCGGGGTGGACGACGCCGCGCGCGCGCTCTCCGCGCTCGTCGGGGAGCTCGCGGCCGCGGCGGGCGCGGCGCACGTCCACGTCGGCGGCGACGAGGTCGACGCCGGCTGCTGGGCCGAGGACGCGGCGCGCCGCGGCGCGGCGCCGGACGCGGGCTTCGAGGCGGCGGCGGACTGGGCCCGCGCGCGCGAGGCCGCGCTGCTCCGCGCGTCCGCGGACGCCGCGCGCGCCGCGGGCGCGACGCCCGTGTTCTGGGACGACGCGCTCGACGCCGGCGACCCCGCGACGCTCGCGGGCGGCCTCGTGCAGATCTGGCGCGGCTGGCTCGGCGTGCCCGGCCTCCTCGCCTACGCGAGCACCCTCGGGCTCGCGGGCGCCATCGTCTCCGACGGCATGTACCTCGACTACGACCACGAGGGCTGGGACCAGGTCCTGCGGCGCGGCCGGCTCCCGGACCACGCGCTCGTCGTCGGCGGCGAGGCGTGCTCCTGGGGCGAGCACAACGAGCGCCTCGACGCGCGGCTCGTGAAGCTCGCCGCGGCGGCCGAGCGGCTCTGGGGCGGCGCCGCGGCGGACGCGGCCCGCGCGGGCGACCTCGTCGGCCCGCGGCTCCGCCTCTCGGCGCTGCGCTGCCACCTCCTGCGGCGCGGCCACGACGCTACGCCGCCCGTGCTCCCGGACCTCTGCCTCGCGGGGCCGCCGCGCGGGCCCGCCGACGCCCCGCCGCCGGCGTCGAGGGCGCCCGCGGTCGTCACGATCGCCGCGCCCTGGTACCGCTCCCGCGCCGCCGCGAGACTCGAGGACGCGGCGCTGGCCGCCGCCGTCGCCTTCATCGTCGCGTCCCGCGTGCGGAGGCGGAGGCCGAATAAGGAGGATTGAGAGCTAAGTCTCGCGTCCTCATTGAAGTCACTGTTGCAGGAAGCCTGGCTCACCGTCACCTTGACCTTTTTCTAGCGTGTTAGCATGGAACACACCCACATGTAAACGGTGCCCTGACCGGCTGGGCCTGCGGTTCCCAGCCCTCTGGCTGGGCGCGCTGCGCCTGGCTGTGAGATTTCAACAATGCTCGACGCCGTCTGTCCACTGCTCAGCTCCGACAGAGCGGGCCCGCTTCTTCCGCACGCCGCACACCGTCTCTTCTAGCATTAGGCGACCCACCCCGCCTACACGCCTACCCTGGGCGGGCACTGGGGGGGGGATTAAAGCCGCACCGGGCCCCGGACCGTCTTCGAGCGCTCCTCCGCTCCTCTGAGTCCTCTCCTCTCGCGCTCCGCCGCCCGATCCGCTCGTTCGCTCCTCGACCCGTCTCCGCACCCCAAAAAATACTAGCGAGCGACCTCGTCGCACACCAGCAACAAGCAACCTCACAAGCATGAGCATCATCCTCGCGCTCGCGCTCTTCGCTCCCGCCGACGCGGCGTCGCTCCGAGGGAGACGCCGCCTCGCGGACAACCTCGACCTGCCCAAGCTACACGAAGCGGGCAAGCAGGGCCACATCGGCTCGAAGATCAACTTCAAGCTCGACAAGGCCCACGAGACCGAGTGCTCCTGCCCGTACCAGTACGACGGCATGTGCGACGTCGCCGCGGGCTACTGCGGCTGCGACCCGCACGACTGCTCGTCGCTCGGGTCGATCTTCGGCTGCGAGGCGTGCGTCGATGCGGGCGGCGTCTTCTGCGCCAAGGACGCGCTCTGCGCGGAGCCGGGCGAGGCGCCGAGCCTCGAGGAGCTTCAGACGTTCGTGACGACGGCGACGTGCGACGCGGCCGACTACTCCACCGACTGCCCCGCGCGCCCGCTCCCGGACCCGGCGTACGACGCCATCGCCTGGTACATGAAGGCCATCAACGTCGAGGAGGCCTGGGCCTCGAACGTCACGGGCGCCGGCGTCACGGTCATGATCGCCGACGACGGCGTCGACGCGTCGCACCCGGACCTCGCCAAGCTGAGCGTCGCGGACTCGTGCGACCACTACCTCCCGGCGAGCGAGTTCGACACGCACGGCACGCAGTGCGCGGCGCTCGCCGTCGGATCGTCGAACGACCACTGCGGCGTCGGCGTCGCCCACGGCGCGTCGCTCGCGTCGTGCAAGATCTACGGCTGGGGCGACACTGAGGACGAACTCTACGCGGGCTTTGCCAAGGGCGACGTGATCTCGAACTCCTGGAACTATCCCGACTCGTGCATTGTCGAATCGGACTACGGCTACTACTACTACTACTACGACTACGACTACGACTACTACTACCACGACTACGAAAACGACGACGACTACTACTACGACGCCCGCCGCCTCGATGACGCCTGCCCCTTCATCTCCGACGTCTACGACACGCCGTGCGCGGACGCCGCGTGCGCGGACGCCGACTTCTCGCACGCGGGGACGCTGGACGAGGCCTGCAAGTCGGTCGTCGCCGCCTACTGCTCGAACTCGCTCAAGTTCGAGACCGACCGCGACGCGTGCCTCGACCTCGACCGCTACTACGTGGTCTGCGGCCACAACCAGATCCCCAAAGGGGGCTTCGACGCGATGAAGGCGGGCATCACCGACGGCCGCGGCGGCAAGGGCATCGTCTACGTCTTCGCCGCCGGGAACGAGTACACCGGCGGCGGGAACACGAACTTCGAGGGCTACCTACACAGCCGCTACACGATCACTGTCGGCGCCGTCGGCATGGATGTGCTCCACGCGTCCTACTCGTCCACGGGCGCGTCCGTCTTCGTCTCCGCGCCCGGCGGCGACTCCGGCGACGTCCTCGGCATGGTCACGGCGTTCCCCGTCGCCACGGGCACGAGCTGCCGCAACGCGGGGTCCGGCACGTCCTTCGCGACGCCCATCGTCAGCGGCGTCGCCGCGCTCATGCTCGAGGCGAACCCAAACCTGGGCTGGCGCGACGTCCAGGGCATCATCGCTACTACCTCCAAACTCCCGGACGACGACGGCGACCTGCCGCGGTCCGTCAACGCCGCGGGCATCGGCCACAGCTACCAGTACGGCTTCGGCATCATCGACGCGGGCGCCGCCGTCGCCGCGGCGCGGACCTGGCAGAACTACTACACCGAGACCGTACTCACGGCGATGGCGTCGCCCGGCGCGGCCATCGCCGACGACGGCGCCGCCGTCAGTTCGACGATCTCGGCCGCGGCCGACGCCGACTTCGAGGTCGAGACCGTCGTCGTCGTGCTCACGATCGACCACCCGCATCGCGGCGACCTGAGGATCATCCTCGAGCGCGACGGCGTCGAGTCGCTCCTCGCGCCGGAGTCCGACGAGGACGGCGACGGCTACGCCGACTGGAAGTACACGACCGTCCGCCACTGGGGCGAATCCGCGAACGGCGGCGGCGGCTGGACGCTCAAGGTCGCCGACGTGCGCGCGAGGAAGGGGCCTGGCACCGGGACCTTCGTCTCCTGGACCCTCCAGGTCCACGGCCACGCCTTTATCGAACCCACCCCCCGGAGCACGGCCGCGCCGACGACGGTCTACGCGCCTGACGGCGACGAGCTCTATGAGCCAGCGACGACCGCGCCTACGGCCGCGCCGACGCCGCTGCCCGGCCCGACGCTCGCGCCCGTGACGCCGCCGCCGTCGGCCGATCCCACGGGGACGGCCGTGCCGACGGCCGCTCCGAAGGCCGCGCCGACGACGACGACCACGGTCGCCACGACCACGGTCGCCACGACCACGGCCGCGACGCCGACCACCACGGCCACCACAACCACGGCCACCACGACCACGGTCGCCACGACCACGCCCGACCCGCCGACCGCCGCGCCCATGGCCGAGCCCTCGGCCAAGCCCTCGCCCGCGCCCACGGCCAAGCCGACGGCCGGCCCCACGGCCAAGCCCTCGCCCGCGCCCACGGCCAAGCCGACGGCCGGCCCCACGGCCAAGCCCTCGCCCGCGCCCACGGCCAAGCCGACGGCCGGCCCCACGGCCGAGCCCTCGCCGGCGCCCGTCGGCGACACCGGCGAGTTCGGCCAAGGTGGCGGTGATTTCACGGAAGGCAGCGCCGGCACGTGCGCCGACAACACGAAGAAGAACTCGTGCAAGGCCGCGGGCTGCACGTGGGATGGAAAGTCCTTCCCTAAATGCCAGCCCGGCGGGTCCGGCGGCGCGGGCGAGGATGAGGCCGAGGGCGAGGATGAGGCCGAGGCCGTCAAAGCCCCGAAGTGCAAGAAACTCAGGAGGGATGAATGCAAGTCGAAGGCGAACAAGAAGATGTGCAAGTGGAAGAACGGCAAGTGCAGGGACAAGCCGTCCAAATCGGAGTCCGCCGGCGGGACGTGCTCTGAACACACGAAACGCAGCAAATGCAAGAATGCGGGCTGCACGTGGGCCAAGGACTCTTCTCCTAAGTGCCAGCGCGATTCGACGGCCGAGGCCGTCAAAGCCCCGAAGTGCAAGCAACTCAAGACTGAGGATGAGTGCAAGGCGAACAAGAAGACGTGCAAGTGGAAGAACGACAAGTGCAAGGACAAGTGCAAGACACTCAAGACTGAGGATGAGTGCAAGGCGAACAAGAAGACGTGCAAGTGGACGCACGACAAGTGCAAGGACAAGCCGTCCCAGAAGTAGACCCCCGCCGCGGACGCGCGCGCGCGCTCCGTCGACGGCGCGAGGCTACCGACCACGGCGATGACAAGCATCGCCGGCACGACCCCCGCGCTACGAGCGCCGCCTACCTAGCCGCGTGCAAGCAATTTTAGAGGGTCATAAAGTCACTTATGCGATATCTCCTAGCCCTGCGAAGACTCTTCTAGGAGTAGGCCTCCTGAGTACTCTCGTGGTCGCCGGGCGCTGGGAGAGGGTCGCGTTCGCGTGCCCCGCTCTCGGCCATCCCTCGACATGTCGCCGCGGTCTCCGCGCGCGCGCGCCTCACACGGTTACCGGACACCGGTATGATGGGCGAACCTGGCTACCGTTTCTTACCCTTGCCCTCGGCGAGCGTCGCGGCGAGGAGCGCGCCGTCGTCCTTCTTCTTCTTCGGCGGTGCTTTCTTCGGTGGCGGTTTCGGGGGCGCGTCGCCCTTGCCGCGGCCCTTGCCCCTGCCGCCCCGGCCGCGGCCGCCCTTGCCGCCGCCGCGGCCGGCCGGCTTCTCCAGGAAGTGCTTGCGGAAGCGCACGGCCGCGCCGCCGCGGAGCGGGACGGAGGCGACGAGCGCGTCGAGCGCGCGCTCTCCGCGCGGCCGGTCGCCGTCGATCTCGGCGGCGACGGCGCGGAGCGCCGCGTCGTCGACGCCCGCGGCCGCGCAGGCCTCGGCGTAGTGGCCGAGGTCGAGCGCGGCGAGCGCGGCCGCGAGGCCGGCGGCGGCGGCGCGCGACGCGGCGCCGCCCCGCGCGGCGGCCTTTTCGTCGGCCGCGGCCATGCGTTTCGCGCGCGCGAGCGCGTCGCTCCGCGCGGCCGCCGCCGCGTCCGTCTCGGTCGCCGCGGCGGCGGCCGCGGCGGCCGCGGCGTCCCGCGGCGGCGGCGCGGCGGCGGCGGCCGAGGCCGCGCGGTCGCCCGCGCGGAGCGCCGCGTCGCGCGGCTCGGGCGCGCGGTCGAGGTCGCGGATCGGCGCGGCGGCGGCCGCGGCGCGCGTCGCCGTGGCCGCGGCGGGCACCGTCGGCCGCTCGCGCGTCGCCGGGAGGCCGAGCGCCGCGTCCGTCGCGCCAGGCCCAGCCCGCGGGCAGGCCGCTCCAGGGCGGCCGCGCGGCCGCGTCGAGGTCCGCGAGCAGCGCGCGGAGCGGGCCGTCGCGCGCGCCCCGGCGCGGGAGCGCCGCGTCGACGGCCCTCGCGAGCGCCGCGACGCGGTCGCGCGTGCCGTCGTCCGCCGCGCGCGCGCAGGGCCCGTCGCCGGCCGCCAGGAGCGCCGCGAGCGGATGCGCCGTCCCGACGTCGAGGGCCGCGAGGCGCCGCGTCCGCAGGACGCCGAACGCGGCCAGGAGCGCGCGCGGCTTCGGCGGTCCTCGCGAGGCGAAGCCGCTCGCGCCGTGCGCGCGCAGGGCGAACGCGTTGCCCGCGCGGTCCGCGCCGACGAGCGCCGCGCCCCCGGCGCGGAGGAGCGTCGGCCGGCCGAGGGCCAGGGCCAGCGCGACGAGCGCGCCGTCGTCGCCGCGCGGCGCGCGCGCCGCGGCCCCGCGCGCGTCCCTCGCCGCGCGCGCGAGGTCCGCCGCGTCGCGCTCGACGTCGCGCGCGTCCCAGCGGCCCTCGCGCGCGGCGCGGACCGCCGCGAGGAGGTCCGAGCCCGCGTCGAGCGCCGCGCGCGCCGCGGCCGCGGCCGCGCGGTCGCTCCCGAACGGGTCGCGCGCGGCGTCGAGCGCGGCGACGGCGAC
>NW_008705561.1:2237973-2256689 GCF_000186865.1 Aureococcus anophagefferens
GGCCGCGGCCGCGCTCCGCGCGGCGGCCGCGGGCGTCTCGGACGGCGCGTCGGGCAGGGGCTTCTCGCGCGCGCCCGCGTCGCCCGGCGCGACGTAGAAATTCGCGAGCGCGCCGACCGCGTCCTCGACGTAGCGGACGTCGACGGGGAACGTCCGGCCCGGCACGTCGAGCGCCGCCGCGCCGCCGAAGTAGGCCCGGAGCGGGCCGACGTCGACCGTCGCCGACATCAACACGACGCGGGGCGCGGCGCCGCGGCCCACGGCGCGCTTGAGGACGAGGAGCAGCAGGTCGACGTCCGACGACCGCTCGTGGACCTCGTCGACGACGACGTGCGTGTAGCGCGCGAGCGCGCCGGGCTCCTGGAGCCGCCGCAGGAGCGCGCCGGTCGTGACGTACTCCAGGGGCGTCTCGCCGCGGCGCCGGCTCTCGCCGCGGACCGCGTAGCCCACGAGCCCGCCGAGCGCGGCGCCGTCGCCGTCGCCGCCGCCCGCCCACTCGGCCGCGACGCGGCGCGCGAGCGCCGTCGCCGCGAGGCGCCGCGGCTCGCAGACGACGACGCGGACCGCGCCCGCGCCGCCGTCGGCCGCGGCCTCGACGAGGAGCCGGGGCAGCTGCGTCGACTTGCCGCAGCCCGTCGCGCCGCGGACGACGGCGACGGGCGCCGCGCACGCGGCGACGAGCGCGTCGCGGTGCTGGAACGCGGGCAGCGGCGCGCGGAGCGCGTCGCTCGCCGCGCCGGCCGACGCGCGGAGCTTCGCGAGCTCGCCGCGCACCCAGTCGCCGTTCGGCGCCGGCGGCGGCGCCGCCGCGGCGCCGGGCGCCGTCGCCGCATCATCGGCCTCGGCGCCGTGCGCGGCGAGGTAGGCGTCGACGAGGTCGCGCTCCCGCTTCGTGAACCGGAACTCGACCGGCGGCGGCAGCACCGTGGCCATTGCGCTTTGCTGGCACGGGCGTGTGCTCAAGCTGCGCGCGCTCTCAGTCTTTGTTGTTGCAGACGCAGCGCTCAGCAGCGCGCGCGGCTAGCCAAAGCGCCCATCCTCGCCATCCGTCGTCGCTGTTGAACTTCACATTGAAGGTCAAGTGCCTTAAGCCCCTCACCCGAGGTCTAGTTGATCGTCGCGAGGAGCGCGCCCTCGACGACCTTGGCGCCCGCGTCGACTTTGAGCGCGAGGGTGCCCGCCCGGTGGCACTTGACCGCGACCTCCATCTTCATGGCGCTGACGACGCAGAGGTCGTCGCCCGCGGCGACGGCGGCGCCGTCCGCCGCGAGGACCTTGTCCACGGCGCCCGGCATGGGCGCCGCGACGTGGGCAGCGTCGCCGGCGTCGGCCATGGGCCCGTCGAACTCGCCCTCGGGCGCCGGGTTCTTGACCTCGACGCGCTGCTCGGCGCCGTTGACGTCGAAGACGAGCGTGCGCATGCGGCCGGCCTTGAGCGGGCCGACGCGCTTCAGCGTGACGTCGACGTCGACGACGGCGTCCACCGCGTCGACGCCGCACTCGAGCTTCGCCAGGGGCGCGGGCAGCGACGCGAGGCGCGCGGTCTGGCCCACGGCGAGGCCGTGGAGGTAGACCGGCGTGGGCAGGTAGACGGACACGCACGTCTCGTCGACGCAGAAGCGCATGAAGTCGTCGAAGACCTTGGGGTAGAGCACGGACGCCATGGTCCGCTCCGCGTCGAGGGGGCGGCCGTGCGCCGCCGCGAGCCGCGCGGCCTCCGCGCCGAAATCCGCGGGCGGCAGCGCCGCGGACGGCCGCGTCGTCAGCGGCTTCCGGTCGCCCAGGATCGCCTGCTGCACGTCCGCGGGGAAGCCCCGGTGCGGGAACCCGAGGCGCCCCTCCATGAGGCCGACGACGCTGTCCGGGTAGTCCAGCGTCTTGGAACCGTCGAGCACGTCGGCCGCCGTCATTTTCCGCGTCACCAGATACAACGCCAGATCGCCCACGCACTTCGACGACGGCGTGACCTTGACCACGTCCCCGAAGAGTTTGTTGACGTCGCGGTAGGCGTCGAGCACCTCCTCCCAGCGGTCCGCGAGGCCCATGGACTGGCACTGCACGAAGAGGTTCGCGTACTGGCCGCCCGGGATCTCGTGGTCGAAGACGCGCGCGGAGCCCGCGAGCATGCCCGTCTCGAAGGGCGCGTACATGGCCCGCACCTTGGCCCAGTACACGTCGTAGGGCTCGAGGCGCATGTAGTCGATGCCCGGCGCCCGCTCCAGGCCCTCCATGGCCGCGCAGAACGCGTTGAGCGACGGCTGGCTCGTGAGGTCCGCCATCGCGGCCGTCGCGAAGTCGACGACGTCGCAGCCCGCGCGCGTCATCTCCAGCGCGACGGCGACGGACGCCGACGACGTGCAGTGCGTGTGGAAGTGCACGGGCAGGTCGCAGACGCCGCGGATCGCCGCGAGGAGCGGCGCGGCCGCCGCGGGCTTCAGGAGCCCCGCCATGTCCTTGATCCCGATCAAGTGCGCGCCCGCCGCGGCGGCCTCGGCGGCGACGCCCGCGTAGTAGGCCACGTCGTAGACGTCGGAAGCGAGGCAGTCCGACGTGTAGCAGACGCAGACCTCCGCGACCTTGCCCGCGGCGCGGACCGCGTCGACGCACGTCCGCATCTGGCCGACGTCGTTGAAGCAGTCGAAGATGCGGAAGACGTCCATGCCGTTGAGCGCCGCGAGGCGCACGAATTCGGTGACGACGTTGTCCGGGTAGGACGTGTAGCCGACGGCGTTCGCGCCGCGGATGAGCATCTGCGTGCAGACGTTCGGCGCCGCCGCGCGCAGCGCGCGGAGCCGGTCCCAGGGGTCCTCCTTGAGGAACCGGTAGGACACGTCGAAGGTCGCGCCGCCCCAGCACTCGAAGGAGAAGGCGTCGGGGAGCAGCGCGGACGCGACGCGCGCGCCGCGGACGAGGTCGAGCGTCCGGACCCTCGTCGCGAGGAGCGACTGGTGCGCGTCGCGCATCGTCGTGTCCGTCACGAGCACGCGGCTCTGCGACCGCACCCAGGCGGCCATGGCCTCGGGCCCGGACCGGTCCAGCACGGTCTTGGCGTTCTCGACGGCCTTGGGCGGCTCGACGGCCGGCGCCGCGGGCCCCTCGAGCGGCGCGTTTACCGGCGCGAGGCCCCGGAACCGCGACCGCTCGCCGCCGACGACCTGGGCCGCGAGGTGGGCCACGAGCTTGCAGGGCGCCGTCGACGGCGCGGCCCGCTTCGGCCGCGCGGCCCCGCGCGCGTCGGCGTCGGCGACCGCGGCCGCGCGCGCGGCCGCGTCGAGCTCCGCGAACTCGCCGAGCGCGCGGTACTTGCCGTGGCGGTCCGCGACGAGCTGGACCGCGTCGAGGGCGCCGAGCTCGCCGAGCGCCGTCGCGACGAAGGCGCCCACGCGCGCGGCCGTCTCCGGGCACCGCGCCGCCGTCTCGCCGACGGCCTCGACGAGGACGGCGTCGACGACGCCGAGCTTCTCGAGCTGGTGCGCGTAGATGCCCTGGGCCTCCGCGAGGGCCTGGCAGTCCGCGGGGAACCGCGCCTTCTTGTCGTCGTCGTCGGCGTAGCGCCCCAAGATGGACGCGGCGCCCTCGGGCGAGATGACGCCGTAGTAGGCCTGCGACAGCATGGCGACGCGGTTGCCCATGGCGATGCCCAGCGCGCCGCCGGAGCCGCCCTCGCCGAGCACCACCGTGATAATGGGCACGGCGAGGCCCGCCATGGCCGTTAGATTCGTCGCGATGGCCTCGGACTGGCCCGCGCCCTCGGCCTCAAAAGACGGCCACGCGCCGCACGTGTCGACGAACGTCACGACGGGCAGGCCGAAGCGCTCGGCGAGGCGGAACAATTTCAGCGCCGTGCGGTAGCCCGCGGGGCTCGGCATGCCGTAGTTGTGGGCCGCGAGCTCCGCGGCGCTGTGGCCCTTGCGGCAGCCTAGCACGACGACGGGCGGCCCCCCGCGGAACGTCGCGAGGCCCCCCGAGAGGCACGCGTCCCGGCCGACGCGGCCGTCGCCGGCGAGCTCCACAAAGTCGGCGAAGAGCAAATCCCGTAAATCCTCGTACTGCGGCCGGTCCAACGCGCGCGACGCGGTGTAGTCCGGCGTCGCCGCGAGGTCCGCCGCCGACGGCGGCGCGGGCGGCGGCGCGGGCGCGGCCGCGGCCCCGCGCGCCGCGAGGCAGGCCGCGACGTCGTGGACGGTCTTTGCCAAGCCCGCGGCGTCGGCCGCGACGACGTCGACGGCGCCCTGGCGGAGGCAGTACTCCGCGGACTGGAACTCCGCCGGACAGGCGGCGTCGTAGTTGGCCTCGTCCGCGTCGAACATGGTGTTGAGGATGACGCCCGGCCCCGCGAAGCCGATGCGCGCGCCCGCGACGGCGACCTTGACGTCCGCCTGCATCGCGTAGGACGCCGACACGCCGCCGTAGGTCGGGTCCTCGAGCACGCTCACGAACGGGAGGCCCGCGCGGCGGTGCGCGGCGACGGCGACGCTGACCTTGGCCATCTGCATGAGGCTCAGCGTGCCCTCCTGCATGCGCGCGCCGCCCGTGCGGCACGCGACGACGACGCAGAGCCGCCGCTCCGTGGCGAGCTCGAACGCGCGCGCGACGCGCTCGCCCTCGGCGCAGCCGAGGCTCCCGCCGAGGAACGCGAAGTCGTGCTGCACCCAGACGACGGCGACGCCGCTCGGCGCGAGCGACCGCACGCGGACCCGGACGGCGCAGTGCTGCTTCGTCTTCTTCACGGCGTCGAGGAGCTGGTCGCCGTAGGACCGGCCGCCGAAGCCGAAGCCGAGGAAATCCTTGCTGCAAACCTCGCCGAAGAGCTCCTCGCCCTCCTCGCCGCCGCCGTCGACGCCGTCGGGCTGGGGCACCGTCGGGTCCGGGGACTTGTCGGCGCCGAGCGGGCCGGCCTCGCCGAAGGTCGACGTGCGGCGCGGCGCGGCGGCCATGGTTCTTGCCGCGAGAGGCGAAGGCCAGAGCTTGTGGAGATCGAGCTCGAGATCTCGAGAGCGAGGCACGACGGTGCCGTTTGCGTTGACGCTGAAAAAAATCAGCGCACAACGACGAAGTGCTTTGGGCTGCCCTCGCGCCGCACCGCCGCCGCGCCGCCCTCCGTGACCTCGGGGGCTCGCCGGTGTCGGTTCGTGGCATGGCCCAGGCCGCCGTGACGGCCATCGCCGACGGCGACGCCTTCGCCGAGTTCCTAGAGAAGAGCGAGACCTTTTTGCTCGTCATCGACTGCCACCAGAACTGGTGCGGCCCCTGCGACACGGTGAAGCCGACGTACAATTCGATCTTCAACGAGCTCAAGGACTGCGAGGACCGCGTCCTCTTCCTCACGGCGAACCTCGGCGAGCTCACGCCCCAGGTCGGGGAGCTCCTGAAGACGAAGCCCACGGACCTCGACCTCGCGAACCACGGCTGCATGCCCTTCTTCCTCATCGTCAAGGCCAAGGCCATCGTCAACACCATCTTCGGCGCCGACGTGCCCAGCCTCAAGGAGGCCGTCATCGCCCAGGCGCCCATGCCCCAAAAGGACGAGTAGGCGCGCGGGCTAGCCCGCGCGGGGGGCCCTCGACGCGGGGGGGAGGGGGAGGCGTCGGGTCGGGCGCTCGGCGCGCGACGTCCGCGGCGCGGTGCGAGCGCGGCTCGACGCACGTTACGCGCGCCTAGTTGCGACTCCGGTCGCCGCGGACCGTCGCGAGCGCGTGGTCGTCCGTGAGCTCGGCGACGTCGGTGACGAAGGTCGACGCGTGGAAGGGCGAGAACGCGGCCTTGACGAGGCCCGTGAGGCAGGCGAGCTGGCCCTTGAGGCTCGGCTTGACGGACTCCGCGTGGCAGGAGACGAAGAGGAACTTCGTCGTCGTCGAGCGGTCGTGCGCGTCCGCGAGGCGCACGAGGCCGTAGGCGTAGGCGTCGCGCGGGAACGCGGCGCGCAGGCCGCCGAGCCCGCCCGCGCCGGAGCCGACGAGCTCGAGCCGCGTCGAGCCGCGGAACGCGGCGACGGCCCAGTCGGCGTCGTTCCCGTCGTCGCGCACGGCGTCCAACGCCGAGCGGATCGCCGCCTCGTCGGCGTCGAGCGTCGCCTGCTTGACGACGCCGCCGACGGTCGTCGCCGCGGCCAAAGCGTGGACCGCGCGGCGGTCGCCGGGCGGCAGCTTCAGGTCCTTGGCCGCGGCGGCCCCGTCCGTGACGCTGGAGATCGTCCCCGTGAGCTTGCCAATGTGCCGCTTGACGTCCGCGTCCGAGAGCTCGTCGCGCGCGCTCAGGAAGAAGTCGTACTGGTAGGGGAAGTGTTCCCGGATCGCCTTCGTCACGGCGCCCTTGTGCGTGGCGATCTTGGCCTTCCGCGTCGGCGGCAGGCCCTCGGGCTGGAAGACGAAGAAGCAGAATTTTTTCGTGGTGATCGCGCCGACCTGGTCCTCGGAGACGTCGTGCGACTCCTCCGTCGTGAAGACCGCGTAGGACACGCTGTCGTCGGGGCAGGCCTCCAGGGCCGCGGCGACGCCGCCGCGGTCGCCGCCGGCGCCGAAGGCCAGCGTCTTCACGTCGGCGTAGCGCCAGAGCGCCCAGGCGCCCGCGGCGCCGAGCTTCACCGCGCCGAGCCGCTCCGCGAGCTCGGCCTCGTCGCCGAAGGCGACGGCCGCGCCGCGCGCGCGGCCCTGGCCCGCGTCGGCGCCCGTGCCCGTGGGCAAGAAGCTCGCGGCCTTTTGGTTCAGCAGCGACCCGGCCGTCATCTGGCCCGTCGCCGCGAAGGTCGCCTTCTCGTTGCCCGTCTTGTCCGTCGTGCCCGACACGTCGCCGAGGAGCGCCTGGACCGCGGCGTCCGTGAGCGCCCCGGCGTCGTCGGCCTCGATGTCGCAGTGGTAGGGGCTCAAGGCTTTTTTGATCTTGCCCTCGAGGATGCCGATCTTCATCTTCCGCGCGAGCGGGATGACCTCGGGCCGCCAGTGCACGTAGACGAACTTGACCGTCTCCGCCTTCACGGAGCCCGCGGTGTCGAAGAGGAAGCTCGCGCGCACGAGGCCGTAGGCGACGTCGCCGTCGGGCACGACCGCGGCCAGCGCCTCGATGCCGCCCGTGCCGCTGCCGATGACGGCCATGTCGTCGCACTTCTTCGGGTGGCCGAAGCCGCACAGCACCCAGTCGTCGTCGCAGGCGTTGTCGCGCACGCGCGCGATGGCCTGGGTAGCCGCGTCGACGAACTGCGCCATGCTCTGACCTGCACGCTCCGCTGGTACGAGCTCGTCCTCGGCACGGTGCTCGGCGCCGCGCTCCTCGTGACCGCGGTGTCGACGTGCACGCTGCGCAACACCGATGGAGGGCGGCCTCGTGAGGCGGCTGCCACAAGATCTCAAGATCCACAAGGGACTCGCCGAAAACTGGACCGTCCGGCACCGACTCGTCGCGGCGCCCATCTCGTCGCCGAGCTTGCTGAGCGTCTCGGTCGGGAACGGCTTTCGGTGGCGCGCTGTCTCTCGTCCGTCACCAGACACGATGTCCCGCGAGAAGAAGCCCGTCGTGAGCTACGCCGAGGTCGAGCACTCCGATTGCGACGCGTCGGACAGCGAAGCCCAGTACGCCGCGCAGCAGCAAGCCCGGGGGTACGTCTCGCGCCGTCGGAAGCACGACGTGGAGCAGGCGCTGATCGCGCGCGACGGCGCGTGGGCCGACGCGTACGTCGCGCTCTACGCGACGGCCGACCACGCGGGCGCGGCGCTCGAGCACGTCGAGCCGCGGCCGCCGCCCAAGGCCTGGGACGCCTGGCGCCGCGACCACCCGCGCGAGGCGCCCGAGGAGCGCGACCGGCTCTGGGCGCGGAGCTACGCCGCGCTCCACGCCGCGGCGTCCGCAAACGAGGGCGCCGCGCCGGTCCTCGTGCGGCTCCCGCCGGCGGCGCCCTGGGACGAGTTCCAGCGGGCGGAGCGCGACGCGGAGGACGACGCGCCCGCGCCGAAGAAGAAGAAGAAGAAGCGGTCCAAGCCGACGACAAAGGACGGACGAGCCGAGGCGGCGGACGGCAATGACCGCCGCGACGCGGCGGTTCGCGCCGACGCTCAGGCGTCTCAGGGGCAGCGGCGGCGCCGCGAAGACGCCGAGCGCGGCGAAATATCGAGCCGCTACCGCGGCGTCAAGACCTCGGGCTCCGGGAGGAAATGGGTCGCGTCGATCCAAAAGGGCGGCCCCTCGACGAAGACGTACCTCGGGACCTTCGACGTCGAGGAGGACGCGGCGCGCGCCTACGACGCGCGCGCGCGCTTCCTCGGCGAGCACGCCTGGTGCAACTTCCCCGACGATACGGCGGTCGACGCGCGCGCCCCGGGCACCATCCACGGGCGCTTGCGGTCGAACGGGGAGCCCCTCGAGGGTGGCGAGGTCTAGCTCTGCTGTTAATGCGCGCTGTCGAGCTCGGCGAAGCGCGGCGTCCGGGGCGTCTGCTTGCGCTCGTCGTCCGGGCTGAGGCTCGACTGGGAGCTCTCGGGCCGCCGCGACGGCCGGAGCCCCCAGTCCGCCTCGTCGACGTCGGACGTGAGCGGGCTCTCGGCGACGGTCGACAGGGGCCGCGGCGGCCGCTGGTCCAGGAACCCGAAGGGGTTGCCGCTGGCGGCGTGGCCCCCGTTGGAATTCCGCGCGCGGCGGCTCCGCTCGTCGCGGAGGTTCTCCTCGGCCTTGAAGTTCGCCGCGCGGACGATCGCGGCGACGCGCGTCGGGCTGTGGCGCTTGAACGTGCGCCGCGGGAAGACGGAGAGCCAGGCGACGCCGAAGGCGACGGCGCCCAGCAGCAGCGCCGACGCGCACGCCGCGAGCACGAGCTGGAGCGAGAGCGCCGCGCGCGCGTCGCCGAGGCAGCCCAAACCCCAGCAGCCCGTCTTCAGCCGCGGCGCGAGCACGGCGCCGTTGCGCAGGCTGTATTTGAGCGCGCCGGACGCGCCGCAGACGCCCCAGCGCAGCCCGTAGTTCGGGTCCGGCCCGCCCGCGGCCGGCGGCGGCGCGTCGTCGGCCTCGTAGACGAACGCGACGACGACGTCGCGCTCCCACGCGCCCACGGGCCCGCCCATGTGCGCCGCGAGGCGGCTGTTGAAGAGCGCCGCGTTCTCGACCGTCGCGCCGTCGCTGTCGTCCGCGGCGTCGCCCGCGCCGGGCCGGGCCGCGGGCCCGGACGGCCAGCCGACCTTGCCGACGACGATGTCGAGGTCGCCGTAGCCCTCCGCGTAGAGCGCCCAGCGCACGGCGTCGAGCATGGCGTCGAACAAGTTCCGGTAGGAAGACCCGGAGCCCGCGTCGACGAACTGGGGCGGCGACTCGGGGCCCAGGTCGAAGAGCGCGAACGCGAGCGAGATGTCGTAGTACGACTGGCGCCACGCGAGGTATGGGTCGATCTCGATGACGAAGGGCGACTTCGTGCGCCGGAGCTGCGCGAGGATGGGCGCCAGCGGGCCCGGCGCCGCGAAGAGGCTCGCCGACGGCGGGAACGACGACCGGAGCACGTTGAGCGAGAACGCCGTCGACACGCGGACCGTCGCGTTCATGTTAGCGCACTCGCCCGCGACGTTCCGCGTCGCGTTCGCGAGGGACGTGAGGCGCCAGGCGTCGGCGCCGACGCCGCTCGGCGGCGTCACGCCGACGACGACCAAATCCACGTTGCCCGCGAGCACGGCCGGCGCGAACGCGAGGCACGCGCGCCGCGCGGCGCCCGCGTCGCGCCCGACGGCCTCGACCTCCGCGTCGGGCACCGTGACCGTGATCTTCGCCGACGCGCCGAGCGCGCCGACGGCGTCGCCGATCTCCCGCGCGCCGTAGCTCAAGAGCCGCACGCGGTTCACGCCCTCGCGCCGGAGCCGCCGCAGCATCGGCCCGCGGCCGCTGCTCGGCTTCGCGCGCGGCCGCACGACGACGCCCACGTTCTCGAGCACGCGCACCTCGCTCCAGCCGCGCGACGACGCCGCCGTCGCCCAGAGGGCCTGGACGAGCAGGAGCCGCATCGTGTGCTAAAAAAGATCCGCAACGGTGCGACGCGCCGCGCGGCTGCGCGCGTCGCGCAGCTGCGCTCCGCGGATGGAGCGCCGACGCTGCGCGGTTGCGCCCGCCGCGCAGCGGCTGCCGGTCGGTCGCCGGCGGCGCACGGCGGCGGCGCGACGCGGCGGCGCGTCGCGCGCGGCCGGCTGGCTGGAACTTCGCGAGCCGAGCAAAACTCAAGGTCACATCAAGGAGCACTTTGCGGCACAAAGCATGGCTGAGGTCGAGGCAGAGACGCCGATAGACCCGTCTAACGCAGCGTCCCAGCAGCTGTGAGGCCGCATTCGAAGCGGTCATCATCGCTGGAAAAAAAAATCGGGAAAAAGCAGTAGCCGAAGCGCGCGAGCGAGCATATGGCAGCGCTCTCCGATGCCGCTCGCCACAGCTCACAAAACCCGATGGCAGCGCTCTCTGAAACGCCGCTCGCAACCTTCGACGTGGAACCCGACGGGTCGCCGCTGCCCGCGACCGTCGCCGAGGCGCTGAAGCGCGACGGCGCCGTCGTGCCGCGCCTCGCCGACGGCGACGGCGCGCTCGCGGCCTACGTCGACGACGTCGAGCGGCGCTACCGCGACTGGTTCGCGCGGCCCGAGGGCGCCAAGGAGCGCGACGTCGCCCGCGCCGCCGCGGCGAGTTCCTACGCCGCGGACCGGCGCGAGTGGGTCCACGCGGCGTCGCCGGACGTCGCGGCCGCGCCGGGCGTCGGCGCGGGCGCCGCGACGCTCTTCAAGCTCTGCCGGTCGCTCGCGCTGCGCGTGCTGCGCTGCTGCGCGCCGGGCCTCGAGGCCGTGAAGCGGCGCGACACGTCGGTCCTCGACGCGTTCTCCTACCGCCCCTGCGAAGCGGACGAGCCCCGGTCCATGGGCCGCCACACGGACCCGGGCCTCTTCACCGTCGCCGCGGCGACGCACCCGGGCCTCGAGGTCGCCGCGGGCGGCGGCACCTTCCGCGCCGCGGACGCGCGGGCATACGGCCGGACGGCCTTCGTCGTCCTCGCGGGCGACGCGCTCGAGGACCGGTCCCGCGGCGCGTTCGCCGCGACGGTGCACCGCGTCGCGCCGCACCGGGGCCGCGACCGGCGCCTCGCCTTCATCTTCGAGCTGCGCCGCGACGACGAGGACCGCGATTTTATGGAGTAGCATCAATTTTACAGGGGGGCGCGACGCGAAGGCGCGCGGCGACCTAGTCCTCCTCGTCGTCGGACCCCTCCTCGTCGTCGTAGTCGTAGTCCTCGTCGTCGTCGTCGTCGCAGGCCTCGCCCGTGAACCAGAGGACGGCGTGGGGCACGATCTGGTTCCGGAGCGCGAAGGCGAGCTCGACGTCGTTGTCGATCTTGTCGCGGGCCGCGTCGTCGAACTCCTCGCCGTCGCCCTCGTCCTCGTCGTCGTCGTCGGCGCTGGGGAGCTTGATGGATTTGAAGAAGTGGAAGAAGGAGGGCTTGTCCTCGAGCTTGGCGACGACGCGCGTCTGGCCCGCGTTCTTGCCGCGCTTCGACTTCTGCTTCTTCTTCACCTCGTGGACGCACAGGTTGTCCTTGGCGTCCTTCCACGCGATCTCGCAGCCCGTGATCTTCTCGAGCTCCGGCTGGCCGTTGGCGTCGACGAGGTTCGGGATCGCGTAGGACTTGGTGAGCACGGAGTCGGAGAAGAACGGGTTCTCGGCGAACTCGAACTCGACCGTGAAGCCGGTCAGATCCTCGAAGTCGGCGCAGCGCACGTCCACCAAGTACTTGAGCGCGGCGACGTCGGGCTCCTCGAGGAAGTGCTCGAAGGCCTCGTTGCGGCCCAGCGCGGAGAGCCAGAAGTCGGGCACTCCCACGATCGGGCCGTCGGCCTCGTCCGTCGTCGTCCCCGCCTGCTCCACGGTCGCGCGGTCCTCCTCGCTCAGCGCCGGCTCGAGCTCGCCGCGCACGATCTTCGACCGCTCGCCGTAGATGGGGTCGATCAGCGCCTTGTACTTTTGCTCGAGCGCCGCGCGCTCGACGAGGTACGCCTTCATCTGCGCCTCGCGCTGCTCCTCGAGGGCCTTGAGGCCCAGCACGCGCTGGAGCACCTCCTTGGGCAGCGGCGGGCCCGCCATCTCGTCGTCCTCCTCCTCGTCCTCGTCGTCGTCGTCGCCGCCGCCGGCCCCGGGCGCCGCCGGCGGCGCGAGGTTGAACGAGAAGCCGCCCGCCGGCGCGCCGCCGACGGGCGCCGCGGCGAAGGAGAAGCCGCCGGCGCCCGGCGGCGGGGGCGGCGCGTCCGCCAGGTTCACCTTCGCGAGGTCCTCGTCGACTGGGGTCGCGGCCATTTTGCTGGTCTCGATCGCCGCTTTTTTGTGGAGCTGATGTTGCGGTGATGCCGCCGCTGCACCAAAGTTGACGCCACGCTGCGCCGGCCCACAGCATGTAGGCCTGCAAGTTTACGCCGCGCCTTCGCCCGCGGCCGCGCCCTCGCCCGCCCCCCCGCTTTCCGCGGGCAGGAGCGCCCGCTTGGGGTCGTCGGGCGCCTCGGCCGGCGTCGTCTCGGCGAGGGCGCCCGTGCCCGGCGGCGCGTTGCCCGCGGCGTGGTAGAACGCGATGGCGACGGCGTTGACGCAGGCCACGGCGAGGAACACGGCGCCCGGCACGGCGGAGTCGTAGGTGTGCTGGTACAACACGAGGAAGACGTAGTAGCCCACGAGCGAGGCGACGGTGCAGAGGCCGTAGATCGCGCCCTGGAAGCGGCCCTGGTCGTGGTAGGGGATCTCGTTCGCCATGGGCCCGAACGCGATGGGCAGCACCGCGTAGCCCACGAAGAAAAAGGGCACGCCCGCGAAGAAGAGCGCGGGCGTCGTCACTAGCCCGATGAAGACGGACCCCGCGAGGCTCACGAGGCCCAGGCCCGCGAAGGTGTCCGCGGCGCCGTAGGCCGGCACGAAGACGCGCACGGCGACGTAGGAGCACGCGGGCGCGATCAACGTCGCCTCGAAGAGCACGATCATGATGTCCACGGACCCGAGGCCGAAGACGTCCTCGCCGTAGTACAAGACGATGGACTGGCAGCCGTAGATGCCCACGGCCAGGGCGAAGGTGCCCGCCGCGAGCTTCGCGATGCGCGGCGTCCGGAAGAACAAGCCGACGGATCGCCGCAGGCCCTTGAGCGGGTCGTGCTCCGCTTCGGTTTGAGACCCGCTGCGTCGGAAGCCGGGAGCCGCCGCGTCGGCCTCGGACGCGTCGCCGTGGCGCGTCTCCGGGAAGCGCGCGAGCAACAAGCCGGCCACGGGCAGCAGCAACAGCCCCGAGCACGCCATCGCGAGCCGCAGGCCGACCTCGTCGTAGAGGAGCTCGCCGAGCGCGACGCCGACGACCATGCCCAGCACGGCGTAGGCGTTCAGCAGGGCGTACTCGGACGTCAGCGCCTCCCGCGTCAGCGTTTTTTCCGGCGGCCCGTCGCCGCCGCGGAAGAAGGAATAGGAGAGCCGCGCTAAGGCGTAGTCCGACTCGCCGCCGGCGATGGCGTCGAACTCGCCGCGCGCGACGGTTTCGGTGACGAAGTCGACGATCGTCGCCTTGACGATGGCCGACGTCGCGTCGAGGAGCCCCATCACTAAGCCGCAGCCCAGGAACACCGTCGGGTTCGGGAACGCCGCGATGACGGGGAAGCCCAAAATGTCCACGGCGACGCCGACCATGAGGATGGGCCGCCGGCCGGCGACGTCGCTGAGGGCGCCTAAAATCGGCGTCCCGACGAACTGCGCCAGCGCGTAGCAGATGGCCCAGTACGTCGTCAACGTCACGGACCGGTCGTCGTCGTCGTCGTCGTTGCCGTAGATCTTCTTGCTGACGAAGAAGGTGTAGGTCTCGGCGAAGATGCCCCAGGACATCATGATGCAGAAGAACCAGGCCTGGCCCAGGTGCCGCCCCGTGGCGACCCCATCCGTGCCGACGCCCATGGTCCAAGCTCAGGGAAGGGCTGCCCAAACCATGGCTGGTCCTCGTCAGGCAATCACGGCACGCTGAGAAGTTGAGGTCGGCGCAGCACTCGTTGAGCTTTACCTTGCTCGAAGTTGCACCTCTGCGTCGGCTCGCAATGGCTCCGACCATACCAGCTTTGCTGGCCCTGAGCTGCATCGCGGCGGGCTTCGTCCCGACGCAGGACCGCCGCCGCCCGCTCGCGCTCGCGGCCAAAACCGTGGCCGACATCGTGCCGCCGCCCGAGACCGTCAAAAACACCTACTGGTGCATCCGCCACGGCCAGTCGACGGCCAACGTCGCCAACGTCATCTCGTCGGACCCGGTGCTCGGCAGCGCGTCCCACGAGCTCACGGAGCTCGGCAAGTCGCAGGCGCGGTCCGCGGGCGGCGCGCTCTGGGCGTCGCTCGAGGAATTCGACGGGTCCGTCGACCTCGCCAAGCTCGCGCTCTACAGCTCCAACTTCACGCGCGCGCGGGAGACGAGCCACCTCGTCGCCTTCGAGGTCCAGCGCTTGGCGCAGCTCGCGGCGGGCGACTTCGAGTGCCCGCCGCTCGTCCGCGTGGGCCTCCTCGAGGGCCTGCGCGAGCGGGGCTTCGGCGACCTCGACGGCGCGCCGACGGGCGCCTACGACGACGTCTTCCGGCGCGACCTCGCGGACCCCTTCGACGGCACAAGCGGTGTGGAGCCCGTCGCCGACGTCTGCGCGCGGCTCCGGCGGCTCGTCGACGTGCTCGAGGAACGCCACGCGGGCGACCACGTCGTCCTCACGGCGCACGCGGACACGATCCAGATCTTCCAGACCTGGTTCGCGCGCTGCGACGTGCGGTCCTTCTCCTCCTACCGCTTCGCCAACGGCGAGTGCCGCCGCTGCGACGACGCGGGCGAGTGCCTGCCGGAGCCCGCGCCCATGGCCTCCCAGGCGGGCGGCGCCAAGTAGACTCGAGCGTCGATTACAGGGTCGGCTGGCGGACGAGGGGGCCGAGGCCCGGGGACCCGACGCGGCCGGGCGCGGAGCTCGAGGTGCCGAGGGCGCCGTCGCGCTCCGGCTCGCCGCCGCTGTTGAAGCGGACGATGGCCGGGGCGGACGCGCGGCGGGGCGCGGCGAGGCCCGGCGCGCGGGCCCGCGTCTTCGGCGGGAGGCGGACCTGGTGCTTGAGGAAGAGCGTCCGCTTCGCGATCATCGAGTCGAGGACCTCCGGGAGGTTCGCGAAGGAGTCGAGGAACGCGTCGCGCTGGACGAGGAAGCACTCGACGGGCGTGAGCGTCCGCACGGTGACGAGGGAGCTCGCGCGGACGCCGAGGAGGCAGAGCTCGCCGAAGGACGCGCCGGGCCCGATCGCGACGCGCTCGCCCGGCGTCTCCGCCGCGGCGCCGTCCGCGTCCGGCGGGACCTCGAGCTTCTCGGAGGACCGGCGCCGGGGCACCTTGGGCGCGCCGGGCCCCAGCACGTCGCCGGGCCGCGGCAGGACGCACTCGCAGCTGCCGCTGAGGAGGATGAAGAGCGCGGACGACGGCGACCCCGTCGCGACGACGTCCGTGTCCGGCTCGAACTGGATGGTGCGCACTATCGCTAAGATCTTCCAGAGCGTGCCCTCGGGGAAGTTGGAGAAGAGGGGGTGCGTCTTGACGAAGGTGTGGAGCAGGTAGGACGACACGGCCTCCTGGAGCTGCGGCGCCAAATTCTCGAGGATCGACCGCTCGTCGATCGCGGACCGCGTCGCGTAGAACTGCTTGAAGAAGCGGCGCGTGCGGCGCCTTAGGCTCATCTCGAACTTGTAGTGGCGCATCCACGAGCTGAGCTGGTCCATGCGCTCGAAGTAGATGACGGACTTGGCGTCCGCGGCCGTGACCATCGACGCGACGGTCGCGATGATGTAGGAGTAGAAGGCGACGCCGATCATCATGGCGAAGATGGCGTAGATGCGCTCGGCGTCGGACTCGGGCGTGACGTCGCCGTAGCCCACGGACGTCATCGTCGTGAACGCCCAGTAGAACGCGACGACGTACTGGCGGAACCAGTACCAGTCGTCGGGCGACACGTCGCGGGCCCCCGGCCGGCCGTCGGGCACGTAGGTCTCGAGCCAGCCGGGCCCGGACACGGCCATGAAGCAGGCGAGGAGGTGCGCGAGCACGAACGACGCGACCATCATCGAGAAGCAGCGCACCGCGAACATGGACGACGACGACGCCATGAAGTCCTCGACGGAGTCGGCGAAGGCGCTGTCGCGGTCCGTGAGCTTCATGAGCTTGGCCAGGCGCAGGAGCTTGGAGATCTTGAGCACGCGCGCGAGGCGGACGATGCGCGCGCCGCTGCCGCCGCTGGAGCTCGACTTCGCGGCGAACATGACGACCTCGATGACGGGGGGCATGGAGCTCACGAAGTCGAGGGGGAACCAGGACTGGAGGTAGGCCGTGCGCGCGAGCTTCGGGTCCATGACGAGCGCCTTGTCCTCGTTGACGTAGCCCGTGCGCATGTTGAGGCAGATGTCGACGAGGAAGACGACGTCGACGACGCGGTTGATGGTGCCCAGGGGCGTGCCCCAGGCGAGGACGGCGTCGGGCAGGAAGCTCAGGCTCAAAGGCTCGACCATGGTGATGTAGAGCAGGAAGATCGCGATGAGCAGGTCCCACGCGACGCGGCCGTTTCCCGTCGGCGAGATCATGGGCACCCAGCCCCGGGGCTCCTCGGGGAGCACGTTCGCGTCGGGGTCGTCGTGGCCCGGCACGACGCCGAAGAAGAGCTTCGCGCGCTCCACGTTCCGCCCGTACCACCGCTTGCTCCGCGACGACTCGATGCGCGCGTCCGTCGTCTGCGCCGTCAGCGCCGAAGTCCGGACGCTCGTCCCGGGCGACGTCACCGCGGTCGCGAGCGTCGACGACGTCGGCACCTCGGGCGAGTCGCTCGCGGGCGAGTCGTCCCCAGGCTCCGCGTCCTCGACGGACGCCGCGCCGTCCGAGTCGCCGCCCGAGTCGCTCCCGTCGTCGCCGGCCTTCTCGTCCGACTCGTGCCGCAGGGCCTCCGACGCCTCGCTGAGCACGTCGGCCAGGGCCCGGAGCTTCTCCCGCGCCTCGGCGACCTCGTCGCCCGTGTCCGCCTGCGGGGGGGGGGCGCGCGGTCGGCGTCCGGGGGCCGGGGGATTCGCTCTTCCGCCGAAGAACGCGAGCGCGCGCGCGCGCGACGGTCGAGGCGGGGGGGGCGGGGCGGACGGACGCCGCGGGACGCACGTCGGGCGCGAGCGCCACGACCAGGCCGACGTTCGCCAGGGAGGCCTCTAAAGATGTGAGCGACGTCGTGAACGGGCTGACTGTTAGCGCATTCGCGACGACGTCCCCGCTGCTCGACTTCGTCCGTCGTAATAATGCGTGCGCGACGCCGCGGCCCTTCGACCCCCCGCTCGACTGCTTCTTTTTCATCGCGCGCGACGGCATCTTGGCGTCGCGGGGCGCGTGCGCCGCAACAGACTGTTATACAGCGTCGCAAGCTCACACGGCTCGCCGCTCCGGACCTCAACTCTTGGATTCACGGTTTCGGCATCGAGCCGCCCGCGGACGAGTCCGCCGCGACGCCAGGAGTCCGTAGTTTCCCCACTCCGAAAGACCGAAGGCTCGATTTGAAATCGACCCCCCCAGGCGCGTCAGTTCCGGGCCCCGCGGCTCCTGGGACGCACCCCACCGGTAGGGCGCGACCCCCGGGGGTCTGAGGAGTCGCTCCGTGCGTTTGTCCCGTTTTTTTGCTTCGTGTCCCGTACTCGTCCTGCCGCTCTACGGTCGAACCATCGTTTATCCCCGGCAGGACGTCGAGTATCTGGATTAGTTAGGCGCTCGAAGCTGCTATGGCAGCTGATGGAATCTCCACCTTAGAGGGCCCCGTGCTCCTCGAATATGCAGCGACGTGCAACGATCCCAGCGGCTTTGAGGTCCGCAAACATGTGGGTGAGGCACATGAAAAGACGCGACATCCGGACGATTGCGAGGTGGCGCAAACGGGCAGCCTCAGGGGGTGGAATGGGGCGCGGCAGCTTCCCCCGACCCGAATTTCGGTCGCCTTCGAGTCACAGAGCGTCGGGAATCGTTCGTCATGAGGGCGATCAGATGCCCTCGCGGCAGCCCTTCGGCTCGAGCCGATTTGATCGAGATCACCTCACCGGCTCCGGGAGGCGCGCGGCGCCGCGGGTGACACGGCGCTCACTGCGCAATGCATGCGGCGTTCGGGCCGCGGCAACCTTGACAGGCCACTCGGGAGGGACATTCCAGGCGGTGTTTACTCGAGATGCCGCGGCCCGCTCGAGCCCTGGAACTAAGTTGGGCCTCTCGTCGGTCGCCCCCCACCATTAACGGCCGTTCTCGTCATCCACGGGCTGCCCCGACGCGAACTAAGTTGCTCGCCTTCGACCGATGGTCTTTCCCGAGCGACTCGCACCCGGGCCCGAGGCGCGGCAAGGTCCACAGACCGAGCGCCGCGCCAAGTCCTGGAACCGCTGCATCGGCTAGCGAAAGACGCGTTTTAGCCCAGATCTGACAAAACGAGCAAAGCCTGGGGGGGCTGATCTCAGATCAAGCCCGAATCGCCGACACCTGTAGGTTCGCGTCTAGGCGTGCGCGCGCGGCCCCGAGCAAACATATCCTAGTTAGGCTAGTAAAAAAGGCGACCGTTGAGACGTCGATGTCGGTGAGACGATCTTGGCTCCTGACACTCCCGGGAGCACGATGGACCTTCGGGAGGGCAGCCGCCCGCCGCCGCTCTGGGCCTACGGGTCCGAGGAGGAGGAGGAGGACC
>NW_008705561.1:2256739-2279959 GCF_000186865.1 Aureococcus anophagefferens
GTAGCGGACGCGCCGCCCGCGCTCGCGGTGGTGGCGCCGCCCGCCGCGCCCGCCGCGCCCGCCGCGCCCGCCCCGGCGCCGGCGGCCCCGCGCGCGGCGGTCGCGGTCGCGCCGCGGCCGCGCCGGGCGACGCCGCGCGCGCTGCGCGTCGCCGTCGTCGCCGCGGCCCTCGCGCCCGCGTCGTCGTCCCTCTGGGTCCCCCGCCTGGCGGCGGTCGCGGCGAGCCGCGCGTCGGCGTCCCTGGTCGTCCCCCGCCTCGCGCCGGTCGCCGCGCGGCTCGCCGCCTCCGCGGCGAAGCTGCCGCGGCTCGCCGCAAAGGCGCGCGCGGTGCCGCGGCTCGCGGCGAACGCGGCGCGGACGCTCCTGCGCCTCGCCGCGGCCGCGCTCCGGCCCTAGCGTCTAACAGGGCACGCGCCTCCCCATGCGCTTCGCGCCGTCGCCTTTGCCGCCGCGGCCCGCGAAGACGAAGGGGAAGGGCGCGACGGCCGTGGGCACGAGGCGCCCCGCGAGGCGCCAGGTCAGGCGCCCCTCGCAGCAGCCGTGGCGGAAGTCGTGGCTGCCGACGCCGTAGGCGCCGTGGAACGTGCGGTCGAAGACGGCGCGCCAACTCGCCTGGCCGAAGAGGCGGCACGCGGCGACGAAGGCGTCGGCGTCGCGCGCGGCGCCGAAGTGGGCGCGGACCGCGGCGTCGTCGGCGCGTTCCGCGTAGGCGTCGAAGTCGCGCCGCTCCGGCGGGCCGGGGAACCGCTCCTCGAGGCGGAAGTAGCCGTCGGCGAGCGTCGCGGGCACGACGGCGAACATGTCGTCGACGACGGCGCAGGTCGGGATGCCCGCGGCGCGCATGGCCGCCCGCGCGTCGTCGCGGCCCGCCGCGCCGAGCTGCCGGGCGAAGTAGTCGCAGCCGCGCTTCGGCGACCCGGAGAGCGCCGCAAGCGACGTGTTCCGCGGTTCCGCGTGGAGCACGCCGCGCGCGCGCAGGGACACGGCGTCGGCGGCGAAGGTCCCCAGCGGCGCGATGGGCGCCGCCCAGCGCAGGTCCGGCCGCGCACGCACGTAGTGCGTGAACGCGAGGCGCTCCGCGGCCTCGTACCCTCGCGCGAAGCCGTAGCACGCCGCGAGCCGCGTGTACTGGTCGTCGAAGTCGACGGGTGGCGGCGGCGCGACGACGACGGTGCCGCCGACGTCGGCCCAGAGCGCCGCCTGCGCGCCGTGGATCGCCGGCCCGACGCAGACGAAGGTGTGGACGGCGTGCGCCGCCGCGAGGGGCCCCACGACGAACGCGGCCCAGTTCGCCGGCGCGTCGGCGCCGACGGCGTGCGCGCTCATGACCACGGCCGCGTGCGGCGCCGCCACTGCCGTCGCGGCCAGCGCCAAGAAGCCACATTTCATGGCGGCATCATCGGGATCGGGCAGCCCATAAAAAAATAAGATTCCGACGTTACTCGGGTACGATGGGCGCCGCGGACGTCGCCGTGGGCAGCCCCCCGGCGTCGCCGACGGCGGCGACGCAGACGCAGCGGACGACGCGCGTGACCAAGGGCACGGCCTTCGACGGCGCCTACTACGCGAACCACCCGCGGCTCCTCGACCGGCAGCGGCTCATGGACGACCTGCGGCGCCTCGAGCGCAAGCTCTACATGGCGTCGCAGCGCATCGTCATCCTCGAGCGCGAGAGCGGCCAGCGCGAGGCCCTCGAGGCGCGCACGACGCGGGACCGGCGCGTCATGATGCGCCTCGAGCGCTCCGTCTTCGGCGTCTACGCGAAGATCCTCGCGGCGCTGCTCCAGTTCGAGGACAAGCTCGCGCGCGAGAAGGGCGCGACGACGGCCGAGCCCGCCGTGCTCTACGGCGCGGGCCAGCTCGAGTACGCGCGCAAGGCCGGCGACGCGCTGCGCGCGATGCTCGCGGCCGTCGCGGACCCGGACGGGTCGCCCGCCGCGGGCCGCGGCGACGAGCCGGGCCGCTACGTCTCCGACGAGGGCGTCAAGGCCTACCAGGCCGTCGGCGCGAATCTCGTGGCCCGCGTCGACAGCGCCATGTCCGGCGAGATGCGCCACGAGCTCGCGCGCATCGCGTCCAAGGGCGACGCGCCGCACGAGAGCGAGCTCGAGGCGCGCGTGAAGACGCTCGAGGCGGAGAACAAGCTCCTGCGGCAGAAGCACCAGGTCGCCGAGCTCAAGGGCCTCGAGCTCCGCAAGCGCCTCGACGACGTCATGGCCGAGCGGTACCGCGACGGCCAGCGGTCCATCGACGCGGAGATCGAGAAGCGCGAGTTCCGCGACGCGATCCTCGAGCTCGTCATGGACCTGCGCGACGGCATCGTCAAGCGCCTCGGCTTCATCCCCGCCTCGACGCAGGCCGAGATCAACGCCTTCATCTCGACGCTCGCGGACGCGGAGAAGGCGGACGCGCGCGCGGCCGTCGCCGCGGCCGCGGCGAGCCTCCCCGCGGCGCCGGCCAAGGCGCCGGGCCCGCCGCCGCCGCCGGCGCGCGCGTGATGCCGTAACCTCGCGCCCCGGGAGATGAAAAAAACAAACATGCGTGGGTGAAGCCGACGTTCACCGTCCTGCCGCACAGCGATTATGGCGTCGTGCTAACGGGCTCGTCCACTGCCTAGAACGCATGGCCGCGCTCGACGATGCTTCGGCCTTCGACGACGCCTGCGCCGCCGCGAAGAAGCTCAGCCCGTCGACGACGGACCAGCTGAACCTCTACGGCCTCTACAAGCAGGCCACGCAGGGCGACGTCGCAACGGGCCGCCCCTACGCCTGGGACATGACGGGCCGCGCCAAGTGGGACGCCTGGAAGGCGCGGGCCGGCCTCGCCGCCGCCGACGCGCGGCGCGCCTACGTCGAGGCCGTGGCCGCGCTCGCCGGCGGCCCGGCCGCGGCCGGCGCCGGCGACGGCGCCGAGGACGGCGCGGCGGCCGAGGGCGCGGCGCGGCTCGGCGGCCGCGCCGTGTCGACGCTCGCGGGCGGCACGGACGAGGAGGCCGCCGCGGGCGCGTCGACCTACGAGCCGAGCGCGCTGCTCCAGGCCGCGGAGGCCGGCGACGCGGCGCGCGTCGAGGCCGCGCTCGCCGCGGGCGCGGACGCGGCCCAGGCCGACGACTGCGGCCGCGCGGCGCTCCACTGGGCCGCCGACGTCGGCAGCGCCGGCGCCTGCGAGGCGCTCCTCGCGCGCGGCGCCCGGGTCGACGCGCGCGACGACGACGGCCTCACCGCGCTGTCCTACGCGGTCACGTGCGAGCACGGCGCCGTCGTCTCCCTGCTCCTCGCCGCGGGCGCGGACCCGGACGCCGCGGACGACGAGGGCGACACGCCCCGCGCCGCGGCCTCGGGCGCGATCCGCGCGCTCATCGACGCGGCCGCGCGGTGATTTTTTTGGCGTGAGCCAGCTCCTAGGGATATGGTAAAGCCGGGTGGATGTTAGCGGCGCCTAGCGCCGGGCCTTGAGCGCGGCGACGACGAGGAGCGCGCCGGCGGCGGCGAGGGCGACGAGGAGGGTCTTGGGCGGCCCCGGCGCGTCGCGCGGCGCGTCGAGGTCGACGCCGAGGTCCGACGCGACCATCTTGCGGCAGATGGGGTGGTAGAAGTCCGCGTGGGCGACGAAGGTGTCGACGGCGAGGTCCTTGGCGCCCGGCATGGGGCTCTTGGCCAGCGCGCGGTAGAGCGGGCGGACGAACTTCATGCGGCCCTGGGACGTGAGGAAGTCGACGACGAGGGGCCCCGCCGTCGCCGCGCCCGCGGCGAGCAACAGCTTGCACCAGCGGGACCGGAGCTCCGCGTTCGCCGTGCCCGTGAGGCCGTAGCGCGCGTCGACGGCCCGCAGCGCCGCCGCGTCGAGGCCCGCCTCGGCGTTCCCGTCGTCGCCGTTGGCGCCCAGCGCGTCGAGGAACGCGACGCGCTCGTCGTTGGTCCACGACGCGAAGTCGTCGGCCGGCGGCGGGGCCCCCGCGCGCCACGCGGCGGCCAGGTCCTCCGCGCGCTTCGCGAGCGACGTGTCGAGGTCCGGGCCGCACGGGCACGTCGCCCGGCGCGTGGAACCAGGCGCGCCAGTCCACGGACTTGAGCGTCTTCTCGCCGAGCTGCGCCGTGGCGAAGGCGCGGAAGTCCGCGGACGTGAGCGTCTTGAAGCGGTACTTCTTGATGTAGGCTTTGAAGAACTTGGCGAACTTGGCCTCGCCGGCGAGCCCCTCGATGAGGTGGAGCAGCGACGACCCCTTCTCGTAGGGCACCAAAGAAAAGGCGTCGTCGGGGTCGATGCCCTCGACGGGCGGCACGAGCGCCGTGAGCGGCCCCTGGCCGATTTCCTTGAAATGTTCCACCGTCCCCGTCAGGCCCGCCTGCGACGCCGCGAGGTCAAAGTCCGTGAGCTTCTTCATCAGCGCCGCGTCGCCCTTGCCGAAGAGCGTGGCCTTGATCTTGCGCTCGAGCCAGCGCGTCCAGCCCTCGTTGAGCCAGAAGTGGTTCCACGTCGCGTTTGTCACCAAGTTGCCCGTCCACGAGTGCGCGATCTCGTGCGCGACGACGCCGGCCAAACTCCGGTCCCCGGCGAGGAGCGTGGGCGTCACAAACGTCAAACACGGGTTCTCCATGCCGCCGTAGGGGAACGACGGCGCGAGGCACACGAAATCGTAGCGGCCCCAGACGTAGGGCTGGCCCGTGATCTCCTCCGCGGCCGCGAGGAACTGCTCCGTCTCGGAGAACTCCTCGCGCGCCGCGTCCACAACACAAGGCTCGGACCAGACCGCGCAGCGGTCCGAGATCTCGCGGCGCTCGAGGTCCGCCACGACTATGGCGACGAGGTACGTCGACGTCGGCACGGGCTGCTTGAAGAAGGACCGGTTGTAGCCCTCCGGTAAATCGAGCGACGGCGTCACCAAGGGGAGGCCGTTCGCCTGGAGCCCCGACATGAGCGCCGTCGCCCAGGCGGGCGCGTCGACGACGGCGTCCCAGGAAACTTTCGCCCCGGGCGCGTCCTGGCACGGGACCAAACTCCGCGCGTGGATGGCCTGGCACTGCGTGAAGAGGTAGGGCCGCGTCTTGCCCGCGGTCTGCGCCGGCTCGAGCCACTGCGCCGCGGAGCACGCGTTGCCCGTCGCGTACTCGAAACGGACCTTGTGGAGGTCGCCGACCTTTTTGATCTGGAGCGGCACGGACGCGGCCACCCCGAAAACGTCGTGGGGCGCGCCGAGCGTCACGGCGACCTCCTCGTCGTCGACGTAGGCCTTGGAGATGGTCAGGCCGCCGTGCGTGTCCACGACGAACGCCGCGCATTGTTTGAGCGTGGCGACTTCGTACGTCACCGCGCCGGACAGCGTCTCCGCGGCGAAGTCGACGCGCCACTCGAGGGACATGTGCTTCGCCACGGCCGACGTCCAGTTGCTCTGGCTACTCGTCTCGACCAGCGAGCACTCGCGCGCGTCCTCGACGGACCGCGCGTCCGGGTCCACCATGGCGAAGCCGCCGACGCTGATGCCGCCGCTCGGGCTCTGGCTGATGGACAAGGGCGGGAGCGGCGACGACGCCAGCTTTCTGGAGTAGGGGAGGACGGCGCGGACGAGCTGGTTCCTGGCGGAGGAGGCGATGTGCGCGGCGCTGGAGGAGGCGCTCTGCCTGGACTCGGCGAGCGGCTTGTGGCAGGACGAGCTTCAAACGCCACGGCCAACACCGTCGCGGCGCGCGCGGCCTCTCAGACCCATCCGAAAGGCCTCGCGTCGTCGGCAGGTGTCGCGGGAGCCGGCCGAGCGCCCTCCGCCAACGCGCTCGGGCCGCGGCGCCGCATGGAGCTGCGCATCGAGTTCTTCTCGCTGGGCTACTTCTTCGGCCTGCTCCTCCTCAGCTGCGGCGTCATCGCGCCCCTCGCCTGGACCGCCGTGCGGCGCAAGTTCCTCAAGGGCAAGTACTACCGCCGCGCCTAGAAAAGCGCCGCCGGCGGACACGATGCCGACCGCGGGCGGCGGCGTCGCTACGCTCGGCGACCTGTCGGCGCCGGAGAAGCGGCGCGTCGCGCGGCTCGTCGAGCAGCTCCTCGCCGTGGAGAAGGCCCACGAGGCCGCCCAGGCCCAGTGGCGCGAGCGCGAGGCCCAGCTCAGCCACCGCGCGGCCGCCGCGGACCGCGCGGCGGCGGCCTCCGCGGACGCGGCGGCGCAGGCCGCCGCGGACCTCGCCGCGGCCCGGGCGTCGCTGCGCGCGCGCTGCGACGCGTCGGACCGCGCGGCGGCCGACGGCGCCCGCGACCTCGGCGCCGCGCGCGCGGACCTCGGCGCCGCGGAGGCCGACCGCGACGCCGCGCGGCGGAGGCTGCGCACAGGGCAGGAAAAGGGTGATTCAACGTCGCTTCAACGTGAGTGTTCCGCGCGCGCGCGTTCCGAAAAAAGCACCCACGCTTCGAGAGCGCTCCGAGAGATGATCGCTCGTCCAAAAATCAGCCGAAACGAGCGGAAAACGACCGAGATAGGAGCCTTTGAAGTTGGGAATTCCGCACCCTTTTCCTGCCCAGGCTGCGCAACGCGGAGTGCGACGCGGACCACCTCCGCCGCGCGAACATGGACCTCGACGCGGCGAACCGCGCCCTCGTCGAGGAGAACGCCCTCGTCCAGAAGAAGCTCATGGCCTCCCTCGAGCTCCTCGAGCGGTACCAGGACCAGATCATCCGCATGGGCTCCATGAGCCGCGCGGAGGACGCGCCGCCGGAGGAGGTCGGGTAAGTGCGAAGCGAGGGTCCGGCGATGGCGACCTGGCTCATCCCGAGGTGGCTCGTCGTCCGAGTTCAAGTTGCCGTCAACCGGGAGTTTCGAGTTTTTGTGGGATGATGATGATGGCCTTCCTCCGAAAGCTGCCCCTGCTCGCGGCGGCGTGCGCGGCGCAGAAGAACGGCAAGTCGAAATCGGGCGGCGGCTCGACCACGACGACCGTCGGCGAGTCGGCGACGCACGCCTGCGGCTACGGGACCGCGGCCTGCCCGACGTGCCCCTTCGAGGCGTCGGCGGCGCCGAAGCGCGTGCGCAGGGAGCTGCGGAGCTTATCGGATGACGAGTGGGACCGCGTCGTGGATGCCATGTGGACCATGAAGACGACGAGCGCCGCCGACGGCGCGGCGCTCTACGGCGCGAGCTTCCGGACCTACGACGCGCTGGTCGTGAAGCACGCCGTCGCGACGACGGACTCGCGGGGAGACCAGGCCCACTTTGGGCCGCAGTTCCAGACCTGGCACGGCGCGTTCATCCTCGAGTTCGAGATGTCGCTGCTGGCCATCGACCCGGCCATCGGCGCGTGCCCCTACTGGGACGCGTCGATCGACGGCGCGTTCCCCGCCTACTTCGGCTCGAGCCCCGGGACCGCGGCCAACGACGCCGTCGACGACGGGCCCTTCGCCGGGTGGACCGTGTCCGCCTACGACGGCGACGCCTACGCGGCTTCGCTCACGGGCGCCACGGCGGACTTCTCCGGGTCGTCGTCGACGGGGCTGCTCCGCGGCACGGACAACACGCTGACGAACGACCTCGTGACGCGCTTCGGCACGACCTGGACCTACGACGCCGACCACTTCGACAACTGCGCGTCGCTCGCGTCGAGCGACGTGCTCTGGTACGACTGGTATGCCCCCGGTGTTGGTGTTTGTGGCGCGCGTTGCCCAGACTGCGCTTCTCAGGTACGAATGCGTCGAGGAGGGCAGCGCGGCGGGCACGACGTACCAGACCATCTCGCTCCACGGCGGGCCCCACCAGACCGTCGGGAGCAAGACCGGCAGCGAGCGCGGCGACGTCGAGGACCCGATCACGTCGCCGAACGATCCTTTGTTCATGTTCCACCACAACAACCTGGAGCGGAACAAGCTCCACTGGATGCGGCGGAACCCGGAGCTGGCGACGACGTTCTACGGCTACCCGGTCAGCGGCGCGTCGGCGTTGAAAGGCGGCGCGATCGAGGGCATTTACCTCGAGGACGCGGCGTCGTCCGCGTGGGGCTTCACCGCGGCGGACCTCGGCCTCGGCGACGACGCTTCGACGCTCCTCACGCACGGCGACTTGGTCTGCGGCCTGGACCCGAAGACGGCGCCCTACACCTTCGACGACCTGGAGACTCTCCCGGAGCTCGTCACGGGCTACGTCTACTGCGACAACCAGTTCGAGCTCTACGTCAACGGCGACCTCGTCGCGTCGGATCCGCTCACGTTCACGCCGCACCAGGCCGTGCGCGTGTCCTTCGACTACGACGGCGTCAGCGACAAGACCTACGCGATCCTCTGCCAGGACTACGCGAGCGACTCGGGCTACGAGTACACGGAGACGAACGCGCAATTGGGCGACGGCGCGCTCATCGCCGAGTTCTCCGATGGCACGGTGACGTCCGCGGACTGGCGCTCCTACGTCGTGTCCTTCGGCCCCACGGACGCGAGCATCGCCGACGGCTGCTCGTCGTCGAACCTCGGCGCCTGCGCCGTCGAGGACGGCGGCGCGCCCGACGGCTGGGCGCTGCCGGACTTCGACGACTCGGCGTGGGCGCCCGCGACGGTCTACACGGCGGCCCAGGCCGGCTGGGGCCGCACGCCGGCCTGGGACGACGACGACGGGTGCTGCGAGCCGACGAGCCCCATGGACATGTCGGCGCTCGGCTGCTGCTCCTGCAACTACGACCTCGCGAGCGGGACGTCCGTAGCCGCGGCCGTGTCGAAGAACGAGTGCCTCGTGCCCGAGGCCGTGCTCTCGGAGGCGACGGCGTCGTTCCTCTGGGGCGCGGACCTCGAGCGGGACAACAAGATGCTCTTCCGCACGACGACGCCCGCGCCGGCGTCGTCGTCGCGGCCGCCGACGGAGTCGCCCGCGCCGACGCCGCGGCCCGCGCCGCGGCCGACGGCCGCGCCGATCCCCCCCACGCCCGCGCCGCTCGCGCCGACGCCGCGCCCGTCGCCGGCGCCCACCGACGCCGTCGTGCACGTCGTCGTGGGATCGCTCACCGTCGCGGGCGTCGACCTCGCGGCGGCCGCCGCCGAGGCCGACGTCTTCGCCGCGGCCGTCGCGGACGTCGCGGCCGTCGCCGTCGACGCCGTGACCGTGGAGCTCTCCGCGGCGCGGCGGCGCCGCCTCTCGGCGGGCGTCGTCGTCGCCTACACCGTCGAGGCGGCGTCGGAGGACGCCGCGGCCGACCTCGCGGACGGCCTCGCGGAGGCGACGACGACGGACTTCGACGCGGCCATCGCGGCGGCCGCGGCCGGCTCGCCGACCTTCGCCGCGGCGTCCACGACGGCGCTCACGCCGCCGGAGGCGACGACCGTCGCGGCGACGACGACGATTCGCCGCCGTCGTCGAAGAAGTCCGACGGCGCCGATTCAGCGTCGGGCTCGCTCGTCGTCGTCGTCGCCGTCGTCGCGGTCCTCCTCGTCGCCGGCGGCGCCGTCGCCGTCGTCGTCCTCCGCAACGGCGGCAAGACGCGGCACGACGCCGAGGAGACGAAGGGCGTCGAGCTCAAGGACGCGTCGGAGATCGAGGTCTTCGCCACGGAGGACGAGGGCATTTAGACCCCTAAGCGCAGAGCGGCGCGACCTTCGGCCGCGCGGGCACCTCGTCGTAGCCGCCGCCGGCGAGGAACCGCGCGAACATGTCGAGCGCGTGGCGCGGGCGGTCCTTCGGCACCATGTGTCCCGCGCCCTTCACGGTGAGGAACGTGAAGGACCCGCTCGCCGCGTAGGTCTCGAAATAGCCCGCGACCTGGCCGTCCGAGCCCTTCCACGCGGCCCAGGGCGACGCGACCGTCAAGTTGAGGCTGGCGATCCAAGCCGCGTTGCCTGTGTGGATTCCAACCACTGGTTTGGGGGGTCCCCACCAAACTTCAGAACTCTCTATCTCGGTCACATCGAAGTCGATTCGGCTGATTTTTGGACGAATCGATTGCTCTTGTCGAGTTCTCGAAGCAAGGCGAAAGAGTCTGGTCCAAACCGTTCGATTACGCGCACATTGAAGTCGGGTTGAAGGTTTGGAATCTACACAGCGCGTTGCCCATGTGCGATAAAATATAGTCCGCGTCGCCGTTGTAAATGAGGATCTCCAAATCCCCGTCCTTCGTCCACCGCTCGTAGTTCGGCAGCTCCGACGCGTAGTTGAATTCGTACTGGGACGTCATCACGCCGCAATCGGCCCAGGCGCCGCCCGGGATCGTGCCCGCGCGGACGCCGATGGCCGCCTGGACGGCCGGCGTGTTGAGGTACTTTTTGACGTAGGTGTCCGCGCACGTCGGGAAGACGGGCGAGATCGTCGTGGCCCCGAGGAAACCGTCCGCGCGCCGCGACCGCCGCTCGGCCTCGAGCACGAAGGCCTGCGTCTTGAGGCGCTCCTGGTCCGCGTCGAGGCACACGTCCTCGTAGATGTCGTAGATGTCTATCGAGCCGTCCATGGCCCACTTCGTCGTCGCCTCGACGGCGTCGCCGCAGGCCGCGGGGCAGTGCACGTCGTCGCGGGGCCAGAAGCAGCGCGCGAAGTCGCCGCCGCAGGCAGTTTGCGCGGCCTCGAAGTCCGCCTGGCTCGTCAGCGCGTGGTAGCGGCCGTTCGCGACGTTCGCGTTGAAGTCGAGCTGCCAGTCGCAGTAGCCGTTGCCTACCATGAATCCCTTCAAGTTGATGCGCGCCGCGTCGTTTTCCGGTAGCGCAGCGTTGCCCGCCTCGACGGCCGCGGCCGTGTTCGGCACGTAGTGGCCTCCGTACGACTCGCCCGCCACGTAGAATTCGCGGCCCTCGAGCTCCGGGTGCGCCGCGAAGAAGGCCACGAGCGCCTCGTAGGTGTCCGACGCCGTCGTCGCGTCGTCGATCGTCGCGTTCGGGTACGAGAAGCCGACGCCCGCGGGCTGCTCGATGAAGAGCACGTTCGCGACCGTGTTCCACGAATAAGGGTTGAGCGTGACGGCGCCCGCCGCGTCGAGCACGTAGGGCCCGAGCTCCGTAAACATGCCGCCGAGGCTCGAGCAGCCCGGCCCGCCGTTGAGCCAGAGCACGAGCGGCTTCGACGCCGCGTCCTCCACGGCCTCGTGGTACCAATGAAACAAGGCCTTGGTGCCCGCTTCTACATCCAGGTAGCCCGTGTAGCTCTTCCAGCACTGGGAGACAGGGATGTCGAGCCCCGGCAGCGCCTCGACGACGTCGGAGTTCGAGGCCTGCGCCGTCGCGACGATGCCGAGGAGGATGGTCGAGCGCATCGTTGACCTCGCACCCAGCTCCGAGCAACCAGCCTGCGAAGAGTTTATTCCGGTCGCGTCAACAAACGATGTTTACCCCCAAACGAGCGGGCAGCTTATCAGTCGTTGGCAGGCCACCGACACGATGCCGCCGCCGCAGCCCCCCGGCTGGCAGGCCTTCGACACGTCGACGGAGGCCGGGCGCATGCTGAAGAAGCTCTACGGCGGCGCCGCGGGCCACCCGAACATCGCCTACCCCAAGCTCACGACGAAGCCGGCGCCGACGGGCCCCAAGCCCTCCTTCGTCGGCGGCGGCGCCCGGGTCGGCGCCCGGGACCCGCGGGACGCGTCGCGCAAGAAGGTCAGCGTCGCCGTGCCCCACCGGAAGCGGCCCGAGTCCCAGTACCGGCCCATCGACTTCGTGCGCCGAAAAAAAACCGTCGGCGCGATCGAGGAGGGCATGGCCGACATGCGCATGCGGAACGACGCGTACCGGCCGCCGCGGACGCGCGTCTTCTCGACGGAGGACGAGAAGGCGCGGCTCCAGGAGAAGTGCCAGTACGGCGGCGGCAAGGGCCTGCCCCGGGAGATGACGATGCCCGCGGGGCCGTGCCCGTCGGAGCTCCGCGCGGAGCTCAAGGAGGAGCAGCGCGTCGCCAAGGAGTGGCGCAAGCGCCGCGGCGAGCCCGAGCCGGCGCCCCGGGCCGCGCCGCCGCCGCCGGACCTGCGCGTCGAGCTCGTCGACACCATCTCCGCGGAGATCGACGACCGCCAGCGGTTCCTCGACTCCATGGCCAAGCTCGGCCAGCACAACGACAACACGCGCCGCATCGAGTCGGAAATCGCGACGCGGAAGCACGAGCTGTCCAAGGCCGCGGCGCGACTCAGTTAAATTAAAGCCTCCGCGCGAGCTTCGCGCGGCCGACTTCGCGGCCGGGGCGGCGAGGGGAACCTTTGTGTTCAACGTAGCAAAAACCACCACAATCGTTTTAGGACGAGGGAGAGCGGGGCAGCCATGGCACTGCGCGCGCGCGGCGTCCCACTCCGAGCCGCGTCCCGGAGCCGCATGTTCGTATCGTAGGCACGAGGCGGCGCACGTCGTGGAGCACGCCCTGGTGGGCCTCGGCGTCGGGAAGCACGACGGTAGCTGGCGGCGCACGGAGGAGTTCTTCAAGGGGAGCTGCGGCCTCGAGACCGTGCCCGTGCTCCACAAGACGCGCTTCGACGCGGCGAACCGCCCGGCCATCGTGGACCGGACCTTCGACGACGAGGACGACCGCAAGCGCACGGGCTTCATCGACCGGGGCAAGCGGCGGTTCCGGACGCTCGACAAGTCCTCGGCGCACTCCGCGGGCTGGACGTCGGGCCCGCCGGCGCAGGTGCCGCCCATCGCCCTCTTCAGCCCGCGGTCGCCCTGGTCCACGACGCCGGCGCGGACGGCGCCGACGTCCCTCGCGGCGAGCCGCGACCCCTCGTTCCGGGGCGCCGCGCCCGCGCCCGCGCCCGCGCCGCCCCGCGCGCCGCCAAACGGCTCGAGCCCCCGGCGCCTCAAGCCCGTCGCCACGCCGCCCAAGGCCCCCAAGGTCCCCGAGGCGCCGCCGCCCGCGCCGTCGCCGCGGACCGCGCGCGTCGTCGCGCCGCGCCGCGACGACCCCAAGCTCCTGCCGCGCATCCCGCCCGTCTCCGCGACGCCGCCGCGGAACCACGACTGGCGCCCCGTCCTCGGCATCCCGGCCATGAAGCCGCCGCCGTCCTACGGCTCCTCGAGCAGCCCGCGCCAGCTCCGGCTCAACGAGCGCGCGGCCGGGCGCGCCGCGAAGAAGCTCAAGCTCCTCTAGGCGGGGGTATGCGGCGGCGCCCACATGTATACACGTCCCTAGTCGGGCCGGCAGGCCGCCGGCAGCTCGGCGAGGGTCGCGCAGACGTGGGGGCCGCCCGCCGTCGCCGCGCGGCGCACGGCGCCCGCGTCGCACCGGGGCGAGAGCTCGACGTACCAGAAGGACGCGAAGGGCGACGTGCGGTGCCCCAGCGCCGAGACGTGGCCCTGCATCTTGTCCTTGGCCCGCATGGCCTTGGGCGTCCAGTAGCAGTACCGCTTCCGGGGGCACACGTAGACCGGCGGCGGCCGCTCGGCGCCGCTGACGCGCGCGAGGAAGTCGGGCTTCGCGGCGACGTAGTTGGGCATGAGCAGGAGGTAGGGCCGGTCGTGCGCTTGGCAAAAGTCGAGGAGCCGGTGCACGTGGTCGCCGCTGTACGGCGGATTCGTGACGACGACGTCGTGCGGCGGCAGCGCGTTTCGCCGCAGCGTCTCGTAGAAGTCGGCGCGGTCGTTGCGCACGTTCTCGAAGCCCAGCGCGCCGAGGTGGGCCTTCATGGCGCCCGCGCAGTAGTAGGGGTCGTAGATCGCGAGCGTCCTCCGACTTTTCCCGAGCGCCGCCGCGACGAGGTCGAGGACCGCGGCGACGTCGCCGTAGGCCTCGGGCGGCGACTCGCAGTGGTCGTCGGCGTCGGCCGCGAAGGGGAGCGCCGCCAGGTTCCGCTCGCCCGCGGCGCGCGCCGCCGCGTGCCGCGCGGCGTCGGCGGCGACGAGCGCCGCGCGCGCCTTCTTGCCCATGGACTTCCAGCGCGCCTTGAGCGCCGCGTCGAAGTGGGGCTGGTCCGGGTTGAGGCGGTCCGAGAGCGAGCCGCCGTCGCCGGCTGTCAAGCTCGCGAGGAGCGCCGCGTCCTCGGGAGCGGCTGCGGCGGGCGCCGGGGCCTCCGAAACCTTCTGCTTCTTCTTCTTCTTCTTCTTTTTCTTCTTTGCTTGTTGCTGCGATGCGTTTGGTGCGTCCGTGGGCGTCGCTGCGGCGGCCGCGTCCGGTCGCTTGCGCTTATTTGGCTTGCCCATCGCGACTGCACTAGAGCTAGGGGCAATTTTGGCTCCTTCGCGCATCTTGAAGGGCTCTCGATGGGCGGGCAATGGGCACCTCCGAGAGGCTGCTCTTATATGTTGATGGGCTGCTCCTCCGGAGAGGCTGCTCACTCGATTGAATGCTGATGGGCTGCTCCTCCGAGAGGCTGCTCACTTGACTGCATGCTGTGGCTGCTCCGTGCGGCATTCGCCGGCCTCCTCGCCTCAAAGACGCCCTGCCAGGAGCTCGACGAGCTCCACGCCGCGTGCTCTGCGCGCCGCGCGCTGCTCGACGTCGACGGCGCCGACCGCCGGAGGACGCTCTACTTCGACCACGTGCCGAAGACGGGCGGCAGCGCGCTCGCGCTCCACGGCTGCGCGCCGGCGTCGGCGGCCGCGTTCAAGGCCGCGCGGCGCGGCGCGGCGGAGACGGCCGCCGCGGGCACCTGGCGGGCGATGCGCGCGCGGCTCGCCGTCGGTACGAAGCCGTTTCGCGTCGAGGAAGCCGCGGCGGGCGGCGCGGTCTACGAGTGGATCGAAATGTCGCGCCACATCCAGCACGTGCCGTCGCGCGTCTGGCGGCCGGCCTTCCCCGCGGCGCGCTTCAAGCGGTTCTGCTGCGTGCGGCACCCCTACGCGCGCTTCCTGTCCTTGTTCCGCCACGAGGCGCTCGCGTCGGGCGCGCCGGGGCACGCGGACGTCCGCGCGGTCAACCGCTCGAAGCGGGCCGCGCTCGTCTCCGCGCCGGCGCTGGAACGCTGGGCCCGCGGCCGCTTCGGCGCGCTCGAGCGATCGACGTGCCCCATGGCCGTCGACGGCGTGGCCGCCGGCACGCGCTGCGACCCGGCGGCGGTCCGCGAGGCCCTGTGCTGCCTGGACGTCGGCCGCGGCGACGACGGCCATCTGGCGCCCCAGTCCGTCTTCGTCTTCGGCGCCGACGGGCGTCGCGTCATCGACCACGTGCTGCGCTACGAGACGCTCGCCGACGACTTTTCGGCGCTGTTCCGCGCCTACGGCCTCGACGGCGCCGCGGACTGCGCGCGGCGGCACCCGCCGCGGGCGTTTCTCCGCGACGCGCGCGACCGGGAGGTCGCGGCGCTGTCCCGGTCCACGGTGCACCTCCCGCGCCTCGAGCCCCGGGACATGCCCGCGGGCCTGCGCCGCGACGTCGACGCCGCCTACGCCCTCGACTTCGCGCTCCTCGGCTACCGGCCGTTCTAAGGGTTAGGCGAGGACGCGGTAGAGCGCGCGGAGGCCCGACGCGGCGACCTTGAAGGGCGCGAGCGCGAAGCAGGCGACGTCCTGGTAGAGCGACGACGCGAGGATGACCGCGGCGTCGACGGCGTAGTGGCCGACGAGCCGGGCCTTGGACGCGCCGCCGCCGGCGTCCTCCGCGCGGCGGACGACGACGAGCGCGAGCGCCGCGACGAGCGTCAGCGAGCTCAGGCAGAGGACGACGAGGGGCAGGCGGTGGAGCGCGAGCAGGTCGCCGACGATGGACGCGAGGGTCCGCGGGGGCCGCTTCGACCGCGGCGCGCGGGGAGGAGGTGAGGGGCTCCGGCGGCCGTCGTCGCACGCGACGCACTCGAGGCGGTCCGCGCCCCGGTAGGGGTTCGGCGGCGGCGGCGCCCGGCCGCCGTGGTGGAAGAGCGCGGACACGCGCAGCGGCGAAACCGCCGGCAACAAGCCCGCGGCCTCGCGGCTGTCGTCGTCCTCCGCGTTCACGACGTAGAGCGCCTCGTCGCGCTCCGCCGCGACGGCCCGGAGCCAGGAGAAGCGCGCCTCGGACCGGTCCTCGAGGTCGCGCAGGTCCACGAGGCGCGACGCCACGTCCAGGCTCTCGAGGCCCAGCGCGCCCGCGAGCGCGGCGCCGAGCGCGTACCAGAGGAAGCGCCACCAGAAGAGGACCAGCGTGCAGTGCAGCACCAGGAGCACGACGGACGTGAAGAAGGCGTAGCGCCTTAAATCCAGCGCCTCCGGCGACAGCGCCGCGTGCACGAGGGGCATGGCGTCGCGCCAGGACCGCGCCGCGTCGCGCCACGTCGCCGCGGACTCGAACCGCGCCGCGATCGCATATTCCGCGAGCGGCGCGTGCGCGAGCGACAGGACGCGCGACGCGCGCCAGAGCACGCGGCTCGGCGCGAAGGCCAGGCGGCAGCTCTCCGGCGCGCCCAGCGACGACGTCACGACGACCAGCGCCGCGCCGGAGAACCAGCGGAGCCGCGACGCCGCGCGCCGCGCCGCGGCCTCGACCGGCGCGCGCTCGTCGCGCCACCGCCGGGCCGCGGCCTCGACCTCGCGCCGCCGCAGCCGGGCGACGCGCCGCCGCTGGCACGCCGGCGCGTAGGCCAGGCCCAGGAACCGGCCCCGGCCGCAGCAGTGGTCGCGCGCGGCCTCGGCGGCCAGCGCGCGCGCGACGCAGCGGTCCTCGGGGCTCGCGGCGCCGCGGGCTGCGGCCCAGGCGACGGCCGCGTCGCCGCGCGCCGCCCAGGCCTTCGACGCCCAGGCGCCCGTCGTGCCCGTCGCCCGCCAGCCCCGGCACACGCGCAAAGTCCGGCAGAGCGTGGGGTCGTCCAAAAAGTCGAAGACGTTCTCGAGGGCCCAGCGCGGCTGCTGCGAGCTCTCGCGGGGCGCGGCGAAGATCGCGTGCGAGTGGTTGGGCGGCGGCGGCGACGGCATCGTTGCGCGAACGCGGCTGCTCTACGACCTCAAACGTTTTTGCATCGGAGCATCGGAGAAAGGGCAATCCGCGTCACCTTAGCGGCAACAACGACAAGGACGGCTAAGTGCCGTGCTGGATGCAGCTTCGGGGCAGCCTCGCACGATGCCGAGTATTCCTCGCAGCTTCGGGCTGCTCGTCCTCTCGAGAGTCGTCGTTCCTCGGCCGCCGGACTGGCAAGACAAGCCCCCGCCGCCCGCGTGCGCTCCTCGCGCGTGCTCGGCCGAGGCGCGCGGCGGCTGGGAGTGCGGCGTCGTGATGGCCGTGGACAACACGTACTGGAACACGGTGAACGCGTTCGGGCGCTACGCGCGCGACTACATCCCCATGTACGAGGCGGACCTCGATCGCATGGGCATCCGCCACCTGCCCGTGGGCAGCGGCTGCCCCCTGTTCAAGCGGCCCTTTGGGAGCGACGACGAGCCCGCGTTCCTCACCCGCCTCAAGTGCGTGAGTGACCCCGAGCCCGACACGAACGACGGCTATTGCAACTGGGAGCAGGCCCACTACGACAGCACGCTGTCGGTGTCCGACGAGGCCGTCGCGCGCGGCTGCGCCGACGCGGAGATCGACTACATCTACACGGTGGACATGGACTCCGTCGAGGCGAACTGGGGCTACTGCGACGGGACCTCCGACGAGATCTGCGTGCCCTGCGCGCCGTCCGAGGCCGAGCCGGCGCCGTCCTGCGACGCCGTCGCCGATCCCTGCGAGGAGCTCTTCGGGGCGACCTTCGCCGTCGGCGACGCGGTCTGCTGGGACAACTCGGAGTGCAAGCGCGCGCGCGGCAACGAGGACTGGTGCGGCCGCGTCGCCGACGGCAAGCGCTGCGTCTGGACGTCGGAGGCGACGGCCGCGCCGACGCCCGGGAGCGCCGTCGCGGCGCCGACGTCCGCGCCGGCGCGCGCGCCGACGCGCGCGCCGACGTCGACGCTCGCGACCGGCGCGACGACGGCGGCATCCGAGCCGACGACGACGGCGGCCGCCGCCGACGGCGACGACGGCGACGCGCTCACGGCGTCGGCGTCGCTGTACGTGCTCGGCGCCTGCATCCTCCTCGTCGGCGTCGCCATCGGCGTCGGCCTCTCCCGGCGCCTCAAATCGCGCCGCCGGCACATCGACGCCCACTGCGTCGAGCTCGCGGACGTCGCGACGAGGGTGGACCCACCCATGGCGGAGATCGTCAGCGTCAACCCCTTCGGCGAGAAGGAGGAGCTCATCATGCAGGCGCACTGCTAGCGAGCGAACAACCCCGTCCCTCGGCTCGCACACTAACAACCCCGTCCCTCGGCTCGCACACTAACACCCCCGCCCCTCAGCTCGCAAACTAACACCCCGTCCCCCGCGCGGCCAGCGTCGCGAGCGCGAACAGCGCGCCGCGCGTGACGCCGCCGCCGCCGCGCGCCTGGGGCCAGATGCCCCGGAGGTCGTCGGCGGCGACGTCGACGGGGCCGCCGTCGGGCGCGCGCGCGTCGACGGCCGCGCCGGCCTCGAGGCCGAGCGCGTCGAAGACCGCGTCCGCGCCGTGGCACGGGGCCGGCGCGACCGGTAGGCGGAGCCAGACCGCGGCGTCGACCTCCGCGTCCGCGCCGCGCGGGCACCCGACGCGCGCGCCGCGGGGCAGCCGCGCGACGTAGTAGACGACGAGGTGGTGGCGCCGGAGGCCGTCGGCGCAGCGGACCACGCTCTCCGGAAACGCGCTCTCCCACGCGCACAGGGGGACCAGCGCCGCCTCGTCGACCTCGAGGCCCGTCTCCTCGCGCACCTCGCGCGCCGCCGCCGCCGCGGAGCGCTCGCCCGGGTCCACGCCGCCGCCGGGCGGGACCCAGGCGCGCGGGAACGTCCTCATGAACGGCGACCGCCGCGTCAACAGCACGCGGTCCGCGCCGTCGTCGCCCCGCCGCACGACGAGCACGCAGGCGCCGAGGAGCAGCGACGGCGCCGCGCGCGCGTCGGCCCGCACCCGATCGCTCGGCGACGGCGTGCACCGCGCGGGGCACTGCGCCGCCGCGCCCCGCTCGAACTGGTGCGCGAGCGGGATCGACGCGCACGACGCCGACGTCGCGGCGGCGACGGACACGGTGCCGTTCTCGCGCTGCCGCAGCTCGACGAGGCACGACTCGCAGAAGCCCAGCGACGCGTCGAGCTCCTCGCCGGCGGCCAGCTGGTCGAGCACGCAGATGTTGCCGCCTTCGAACGCCGCGCGCTGCGCTTCGCCGGCGCCGCTCGGCGCGACGACGTTGTGAAGCGCGGACATGCGAGAGGAAGTTTGGCGCGCCAGCAGTGGCGCGCGACTGCTGCGAGAGGAAGTTTGGCGCGCCAGCAGTGGCGCCGCGCGACTGCTGCGAGAGGAAGTTTGGCGCGCCAGCAACGGCGCCGCGCGACGAAGCACTAGGCACAGGGCGACTGTGGCGCGACGAGCGCGGAGCGCGTAGCTCATGCACTGCTCCTACCCCACATCGCACGCCGTTTGGGCCAGGGTTCACGATGTGTTCACGATGCCGCCAACATTGAAGACCACAGCAGCCCCACCTGACACCAAAAGCGGGGCCATCACGGGGTTAGACGCCGCGTTCTTCGGCTCCGGTGGAGGGAGCAGCCCCCCGGCGCGGCCGCGTTGCCCGGCGGGGCCCACGAGCCCCGCGACGCCCCGCGGGCGGCCCCGACGGCCATGCGGGGCGCGTCCGTCCTGTCGCCGCTCCAGGCCCTCCTTTTTGCCGGCGCCGGCGCGGCGGCGACGTCCCTCGTCTTCCTCCAGCTCAACAAGACGAAGCGGAAGAAGCGCGAGAGCGTGGACCCGCGGCACCACGTGGACCCCGCGTTCCTCGTCGGCGGGCGCGCGACGCTCGCGCGGCCGCACTGGCGCCGCTTCGAGGGCTTCTCGCGGCACAGCGTGCCCGGCGGCGGCTACGTCTGGCGCCTCGTGCTCACGGGCGGCCCCTGCGGCGGGCGGAGCTCGGCGATCAAGCACCTGAGCCAGGAGCTGAAGCGGCGGGGCGTCGACGTCTACGCGGTGCCCGAGGCGCCGACGACCTTGATCAACGGCGGCTGCCGGCCGCCGCGCGTCTTCGACGGCGACGACGAGCCGTTCGATCACGCGGCGCCGCTGCCCCTGCCCCTGGTCCCCGGCGGCGACGACGCCGCCGGCGGGCCGCGGCTGCCGCCGCAACGGCCGCGCGCGCTCGACCAGCTCGCGGTCTTCGAGACGGGCCTCCTCCAGCTCCAGCTCCAGATGGAGCGGAGCTTCGTGAAGATCGCCCAGGCCACGGGGCGGCCCGCCGTCGTCGTCATGGACCGGGGTCTGCTGGACGCCGCGGCGTACCTGCCCCAGGACGGCGCGCAGTGGCGCGAGATTTTGGCGGACATCGGCGTCAACGAGCCCTACCTCCTCGGCCGCTACGACATGGTGCTCCACCTGCGCACGGCGGCGGCGGGCGCCGAGGCCCACTTCGACGACGCGCGGCTCTGCGGCCTCGGCGACGGCGACGGCCGCTACGACCGCCGCGGCGCGCTCGACCGCGCGATGGACCTCGACGGGCGCCTCGAGCGCGCCTGGCGGCGGCACCCGCGGCGCATCATCGTCGACAACGACAGCGCGGACTTCGGGTCCAAGCTCGGCGAGGTCCTCGGCCACGTCTCCAACCTCGTCCAGCCGCCCGGGCCCGCGGGCATCTTGTGAGCCCCCTCTCTCTTTTTTCGTCTCCCCCCCTTCGTGCTGTTTAATGATGTCACCTCGGCTTCGCCGCGTCGTCGGTCTCCGGCGCGGGCTCCCCGAGGACGCCCGTCTGCGCGAGCGACGACGCGCGGCGCTTCGGCGGGAGCCGGTTCGCCGCGGGGTCGTGCTTGAGCTGCGTGTCGAGGATGAGGCGCGCGATGTCGTGGATGAGCAGCACGCCGACGAGGCGCCGGTTGTTGAGCACGTGGACGCGGTCGAGGTGGCCGTAGTCCGTGAGCGCCGCGTTCACCACGCAGCCGCCGATGGTGTGGTTGTGGCCCACGGCGCACCAGGGCTCCTCGTAGAGGTAGCGGAGCACCTGCTTGACGGGCTCGCAGAAGAGGGCCGCGAGCGTGGTCGCCATTTTCTTCTCCACGACGGGCGTGCATTCGGCGTTCGGCGACTTCTCCTCCGGGCCGCTCTTGGCGATGGCCATGAGCTTCATGCCCGCCTTCATGGCGCCCCAGCCGCCCGAATCGCGCCGCGCCGCCGCGAGGCCGCCCCCGAGGCCGCCGGCCTTGGCCCCGGGCGCCGCGGGCGCGCGCGGCTTCGGCGGCTCCGGCTCCGCGCGGTCGTTCACGTGCTTCAGGTCCATGACGAGCCGCAGCACGTCCGGCGTCAGCGCCCCGCAAAATAAACCGTCGTCGTCGACGACGGCCACGGCGGGCACGCGCTCCACGGCGAAGAGCACGAGCGCGCGCCAGAGCGGGTCCTCGTTCGACACGGTCCGCGGCATGCGCACCAGGCCCGCGCGCATGATGGGCGTGTGCCAGACCTCGCCCAGGAGCCGCGGCTCGAGGTGGAGCATGTTGAAGACGTCGCGGGGCGTCAGGATGGTCACGACGTCCTCCTTCTTGCACGCGATGGACTGGACGACGGGCACCATGATGTGGCCCTGCGCGATGGACTCGAGCACGTGGAAGGGCATGCAGTCCAGGATCAGCGGGTGGGGCACGAGCTCGCCGCCGTGGCCCCGCCGCTCGCTGAACATCATGGGCACGCAGTTCTCCGCGAGCGCCGCGGGCAGGTGCGCCTCGAGGAACGCGACGGCCGCGAGGCACCTGGGCGGGACAAGGGTGATTCAACGTCGCTTCAACGTGAGTGTTCCGCGCGCGCGCGTTCCGGAAAAAGCATCCACGCTTCGAGACCGTTCCGAGAGATGATCGCTCGTCCAAAAATCAGCCGAAACGAGTGGAAAACGACCGAGATAGGAACCTTGGGAAGTTCGCGCTCTTTTCCTGCCCCGCGAGGCACTCGGCCGTCTCGGGCGCGTCCGCGTCGTCGTCCTTGTCGACCATGGCCTCCTTGCCGTAGGAGCTCTTGGAGCGCATGATGTTGCCCTTGGCGGACCGCCGCTTCTCCTCGCGCGTCATCTTCTCCTTGGCGCCCTTCTTCTTGCCCTTCTTGCCCTTCTTCTCCTTCTCCTCGCCCGAGGCCTCGCGCGACTTCGCGCGCGCCTCGAGCGCCTGGAGGGGGTTGATGATCTTCGGCGGCGGCGCGCCCTTGGGCGGCGGGCAGTCCTCCCAGAACCGTTTTTTCGTGGCGGCGCACGCCGCGTCGACGCGGACGTCGCCGGCCTCCTCCATGGCGTCGAGGAGGCGGCTCACGACCTGGTCCAGCGCGTGCGCCGCGGAGACGACGCCGACGAGGGCGCCGCGGCGGATCAGGGGCATGGCGAGCTGCGACCGCTCCAGCAACGTAAACAGCGCGACGTAGACCGTGCCGTCCGCGAGCACGGGCGACTTGACGTCGACGGGGTCGTTCTCGAGGTAGTCGTCGATGGTGCCCATGAAGAGGGGCGGCCGGTGGCGCGCGAGGATGCCGCTGGGCCGCTCGCCCTCCTTCTCCTTGCGCTCCGCGGGCGCGTCGCGGTCGTCGCCGCCCTCGGCCTCGTGGCGCTCCGCGAGCTCCGCGACCTTGGCGCCCTCGGGCAGCTCGGCGTCCGACGAGTTCTCGCTCTCGGCCTCGTCCTCGTTCTCGTCCATGAGGGCCGCGTCGAGCGTGTGCATCGCCGCGAGGTCGAGCCGCTGCTCGCGGTGGCCGATGCGCGTCTCGTTTTTGCGGAGCGCGAGGACGCCGTCGATGTACTTGGCGATGTCGACGTCGTCCTGGCAGAGGTCCCAGAACTGGGCGAAGGTGAGGTACATGGACGCGCTCGGCTCCTTCTTCGACGCCGTGGACTGCATGTCCTTGGGGATCAACTTCGCGAGCGCGTCGATCGCGTCGCGCGCCTTGCCCTCGAGGGCGTTGATGTCGGGCATCTTCGTGCCCAGGGTCGCGCCGCAGGCGCCGGAGACGCTGATGAGCATCTCGGCGACGGCGCGCTGGCTCTGCTTGCCGCCGCGCGACGCGTAGAGCTCGAAGAGGAAGCCGAGGCACTGCTTCACGTCGCTGTCGCAGAGGAGGGCGAGCACGGAGAAGACCCAGGTCGCGTCGATGTGCTGGCCGCCGCCGCCGGAGCGCCAGCGCTGCATCTGGCCCGCGTCCTTGGCGACCTTGATGAGCGAGTTCCGCGCGCGGTGGAACGACGACCGCGTGAGGTCGATCTCCGCCTCGCCGTCCGGGCTCGGCATGATGCCCTGGAGCCGCAGCGCCAGGGCCTCGGCGTCGGCCTTGGAGATGGAGTGGCGCTTGCGCTCGTGGCGCACGCGCCGCATGGCCGGCGCCTGCTCGAGCATGACCGCGTGCGCGGCGCGCTTGAACGTGGACCGCAGGTCGTCGCGCCGCG
>NW_008705561.1:2280330-2282924 GCF_000186865.1 Aureococcus anophagefferens
CCTTGATCTCGCTCAGCTTGAGCGGCAGGTACTCCCCGACGAGGTCCGGCCGCGCGGGCTTGCACGGCTCGTTGCCCATCGTTTACGATCACGGTTCGACCATCGTCGCGGCTGAAACCGCAGGGCAGCGTCGGCGGCACCTTTGGCTCGTGAGATCCTCGGGGCAGCATCATCGCGTGTGTGGTGTGGGCGCCAAAAACTCTTTGTCACACAAAGAACAATCTTCTTTGACGCTGCGCGCCGAGATACGAGTGATGCCGCTCGGCCCGGGCCACGACCGACCGTCGACGCCGGAGGCGCCGGCGGCGCATCGCGCGCCGCCGCCGCATCCGCGCGTCTCGCCCATGCCGCAGCGGCCGGGGCTGCCCGCGGCCCCGGCCGGCGGCGCCCGCGCCGCGGCGCCCATGGACGCCGCCGACGCCGCCGGCGCCGGCGGGCGGGGCCGCGCGTCCGCGGGCGACGCCGCGCGGCCCGTGTCGCCCGAGCTCGCCTGGAGCGCGCCCGGCGACGACGGCGACTGCCAGTCGATCCCGCGCTGGGCGTTCCTCCGCGTCGGCGCCGCGCTGCGGTCCGAGACCGTGGACATGGACCCGGCCGTGTCCTACCTCGACATGTCCGTCGACGACGACCGGGGCCGCGCCTTCTTCAGCGCCGCGGCCGTCGAGGACCACGACGCGCTCCGCGAGTCGGACGTCTACGCGTCGAACGCGCAGCTCGTCATCCCCAAGGCCATGACGCGGTCCGCGTCGTCGCTGACCGAGGCGTCCCTGGTCTACTCCGAGTGTTCCACGGTCGTCGAAGACTACGACTTCGTCGCGCTGCCGCCGCCGCCGCCGCCCGCGTGACGCGCGCGGCGCCGCCGCCCGAAGACCGTGTCCATAGCGGCGCCGACGCCGACGCCTCGGCGAGGTCGCGCCGCCCTGTCTATCTTGCTTGTAAATTTACGTAACCTTATTCCCATGGCGGACGGCGCGCGGGGCCCCCGCGCGGGCCGCAAGTTCGAACGGCACTTGTTCTTGCAGTCCCGAAGGCCTCCGAACAATGTGGATCGAACGTCCGATTAGATTTGTGAGGTAAAAAACCGACCCTTGCACTTATTTGTCGTACTCATTCCGTGCTCTCAATGGCAGCCCTCCTCTCGTCCCCGGGCGTCGCCCCGGCGAAGGAGCCCTGCGCGCCGTCGACGCTGAGCGTCACGGTCGGCGGCCTCGCCTGCGAGGGCTGCGCCAGGGCGGCCCAGAAGGCCGTGCTCGGCGTCGCCGGCGTCGTGCGCTGTGCCGTGTCCCTCGGGGGCGACGTCGACGTCGAGTGGTCCGGGCCCGAGCCCGTGCAGCTCCAGTCCCTCGTCTTCGCCCTCGAGTCCGTCGGGCTCTTCGTGACGCGGCCCTTCGAGGCGCCGGGGAGCCCTCTAGCAGCCCTCCTCGAGGAGCTCCGCGATACTCCGAGCGCGCGGCGCTACCGCTGCGGCTGCGGCTGCGCGGACTGCATCTGCGCGGCGCAGCCCGTCTGGCAGGGCGACGCCGGGCGCGACGTGACGCTCGAGGCGCTCTGCGCGCGGCTGGAGCGGTCCGCGGACCTCGCCGCGCTCGGCGCGTCGGGTCTCGCGGCGACGCTCCGCGCGGGCGGCGACGGCGCGCGGCGCCTCCGGGACGTGCTGGCGCGCACGTCCCTGCCCTGCGGCTGCGGCGCGGCGCCCGGGGCCGATCCGCTGCGCGACTACTCCGACGACGAGGTCGGCGTCTCGGAGTCGAAGCCCGACTCGCCCGCGAAGCCCCCGCCGGCGAACGACGACGACGGCTGGTCCTTCGTCGGCGGCGGCTCCCGGTCGCCGCGGCGGTCGCCGCCCCGGTCGCCGGAGCGCACGGGCCCGCGGTCGCCGCCGCGTCGGCCGCCGCCGCCGCTGCCGCCCCTCGAGGCGCCCGCGATAAGCCCCCCGGCGAGCCCGGAGCCGCGCTCGGACCCGCCGAGCCCGGCGAGCCCTTCGGGCGGCGGGTCCACGCCGGGCCGCCGCCGCCACAAGGCGCCGAAGCGGCAGAAGAGCCCCCGCAAGGCGCCGCCGCCGCGGGCCTTCGACGACGCGGCGCTCACCGACGCCGCGGCCGCGGCGACCTGTGTGGAATTCAACCACTGGTTTGGGTGGTCCTGACCAAACTTCAGAATTCTCTAGCTCGATCAAATCGAAGTCGATTCGGCTGATTTTTGGACGAATCGATTGCTCTCGTCGAGTTCTCGAAGCACAGCCCAAGAGCTTGCGTCGAAACGGTCGCATATGAGCACATTGAAGTCGGGTTGAAGATTTGAATTCCACACAGGCGGCGACGCGGCGCGACGCGCGGTCGCTCCGGGGCGTCGCGTGCGCGTGCCTCGCCGGCGCCTTGGCCTTTTTCGGGCGGGGCCGGCGCGTCTTCGGCGGCGACTGCGGCGCGCTCTTCGCGCTGCCCCCCGACGCCTGGGCGGGCCACGCGCTCGCCGCGTCGGGCGCCGCGCGCGACAAGGCCGGCGCGGCGGCGGCCAGGGCAGGAAAAGAGTGATTCAACGTCGCTTCAACGTGAGTGTTCCGCGCAAGCGCGTTCCAGAGAAAGCATCCACGCTCG
>NW_008705561.1:2282974-2294639 GCF_000186865.1 Aureococcus anophagefferens
ACGCGCACCTCGCGGCGTCGCTCTACAACTCGCGGTCCGTCGTCGAGCTCGACCTGGGTCTGTGGGAGGACGCCGAGGCGTCGCTGGCCAAGGCCGACGCGCACCACCCGGAGGTCGCTCTCTACGTCGCGGCTTTGGCGGACGTCGTTTTGGTCCGCGCCGCGGGCGCGGTGCTGCGCCTCGCCGACGCCGTCGCGAACGTCGACCCGAACGTGGGCTTCCCGGACTCGTCCGAGGAGTACGAGGCGCGCCTCGACGCCCACGGCTTCCCCCGGGGCGTGCTGCCCAGGGCAAGAAAGGGCGCGAAGTTCCCAACTTCAAAGGCTCCGATCTCGGTCGTTTTCCACTCGTTTCGGCTGATTTTTGGACGACCGATCATCCCTCGGAGCGTTCTCGAAGCGTGGGTGCTGTTTCCGAAACGCGCGCGCGCGGAACACTCACGTTGAAGCGACGTTGGATCACTCTTTTCCTGCCCAGGTGCTCCCGGGCGTCGTCGCGGTGTGCGCGCGGAACCCCGCGTGCCTCCGCGTCCGCGTCGCCGCGCCCGACGGCGCGCCGGCGGACCGCGGCGCGACGGCGGCGGCGGCGGCGGCCCTCATCGAGCGGCTCCGGACGTCCAAGGACCTCTTCGACGCGGCCATCGCGCTCGACGCCGCGCGGCGCGACGCGAACGACAGCCCCCGCGCGGTCACGGCCCCGCTCCACCCGAAGCAGCACGAGAGCCTCGTCGCCCACGCCGCCATGCTCGCCAAGATCCTCGAGGACGTGGAGTTTGTGGCGTAACTTTTTAGCTTAGGTAAGGCCCTCCGCGCCGTACACCTCCGCTTCGGCGATTCTTCACCATCTGGAGGGGTGCCACAGCGGCTTCGGGTGATGGCGAGAGCGAAGAAGGAGGTGCCCAAGGTGAAGGCGGCGAAGAAGAAGCCCGCTTCGGCCAAAGGCGCCCAAGTCGGCCAAGACGTCGGCGCCCAAGAAGTCGGCGCCCAACAAGTCGGCGCCCAAGCAATCGGTGAAAGCGAAGAAGCCCGCAGCGATGCCGTCCGGGAAGCCGCTCCGCCCCGCGAGTTCCACGCCGGTCTCGCCGTTCTCGTCCAAGACGCTGCGGCCGCGTCGCCTCTCCCTGAAAGAGTTCAACCAGATCGAAGCGTTCCCGCACTTCGACTACGGGCTCGACACCGACGCGCTCACGGACGAGAACGTCCGGGCGCGCGTCTTCGGCGGCGACCGCGACGGGTCCCCGTCGGCCGCGGGCCTCGAGTGGCTCCGCGAGGTGGTCTTCGACGGATCGTCGGGCATCCGCCAAGACGACGGCGAGCACACCGTGTGCACGGGGTGCCGCATCGCGGACTACACGCTCACGCTTCGCCGCGAGACGGGGAAGGCCAAGTTCTCGGCGGCGATGCTCGACGACCTCGTCGTCCTCGAGGAGCCCGAGATCACGCTCAAGGGCTGGTGCAACGCCGACGCGACGTGCGCGGCGCCCGACGGCCGCTCGTTCACGGTCCGCGACCTCTTCGACGCCATCGAGAAGCACGAGGCGCGCAACTGGCAAGGGCCCGGCTACATGGACTTCCACTACTTCGCGGGCCTCAAGAAAGAGCCGGCCTTCGGCGCCTCCGTGTACGCGGCCTACTGGAACATGAGCTGAAGTCCTCCTCCTTACGCGCCCAAGTATTTCGGGCACTCGCCGTGACCTTGCCCGGAGGAGCCTGGGCAGTCGTGAGCCGATCGTCGGTCTAGGTTTTAGAACGATGGAATGCGAGCGAGGGGAGAGGTGTGGGGGGGGCGATGCGCGCGAGCTGTCTTCTTCTTAGAAGAAGAAGAACTTTTTCTTCGGCGCGACCGGCGGTTCTTCTTCCTCCTCTTCCTCCAGGAATCCGTATTCTGATCCGAGCTCCCCCTCCAGAACACCGACTGCTCCTCCTCGAGGTACTGCCTTGAGGCGCTTCAACGCCTCGCCGACGGATTTCGAGGGGCCGTCACCTCGAAATATTCCTTGAAACGTCGTCGCCACGCCGACGTCCGCCTTCGGCTTGAGGGCTTCCGAGCCGTAGACCAGGGCGACGAGGAGCGCAGAAGTCTTCATGGTTGAAACGGTGCCTGCGAAGGCGTCGGGGTCGGGACCGCGTTCGGCGGCGAAGGCGTCGGGGTCGGGACCGCGTTCGGCGGCCGCGCGCGCGCGGTCCGGGTGGCGCGTCGGCGCGGGCGTCCGCGCCAGGCGCCGTGCGCGGTGTCCGTGCAGTGCGTGGCGCGCGCCAACGTTGCGGGTCTCTCGCGCGCGCGACCGGCCAAGCGGCGAACTTTTGTTCGCGCGGAAGCGGTTCGGCGTCGTTTGCGACTGCGATTTTTTCCCCAGAGGTGCAGTGGGCGTCGAGGGGTGCGGGAAGGTGATAGGCGCAATGCGGGCAAACTTGGACGCGGTGCGGCACGGTCGAGAATTGCAAATCTGTTGGAGCCGAAGCCGGAAGGTTGTGCAACATACGACGTCACAAAACGGCATCATGAACTTCATCGCAGTTGCCGAAGAGGCCCTACTCGGGCCTAATCGGGCCCTCGCTACCCGTAGAGTATGGATTTAAGCCTAAGCAACCAATCCCCGCGTCGCGAACGCGTTGGGGTAGAAGGCCAGCCCGGCGCTCGACTTGTCGCGGCAGAGCGCGCCGTCGTGCTCCGCGTCCGCCAGGAATCCGTCTCCTAGGCCGAAGAGCATGTCGACGGGTAGGCGCAGGTGATGCTGGTGAAGGCGTGGCAGTCCCAGGAGTTGCAACCCCAAAAGGAGTCCCACCCGCTGCAGTCTTTCTTGTTGCATTGTTTCGGGCCCTCAATTGGTGTGATGCAGTGGTCGGCCTCGGCGTCGTGCCACTCGGTAGCCCCCCCAAATTCCCAGTCGAGCTTCGTGCAGACGACGTCGGCGGAGAGCTGCGTGCACTGCGAAACGGACCCGTTCTCCGCGCCGCAGCCGTAGCTGTCGACGTCGGAGCCGTAGAACGTCACGCTGCCGCACTTGGCGTCGCACGCCGTGCCCCCGTAGTTGGGATCGCACGCGCACGTATTATCGCTCATGCACGATCCGTGGCCGCTGCACTCGTTTCCGCTCGCGTCCTCGGGGCAGGACGTGAGGTCCGAGCCGCGGTCCGCCGCGTAAGCGGCGCACGCCTCCTTCGACGCGTCGACGGTCGCGCACCACGCCCCGAGCGCCTTGGCGAGCAGCGTCCGCTTGTTCGAGATCTGCGTGTCCTTGGGGAAGTGGGCCGCCGTGAGCAGGTCCAGAATCGGCAGCACCGCGCCGCCGACGGGCATCGGGTTCGTGGCGATCTTCGCCTTCCAGCCGTCGAGGTCGTTCTGCATCGCCGCGACGGGGTCCGAGCCGACGAAGAACGACGACGACGACTTGAGCGACGCCGTCCAGGCGTCGCTGAGGGCTTGTTCGTCGGACGACATGTGGTCCGCGCCGACGGTGACGCCCTTGAACGACGCCTGGGCGCCCGCGGACCACGTGTGGCCCTGGCCCTGGAAGTGGGACGCGCTGTCCGACGTCGCCTCCTGCAGGAGGCCGTACTTGGCGCCGAGCGTCGTCGACGACACGTAGTGCGTCCCGAACGTCTCGACGAGCGCGTCGTAGGCGCGCATGACGTCGCCGCCTTTCCCGAGGCTCGAGAGGTCGTGCGCCGCGCGGCCGTCGCCGAAGCGCGACGCGGCCGCGCAGTCCCAGAGGTCCGGCTTGATCTCGGAAAGATAGGGGTTCACCTCGAGGCACAACGACGCGGCCGCCTTTGCGTAGCCGCTGACGACCGTCCCGTCGCCCGCGACCGTCCAAGACGTCCGGTTGTCGTTCTCCGACGTCGCCGCGCCGCAGTCCCACGTGTCGAGCGCGAAGCCGTCGGGCTGGTTGTACGCGTCGGACGGATTGATCTCGAGGCAATACCCGCTCTTCACGTTGACGATGCTCGTGCCGACCCGCTTCCAGGACGCGGACGCCGCGACGTCGGCGCGGTCGCACGGCGCGACGGCGACGGCCGCGCCGTTCTTGCCGTCGAAGGCCTCGGCCCCGTAGAGGCACCAGCCCTCCCAGCCCGTGACGAGCGTCGACCCCGTCGTCGAAAAGGCCGCCGCGTCCGTCACGGTCCAACTCGCGCGCTTGTCGGCCATCTTTGCGACGTCGGCGCACTTCCACGCGTCCGGGTAGACGCGGCTGAGGCCCGGGTTGACCTCGAGGCAGTAGCCCGACTGGGCGCTCTTGAGCGCCGACCCGTCCATCGTCCACCGCGTCCGCTCGTCGCCGACCGAGTCCGCCGCGTCGCAGTTCCACGCGTCGGCGCGCGCGCCGCCCGACGCCCACGGCGCCTCGACGTTCTGCTCGAGGCAGAACCCGTTCAGGCCGTTGATGAGGCGGCCGTCGACGAGCTGCCACTGGATCGCCTTCGGGTCCGCCTGGTCGCACGCGAGGTAGATCAGGCCCGTGCCCTGGTCGTCGTAGGCCGTCGCCGCGTCGACGCCGAGGCAGTACTCGAAGCCCGCGCCGGCCGCGAAGGTGCTCTTGATGCGCCCGTCCGCGTCGGTCGGCAGCGCGCCGACGGCCGCGGCGAAGTTCGGCGACGGCGTCGCCAGCGCGGTCTCGACGTTGAGCTTGTAGAGCTCGATCGTGCCCCGGCTGTAGAAGACCACCGTGTCGTCCGAGCTCGCCGTCACGTCGCTCGTCGTCTTCTTGAAGCCGGCGGACGCCTTGAACGCCACGACCTTCCACGCCTCGCCGCCGACGCTCACGTCGTTCTGCGACGTCGTCCCCAGCGACGTCTCGCCCGTGACGAGCCGCTGCGAGCCGCCGCTCTGGATGTCGCACGCCGACGCCATGACGGCCTCGGTGTTGTCCGGGATCGCCCACTTGCCGTCCGGCGTCTTGAGCCCCTGCGCGAAGCTCGCCGCGTCGAGCACGGCCGCCCGGTAGCCCTTGTCGAGCCCGTCGGCGAGCGGATTCCCCTGGAGGATGTCGTAGCCGATGCCCGCGTAGTTCGCCGCCGGCAGCTGCGGCACGGTCCCGTTCGCCGCCGCGACCGACCCGCGCAGCAGCTTGGCCGCCGCCGTCGGCGAGCACGCCAGCGCCAAGAGGAGGGAAGAAGTCATGGGGGCTGCCATCGCTTATGATTCGGAACACACGAGGAATGCTTTTGTCGCCCAATTGTTGTCGCCCGCAAAATCATGATGTTGCTGCCCCGATCGAAGGCCCCGAGGGGGTTGACCGCCGGTATGCCTGGTAGTATGCGCCCGCTATGCGGGCTTTATGCGGGCTTTATGCGGGTGTTATGCGGGTGGTATGCGGGTGGTATGCGGGTGGTATGCGGGTGGTATGCTGGTGGTATGCGGGTGGTATGCGGGTGGTATGCGTCTGCTATGCCGGTGGTATGCGTCTGCTATGCCGGTGGTATGCGGCTGCTATGCTGGTGGTATGCGCCTGCTATGCTGGTGGTATGCTGGTGGGCTGCTATGCTGGTCTTATGCGCCTGCTATGCTGGTGGTATGCGGCTGCTATGCTGGTCTTATGCGCCTGCTATGCTGGTGGTATGCGCCTGCTATGCGCCTGCTATGCGCCTGCTATGCGCCTGCTATGCGCCCGCTATGCGCCCGCTATGCGCCCGCTATGCGTCTGCTATGCGGCTGCTATGCGGCTGCTATGCTGGTGTATGCCGTGGCTGGTGTATGCCTGGTGGTCGGCCCCCTCTGCGAAGGCCTCCCCGTCCTGCGCCCGCACCTCGGGATCCCATGGGGATATCAACAAAACCCCAAAACCCTAAGCAGCCACCCCCCGCGTCGCGAACGCGTTGGGGTAGAAGGCCAGCCCGGCGCTCGACTTGTCGCGGCAGAGCGCGCCGTCGTGCTCCGCGTCCGCGAGCAGCTCCGCCGCGAGCGCGGGCGGGACCGCGAGCGCGACCGCGAGCCCCATGGCCGTCGCGCCGCCCGCGGCGTGGGCGACGACGCGGGCCCGCGTATCGTCGTCGGCGAGGGCGACGACCTTGACGCCGCTGCGGAAGACGCGGAGCGTCGCGGGCGCGTCGCGCGAGAAGTCGGGCGACCGGCGGTCGAGGTAGCGGCCGCAGGCGTCGGCGAAGTCCTCGGGCGACACGAGGCCCGAGGCGCCCCGCGCGCGGTTGAAGCGGCACCAGAGGTCCGTGAGCGTCACGCTCTTCGCGGCGCCGGCGCCGAGGAGTTTTGAGGCGAACGCGGCCGCGGCGTCCGCCAGCAACTTCCCGTCGCCCGCGTCGACGGCCGCGGCGTCGTCGTCGGCGACGCGCATGGCGCCGAGCTGCCGCGCGGCGCCGAGGGCGGCGTCGTCGCCCGACGCGCGGTCCGCGCGCGCCTGGTACTTTTTCAGCATCGAGACGACGGCCGACGCCTCCGCCATGAGCGCGCGGACGTCGTCGCGCGTCTCCGCCGCCAGGGCGCCGGCCTCGTCGCGCTTCGCGCGCCGCTTCCTCGCGAGGCCCGCGATGCCCGCGGTCTGCGTCGTGAAGCCGCTCGCGGTCCGCCGCCGCGCGGCGACGAGCGCGCGCTCGCAGGCTTTGGCGAACGCGTCGCGGCGGAACGCGTCGCGCGCGTCGAAGGCGCAGGTGCCCGCGGCGCCCTGGAGCTCGACGGTGAGCCGCGCCTTCTTCAGGAACCGCTTCCGCTCGCCGACGGTCACGCGCACGACGCTGTCGAGGGCCATGCCGCGCGCGGCCCGGCCGTCGTCGCAGAAGACGACGCCGGACGCCGACAACCGCAGGACGCCGCGCTGCCAGTCGTCGTTTGCGGTTTCGAGCTTGCCCGGGGTCTCGTAGAGCGCCGGCTCGGCGGCCCAGCGGGCCAGGGTCGAGGCGTCGAGCTGCTCCATCGGCAGTGGAAAATCGGCACGGTCGGCTTTCTCGCCTCTCCGGTGGCTGCGAGTGTGTCGCCGTCGTCGACCGCAGCTCGGGCGCGTACACAACCGCCGCCCCCGGGGCTTGCTTCGAGTCGATCCGCGCGGCGCCTCGACGCGCCGGCGCTCTCCGGGCCGCCACCATGTCGGGCGGGACGAACCAGATCCGGCAGATGGTGAACTTCATCCTCCAGGAGGCCCACGAGAAGGCCAACGAGATCCGCATCAAGACGGAGCACGACTTCAACATCGAGAAGCAGATGCTCGTCCACAACGCCAAGCTCGCCATCGCCGAGGACTACAAGCAGAAGGACCGCGAGCGCGAGGTCTCGGAGCGCATCGCGCGGTCGACGGCCGTCGGCGACGCGCGCGTGACGAAGATGAAGCTGCGCGACGACCTCCTCACGAAGCTCGTGACGACGGCGAAGGAGTCCGTCGCCGGCGTCGTCCAGACGCCGGCCTACCCGGAGCTCGTGAAGAAGCTCGTCGTCCAGGGGTTGATCAAGATCGAGGAGGACGACGTCGAGGTCCGCTGCCGCGCCGCGGACGTGAAGATCTGCGAGTCCGTCGTCGCCGAGGCCGCGGCCCTCTACGCCGAGACCATCAAGGCCGCGACGGGCCAGGTCGTCAAGCCCAAGGTCAAGGTCAACGCCGACCCGAAGAAGATGCTCCCGGACCACAAGTGCTGCGGCGGCGTCATGCTCACGGCCTGCCACGGCCGCATCGTCTGCGACAACACGCTCGACGCGCGCGTCGCCCTCGTCTACGACGAGCTCCTCCCGACCATCCGCGAGCAGCTCTGGGACGCCGCGAAGAAGTAGGGCCCCCGCCGGCGCGTGCGGGGTCCTAAGGAGCGCGGAATCTGCTCGCGGAATCTGCGTCGCCTCCGGGACGCGGGCGTCGCGAGCCCGCGCCCGGCGAGCCCGAGGGCTCCCACGCCAGCAGGCGCGGCGACGGGCGTCGCGGCGCGCGGCGAGCCAACTTGCGAGCCAGGGGAGCCAGCCAGCCAATAGGCAGCCCGCTTTCGACGGCGCTACCGACGACTCCGCGTCGAGGTCGACCGCCTCCGCGCCGCCGAGGTCGAGCGCCTCCGCGCCGCCGCGGTCGAGCGCCTCCGCGCCGTCGAGGTCGAGCGCCTCCGCGCCGCCGAGGTCGAGCGCCGCCTGCCCGAGGCGCCTCGAGCATGGCGCTCGCGGCCATGGCGACGCCGGTGCCGTTCCTGCGGGACATCGAGAAGGAGGGGCGGCACCAGGACTTCCGCGCGGGCCAGGGCGTGGCGGCCAAGGAGAAGAAGCACATCGACGACCGGCGGCGCGAGCTCGAGGGCGAGAGCGACAGCGACTACGGGAGCGACTACAGCGACAGCAGCAGCGACGACGACAGCAGCGACGAGAGCGACGAGAGCGACTACGCGGACTACGCGGACGACGCGGACGGCGACGACGAGGAGAAGTCCGACGGGGAGGAGACGAAGGAGCTCGCCGGCGCCGCGTCGACGCTCGCGCCGCTGAAGACGCGCCTGACCTACCGCGAGAAGATCGAGATGTGGCGCGCGCGGAAGCGCAAGGCGCGGCGCCACCCGACCCTGGTCTACTACGAGAAGCTCCTGGCCAAGGAGCAGGCCAAGGCCAACTACCTGGCCAAGGAGCGCGAGGAGATCGCCGAGTACAACAAGATCAAGGCGCGGGAGAAGTACGACAAGGACCAGCAGGTGAAGGAGTTCCTGCTGTCCGTGCAGTCGAACGACTGGGCGCGGTACCAGAAGATGTGCGTCCAGCGCCAGAAGGAGCTGGACAACACGACGCAGCGCATGCGCCTCTTCGAGCGCTGGGACCTGCAGCGGGGCGTCGAGGAGAAGCGCGAGCGCGCCGAGGCCGCGCGCCTCGCGACGGAAAAAGCCGCCAAGGAGGCGGCGCGGCTCGCGGCCGAGGCGCGCGAGGCCAAGGCCGTCGCGGCGGAGGCGAGCCGCGTCGCCGACGAGCGGCTCACGCAGGAGACTCTAAAGTACATGCGCGTCGCGGGCACCATCGCCGGCGTCAACGCGCCCGAGGCCGAGGAGCCCGGCGTCGCCCGGGAGACGGACGCGGCGCTGACGCTGCGCGTGCGGCCCGGCGCGGACGCCGCGCACCCCGACCCCGCGAAGAAGGACGACGCGAAGCGGGCGCCCGCGAAGGAGGACCTGCGGGAGAACATGGACTACATGGTCACGAAGGACGCGGCGGGCGACCGGAAGAAGAAAAATGTGCCGTTCTTCACCGTCGAGCTCCGGCGCTTCCGCAACGTCACGACGATGAAGGGCGAGAAGCTCGGCCCCACGGGCGCGAAGCAGCTCGTCAAGGAGCTCATCGCCGGCGCGTGCCCGCGCCTCGCGTCGCTCGATCTCGCGTGGAACAAGATCCAGCTCCGCGGCGTCGCGGCGCTCGCCGAGGGCTTCAAGCGCAAGTGCTCGCCGAACCTGAGCCACCTGGACCTCCGCGCCAACTACCTGACGCCGTCGGCCGTCGACGAGCTCGTGGCCGCGCTCGCGCTCGGCGGCGTCAAGCTCCGCGTGCTCGACCTCCGCGCGAACCTGCTCGCGAACGACGGCGCGTGCAAGGTCGCGTCGACGGCGCTCGCGGGCGGCTTCGAGACCCTCGAGGAGCTGTGCCTGCAGAACAACGACATCCGCCAGCGGGGCCTCTTCGCGCTCTACCAGGCGTTCACGGCCGACGCCAAGGAAAAGCTGTTCCCGAACATCCGCGTCGTCTCCGCGCGCTACAACAAGGCGGACCCGGCGACGCTCCGCCGCATGCGGCCCTGCCCGCCCTGGCTCGCGTTCTAAAGCGACTCGGGGGGACCTTACTTCCCGAGGGGGGGGACGACGATCGCGGGCTTGTCCACGACCTTCCCGTCGAGCGCGACGGCGACGCGGCGGCCGAGCGGCGGCACGACGCTGTTGAGCCCCTTGAGGCTCGTGCCCGTGGCGGCGAGCCACGCGGCGTCCCGCGCGGCCTGTTCGACGCGCGGGGCCATGGTCGGGAGCGCGGCCACGGCCGCCTCCGCCTCGAGCTCGGCCTCGACGCTCTTGCGCTGCCTCCGGAAGAAGCTGAGGGCGCTGGCCTTCTTGACGGGTGGTGCGACGACCGGCGCCACGGGGTCGAGGGCGTTGGCCTTGACGGCCTCGAGCGCGCGCCCGACCGTCGGCGCGACGCGGCCGGCGGCCGGCGCGGCGGCGGGGCTTCCGAGCGCGCGCGCGCCGCGCCTCGCGAGCACGGCGCCGGAGTAGACGGCGAGGAGGGCCGACAGGTCGAGGAGCGCGACGCCCGAGCGGTAGGCGAGGGACGGCGGCCGGGCCCAGGTCAGCAGGAAGAGCGCGGCCATCTGGCACGCGGTCTTCAGTTTCCCGCTGAAGCCGACGGCGACGGCGTCGCGCGCGCCGCGCGCCGCCATCCACTCGCGCAGCGCCGAGACGCCGACCTCGCGGCAGACGATGACCGCCGCGGGCACCGCGACGTCGACGCCGAACCGCGCCGAGAGCATGACGAGCGTCGCCGACACGAGCACCTTGTCGGCGACGGGGTCGAGGAACGCGCCGAGCGCGCTCTCGCAGCGCCAGCGCCGCGCGAGGTAGCCGTCGAGGCCGTCGCTCACGCTCGCCACCGCGAAGGCGCCGGCGGCGACGTTCGGCGCACCGCCGGGCGTCGCGAGCGCCGCGGCGACGACGGGCGCCGCGGCGAGGCGCGCGGCCGTCAGCGCGTTGGGCGTGGCGCGCTGCCAGGGTTTGATCGCCGGTTTCAACGGCTCGAGCGCATGGGCGCACGCGACGGTGCACGCCGCGATGGCGAGGATGGCACGGCTCATTGTGCGATCCTGTTGCGCGCTTACATAAGCGACGTGGATCGCGTCAAGGTCTGTCTTGAACCTCTCATTGACCCTTGTTGCTGTTGGCGCTGATGAGGGCTGCCCATCGATCATGACCGCGACCTCGGTGCCCGCGTCCCCGCCGTAAACCATAGCGATGCCGCGCGACGAGACCTACCTCGAGGTCTACGAGGACGACAGCCTCATCGACGGCGACGACGACGAGTTCGCGGCGCCGCGGCGCGTGCTCCAGCGCGACTACCCGCGGTCGTCGAGCGGCTGCGAGTGCCGCTGCTGCGCCGCCTGGTGCCAGAGCGCGGGGCGCGCCGCCCTGTCGCTCGTCGTCTTCGCGACGTCCGTCGCGCTCTGCGTGCTCGGCGGCGTCTTCGTCGGCGTCGCCGTCGAGCTCAAGTCGTCGGGCGCGGCGGCGGCGCTCGCGCCGACGACGGAGCTCGGCGCCGCGACGCTCGCCCTGGCCGTCGCGGGCCTGCTGGAGCTCGCCAACGGCGGCCTGGCGCTCTGCGGCGTCTGCTGCCGCGAGCCCTGCGGCTGCTCGCTCGCGCTCGCGTCGTTCCTCACGACCCCCGCGGCGGCGCTCGACGTCGCGCTGGCCCTCGAGGTCGCCGCGCGCGCGGCGCCCCTCGCCGCCGCCGTCGCCGCCGCGCGCCGGAGCGCCGGCGGCGACTTCGGCGACGACGACGCCGTCGCCGGCGCGACGCGCGGGCTCCCGCGGGAGACGGCGATCCGCTGGCTCGCGCTCGGGTTGCTCGGGGCTTTGCTGCTGAACGTCGTCCGCCACCGCGCCGCCGCGGGCCTCCGGGCCTTGCATCCTCCTACGGGGGGGCCACGGACGACGACCTCGAGGAGCGGCGAAAGCGGCGCGAGGACGCGCTGACGATCCGCCACGGAAGACGAAGTACGCGGACAGAACGCGCG
>NW_008705561.1:2294689-2297506 GCF_000186865.1 Aureococcus anophagefferens
AAGTTCTCCTCGTCGGGCGCGGCGAGCACGAGGCCGTTGAGGCACAGGAGCTGGTCGCCGGGCTCGAGGAGGCCCCGCGCGTCGCAGTCGGGCGACACGGACGACACGAGGAGCGTCCTAGCCGGCGGCGCCCGGGGACCGCAGAAGTCGTCGGCCGTCTCGGCGTCGGCGGCGTTGTCGTGGGAGCGCACGCGCCGGTGGCTCTTCGACGCCGCCCGCTCCGCCTCGAGCGCGCGCTGGCGCCGGCTCTGCTTCGCGGCCGCGCGCGGGTCCAAGGGCGGCGCGGACGACCCGTCCGAGTTCGCGCGGCGGTGGCCCCGGAAGGCCGCCGCGGCGAGGCCCTTGGACGCGGCCTCGGGCGAGTGGCGCGACCGCCGCGACACCAGCGGCGGCGGCGGCGGCGGCGGCGGCGGCGGAAACCCCGGCCGGCTCCGGGGGTCGCGGCCGAACGGCGCCGCGCCGGACGCGGACGCGGGCCCCGACACCACGTGGCGCACGAGGGCGAGCTTGATGCCCAAAGGCCCGCCGCCGAAGTCCACATCAAAAGACCGCGCGCGGCAGAGCATGGACGCGAAGAGCTCGCGCGCGTCGCGGCGCCGCGTGAGCGCGACTTCGAGCGGCGTGAGCCCCGCGTGGCACCGGAGCCGCGCGGCCCGCTTCGCCGCGTCGTCGGCCTCCTGTTCCTCGTCGCGCCCGTCGTCGGCGGCGGCCTCCAGAGACGCGGAGGCGCAGCGGATGAGCGCCGCGAGCGCGGACGCGTTGCCGCACGCCGCGGCGACGTGGAGCGGCGTCGCTCCGATGGCGTCCGGCGCGCACGCGTCGGCCCCCAGGCTCACCAAGAGCTCGACCATGCCCGCGCGCGGCGCCCCGAAGGCGCCGTCGCGCGCCGCGGCGACGTGGAGCGCGCGCGCCATCGTCGCGAACGCGCCGACGTGGCCGCCGGCCGCGCCGTCCTCGGCGGCCGCGCGGACCGCGCGCGCGTCGCCGAGGGCGATGGCCGCGTGGAGCTTGAGGACGCTCCGCGTCTTCGGGTAGAGCTCGATGGCCGGCGCGGGCGCGATGGCGCCGAGGTGCGCGGGCTTGGACGCGGTCGCGGCGAGCGGAGGCGGCCGCGGCGGGCCGTCGGCTTCCGGGTGGTTCCGCGCGTGGCCCTCCTCGGCCCGCGACGCGAAGGCGGCGGCCGCGCGCGCCGACGCCGCGCTGAGCTTCGTCGACGACGGCCGCGCCGGGCCCGGCTCGCCGAGGAGCGCCGCGAGCGACGACGTCTCGGCGGAGCCCGTCGTGCCGTGGTCGCTCTCGGCGCCCGCGACGGCCGCGTCCAGCGCTCGCTGGAACCGGAAGGTCGCCAGGTGGTTCGCGATGGCGCCGCCGGCGTCCTTGCTCCAGCCCAGGGGCTCCCGGTCGCTGTCGCCGTCCTCGGAGCTCTCGAAGTCGCGCGCGGACGACGACACGGACGACGACTTGTGGTCGCGCCGCTTCCACCAGCGGCGCGCCTCGCCGTCGGACTCGGGCCCGTGGCTGCCGTCGCCGTCGCTGTGGCTCGAGCCCGCGGAGCTGCCCCGCCGGTGGTGGCGGCCGGCGACCGTCGCATCGCCGAACGCGTCGCCGGGATCGCGGCGGCCGTCGTCCGCGCCGATCTCCGCGAGCGCGTCCAAACTCAGCCGGCTCCCGAGGCGCGCCTCGTCGCGGCCGAGGTAGTCGAGCATGCGCGTCGTCGCCTCGAGCGCGAGCTCGCGCTCGCGCGCCTTCTTCTCGTGGTCCCGCTGGAGATCGCGGATCCGCGCGACCTGCTGGAGCCGTAAGAGCTCGAGCGACGTCTCCGACGGCCGCGACCCCTCCAAGTCGCCCTCGGACGCCGCCGCCGCCGCCACGTTGGGCGCGGCGCCGAAGCCGCCGCCGACGCCCGCGCCCCGGCCCTCGGCGGAGAGGCGCGCCGCGCACGACCACGCGTACAACTTCGCCCCCCGGCTCCGGAGCGACCGCCACCGGGGCAGCCGCGCGGCGTTGAGCGACAGGTCGATGGGCTGGGGCGGGCCGAGGTGGCTCAGCATGCGCGCGCGGCCCCCCGTGTCGCTCTGTTGGAGCGGCTCGGACCGCGACGCCGCGCTGCTGCTCGTCGCGGAGCTCGGCGCGGACCGGCGGGCGGGCGACGGCGTCGCGGCGTCGCCGGGCCTCCGGCGCGGCGGCGTGCCCTGGAGGCCCTTGCGGCTCGAGCTCTGCTCCGGCGACCGCGGGAGCGGCGGCGGCGGCGCCGCGTCGTCGTCCTTCTTCTTCGCGAGCGCCGCGTGGTTGGGCCGGGCGCCGCGCGCCACGTCGCCCGCGTTCTTCCTCAGCGCCATGACCGCGTGGCCGTCTTCAGCCGCGGTCGGGCCGCCGCCGGGGGGCGGCAGAAGGAGCAGGGCCATCGCCGCGCAGCGCTGGCGCCGATTGAGTGGTCTATGCGGGGTCGCGGCCGCTTCTTTTCGTCTTTTTTTGTTTTGTGTGTGGTTTGGCTAATCCGTCCGTCTACTAGCAGGTCCTGTGCGCGTCTATTGACGTCTGGCTGCAGCAGGCTGCAGAGCCTGAGAGCAGACGCACTGTACCAAGAGCCCAATGTTTTGAGGATGAGGAAGAATTTTTTGGACCCCGTGGATCAACTACTGAGATACATGGTGAAGTGACGTCGCAAACCTCTCGATGACGCGTCTAAAGACACGTCAAGCGCCACACCTTTAAAAAACCCTCACCACGCCTCCTCGCTCCGCCGCCGCGCCGCGCGCGCCTTGGCCTTGTCGACGGCGTCCTTCTCCTGCTCCTCGCGGAGCCGGCCGAGGCGTC
>NW_008705561.1:2297717-2299127 GCF_000186865.1 Aureococcus anophagefferens
GCTCGTCGCCGTCGAGCTCGCCGCGGTCCCGCGCGGCGCGCGCGTCCGCGACCCACGCGTCCCGGAGCGCCGCGAGCTCCGTCGCCTCGTCGTCGGACAGTCCCGCGCGCTCCATCCTATCGCTGAGCTCGACCATGCGCGCCTCGCGGTAGGCCTCGTCGGACATGGCGCCGTACGTCGCCTCGTCGTCGTAGGAGACGCGGACGCCGCACCGCTCGAGCACCGCGGCCTCCGCGGGCGTCGGCGAGAACGGGAGCTGCTCCGCCAACACCCCGTCGAGCGTCTCCACGACGTCCGACGCCACGGCGCCCGCGGCCACCGTCGCCGGCGTGCGCTCGACGCGGAGCGCGCGGTCCAGCAGGCCGCCCAGGAGCTCGCGGTCGCGGTCCGCGCGCGCGTCGCCGGCCTTGGCCCCGGCGACGGCGGCGCGGGCCGCGTCCTGGGCCGCGACGCTCCTCGCGTCCTCCGCCGTGCCCGCGGCGGCGAGCACGAGCCGCGCGCGCGCGACGCACGCGCCTAAAACCGCCGCGCGGCGCTCCGCCGCGCGGCGCTGCTCCTCGGCCGCGTAGTCGCCCGCCGCGCCGAAGAGCCCGCCGCGCCGCCGGAGCTTGTTCGCGCGCCGCACCTCGGCGAGCTTGCGCGCGATCTCCTTGTTCGCCCCGTCGAGCGCGCAGGCCTCGGCGAGCGCCGTCTCCGCCTCGTCGCACCGCCCGAGCGCCGCGAGCGCGAGACCCCGGCGGTACCACGCCTTCACGCACGCGGGATCAAGCGCGAGGGCGTCGCCGCAGTGGCGCAGCACCTCCGCGAAGCGCCGCTGCTTCAGGTGGCAGGCCGCCGTGTTCATGCAGAGATCGACGCGCAGCTCCTCGACCTGTCGAGCTCCCGACTCCCTTCCGCCGGCCGCGTCGTAGGCCGCCAATTCGGCGGCGAAGTCGGCCCAGCCGCCGAGGCTCGCCCGCGCCTCGCCGTACCAGCCCAGCGCGTTCTCGAGCGCGCCGGACCGGAACGCGTCGTTGCCCAGGGCCTTGGTGTCCGCGGCCCAAGCCATCGCCGCGTCGAGCGCCGCGCGCGCCTCGAAGAGGCTCAGGTCGCCGACGTTCGCCGGCGCGGTCGGCGCGGGCGGCCGCGCCGGCGGCTCGTCGTCGGCCGCGGGCAGCACGACGGGCTCGACCTCCTCGAACTCGGGCTCGCTGTCGCTCGACGACTCGGCGTCCGGCGCCGGCGCCGCCGGCGCCGCGGGCGCTGCATCTGGAGGCGCCGGGCCGTCGTCGTCGTCGTCGTCGTCGTTCTCGCGCCGCGCGCGAAGCTCCTCGCGGCCGGCGCGCAGATCTTCGTCGCTGTCGCTGTCGCTGTCGATGAACGCGATCTGCACGTCGTCGTCGTCCGCTTCGTCGCCGTCCATGCTGTCGA
>NW_008705561.1:2301319-2304982 GCF_000186865.1 Aureococcus anophagefferens
CGCGACCCAGTGGAGCTGGAGCGCGTTCCGCGGCCGCGGCGACGCGTTCGTCGCCGTGCCGTGGGGGACGCGGCCGTGGAAGAGCACCAAACCGCCGGGCGGCAGCGGGCAGGCGACGACGTCGCGCCGCGGCTCCGCGTCGCAGAGCTGGTAGTCGCGCACGGGGAAGTGGGGCAGCTCGCCGCGCGCGTGGCCACCGCGCTCGAAGACGAGGCACCCGTTGTCCGGCGTCGCGGCGTCCAGCGCGATCCAGCAGCCGACGACGCGCGCGTCCGCGGCCAGGTTGAAGTAGGCCGCGTCCTGGTGCCACGGCTTCTCGCGGCCGCCGCCGGGCGGCTTCAGGAGGGCCATGTCCTGGTACAGCTCGAAGTCGGCGTCGCCGAGGAGCGCGCGGACGAGCGAGTTCAAGCGCGGGTCCTCGACGGCGCGCTCGCGGATCGGCCGCGAGTACTTGGCGAAGCCCATGGCCTTGCGCATGCGGTCGCCGGCGCCGGGCCTACCGAGTGCGACGGGGTCGGATTTTCACGCGAAAACTCACTCCTGTCGCTCGACGCTGCGCCGGGCTCGAGGGGCTCGGCGACTTCGCAGCCCGCCTCGTACTGGACCCAGGGGATCTTCGCGCCGTTCGTGAAGTCGGGCGGCGCTCCGCCGCGCGCGCGCCGCTGCGCCAGGAGCGCGTCGCGGAAGTCCGCGTTGCTGCCGTCCTTGAGGGCGTCGACGGCGGCGCGCAACGCGGGAGCCGACGCCTCGAGCCCTCGGCTGAACACGACGAGGCCGTCGCGGTCGAAGGTCGCTTTCGCATGCGCGAGCTCTTCCGGCGTCGCCGGGAGGGCGCCCTGGTCCTCGGCGATGGCGCCGTAGTCGTACAGGTCGCTGGGATGCGGTGGCGCGCCGACGTCGGTGAGGCCCTGCGCCGTGCCGGCGGCGCGCACGTCGGCGAGACCCTGCGCCACGCCGTCGGCGAGTGGGGGCAAGAGGGCTGCCATCGCCTCGATCGGGGGTCTTGGGAGCTTCAATTAGAAGTAGCTTGAACTACAACTTGAGTGACTAGGGAAAAGCTGCGAGGTGAATCGGCCTCGCGTGCGACGAGCGCCACTGCCGTCGCGCGCCGCTGCCGTCTACCTCGCGTGTCGACGAGCGCCGCCGCCGTCGCGCCGCCGCCGTGACACGATGGACTTCGTCTCCTCCATGCTCGGCGCGTCGGCGTCGTCGGCCAGCGTGCCGCGCGACCTGCCCGAGGTGGCGCGCGTCGCCGTGGAGGCGCCCATCAAGGCCGAGATGCTCGGCGGCGCGAGCGTCGTCTGGAAGTTTCCCATCTTCGCGCACGCGGCCGGCGGCGGCGCGGGCGGCGCGGGCCCCGTGCGCGTGACGCGGTCGCTCGAGGACGCGAACTGGCTGCGCCGCGCGCTGCTCATGAAGCTGCCGGGCCTCTGCGTGCCGCCGGGCCCGCTCGTCGCCTACGCCGAGTCGCCGCACAGCGTGCTGAGCGGCGCGAAGCCTTTGACGGCGGACATGGAGGTGTCGCTCATGGACACGATGCAGGCCTTCCTGGACCGGTCGACGTCGCTCGACCTCATCCGGCGGGACCCGCTGCTCCTCGGGTTCCTCTACGACCAGCCCGAGGAGTGGGCCGCGCGGCGGGCCCAGGCGGAGCGCGACGGCGGCCTCGCGCCCGCCACCGTGCAGGTCGGCGCCTCCTGGCTCCAGGTCACGGAGGCGCTGGGCATGGGCGCGGACGCGCACGCCGACGACGCGGACCGCGACGCGAAGCGGCGCGCCGAGGACCTGCAGGCCTGGGTCGTGAGCATGGAGCGGCTCTTGACGTCCTGCGAGACGTCGACGTCCGCGGCCGCGGACGCCAAGGTCGCGCTCGCGCGGAGCGGCCGCGCGGCCGTCGACGTCGCCGAGGCGCTCTGCGAGGACCGGCCCCTGTCCGCGGCCCTAAAAGCCAAGCGCGAGGCGGCCGCGAAAAAGGCCGTGCCCCTGCGCGAGGGCGCCCACGCCTTCCTCCGCGTCTGCGCCGACGAGCGCGCGTGGCTCGCGACGGCGCAGGAGGCGCTCAACATGCACGAGTGGTGCCGGCGCGAGTCCGCGACGGCGCGGCGCCACCTCCGCGAGCACGTCGCCTCGCGCGACGAGCGCGAGATCCAGCTCCGGCGCGCCGCGAGCCGCGCGAGCGAGTCGAGCGACTACGGCGCGCAGCTCGCGTCCTGGGCCGAGCAGAGCCACGCGGACGCCATGCTCTCGACGGACGCGGACGTCGCCGCCGCGACGTTGGCCGAGGACCGGCTGCGCGCGCGGCTCGTCGCCGCGGCGGCGCTCGTCCACGAGGAGCTGGCCAAGCTCCAGGCCTTTTGGAGCGCGCGGCTCTCGGAGGCGCTGCTGGCCTACGCGCGGTCCGAGACGTTCCAGCTCGACGGCTTCGGGTCCATCTACGCGCGCGTCTCGCAGCGCCTCGAGGACGTCGCCGTCGCCGTCGCCGTGCCCGACGAGGCCGAGGGCGTCGTCGCCGTGCCCGAGGAATCCGAAGGCGCCTTCGACAACGCCGGGTCGCCGGGGGGGAAGAACCCCTTCGACGACGACGCGGTCCCCGTCGCCGAGGCGCGCGCGGAGGCCGCCGTCGCCGAGGCGAAGGGCGACGAGCCGCCGCCCGTCGCCGCGCCCGCGGACCCCGTCGGCGAGACGGTCGACTTGTAGTAACGGTCGATTAGAAAAACGCCCCTCAATCGTCCTCGTCGACGTGGTCCTCTGGTCGGAAGCCCGGGATTGGCGGCGTGAGCGTCCAGACGCGGCGATCCAGGGGCGGCAGCGGCACGCCCTCGAGCGTCTTGGCGCGGCGCCGCAGGTCCACCGGCAGCGCGTCGAGCGCCGCCTGCTGGAGGTCCAGCTTCATCTGGAGCCGCGCCTCGAACGCGTCGTGCTTCGCGCGCGATTTGACGTTGTACTCGCGCCCGATCGCGAAGTGCGCCGCGGCCACGTCATCCGGGAGCTTGGGCCGCTTGCGCTTCGGCGCGTCGATGATGGCCTTGTAGAAGTCGTAGGCCGCGTCCTTGTGGTCGTTGTCCGCGGCCTGCGACGCCTGCTTCGACTTCTTGCTCTTCGGCGCCGCGAGGCCGCGCCGCGCGACCCGCAGCGGCCGCGCGAGGACGCGCGCGCGGGCGAACATGGCGGCCTGCGCGCGGGCGGGGGGGGGTTGCGGGCGGCGCCGCGCGGCGGGGTTGGCCGTAGCGGCGCGCGGCGTCGAGGCCTCGGATCGCGCACGTTTTGCGCGCGACGGTTTAGGAAAAACTACGATCACGGATGCACTCATTTGACCGTCGTGATTGGTTTCTATTCCTGATCTCCGCATCGGCTCGAATTTTGGTGTGGGGCGTGGCGGACGCGGGTGCTTGCTGCTGCCTCAGCTCGTCGCCGCAGCGTGGATGGAGCTGACGGTGCCGCGGTTCTTGACGTCGTGCTGCCCCAGAATCGCGAGTATGGTCGAGATGGTCGCTCGTGTGCTCGTCCTCTTGGCGCTCTCGGCCGGCGCGAGCGCTGCAACGGTCACCCGGCAGCGTCACTTTGCAAGTGACGCTGGAAATCCCCATCCATTGCAGGTCACAAGCGCCACGGTCACGAGCGCGTCGCCCAAGGTGCTGGCCGTCGAGGGCGGCACGGAAGTCG
>NW_008705561.1:2305187-2319230 GCF_000186865.1 Aureococcus anophagefferens
AAATCGCCTACGCCGAGCAGGTCTCCGTCGCGCTGGACCGGCGGCCCTACGTCGGCGAAGCTTCGGGCCACCTCCTGGTGCGGTCGTCGATTCCGGGCGTCGACGCTCTGAACGTGACCGCGGAGCTGCCCTGCGTCGGCGCGTCGTGGCGCTGGGACGACGTCAAGGCCAACGCCGACGTCGTCCTCGACCTCGACTTCTCGGCGCTGTCCGCGGAGCCGATCCACAACGACATGATCGTCACCCTGAGCTTCGGCGAGACCGTAATTACGAAGCGCCGCCGCTTCCACCGCGTGCCCGTGCCCCCCACCGCCGGCGGCTACGTCCAAGTCGACCACGCGCGCGCGGGCCTGCTCGTCGACGGCGACCCGTGGATCGGCCAGGGCTGGTACGTCGCGGCGACGAGCAACGTCTCCTGGAACGACTCGCTCGAGCGGCTCGCGGACGTCATCGTCTACGAGAACGCGCCCAAGGGCATCAACCAGGGCATGCCCTACGGCCTCTCGGCCCACCCGCCGAAGGCCCAGCTCGCGTTCCTCGACGCCGTGCACCGCGTGGGCTTCAAGGTCATCTACCCGATCCTCAGCGGCAACGTGTCGATCAACCACGGCGGGCCCTTCGACGATTCGGACAAGCTCGAGGCGTTGCGGGCGAGCGTCGAATTGGTGAGGGAGCATCCGGCGTTGTTGGGGTACTACGTCTGCGACGACTGCTGCTCGAACAACCACGACGTCTCGCTCCAGGCCCAGGTCTACGCGGTAATGAAGGACGTGGACCCCTACCACCCGACCATCGGCGCTTCGGTGTGGCCCGGCGTCCCTTTTCTTCCCGCGCGCGCGTCCGGTGACGAGACCACACCGCGCTTGGCCTGATCCACGGCTCCGGCCGATGAAGACAGACCGGCAAAACCTTCACTTTGACCCGAGGACGTTTTTATCATGCGTCGACCCCCCGCTGACGCGCGCCGCTCTCCCGAAACCGTCTTTCCGTAGGACTGCGGCAACACGTGGATGTTCACGGACCAGGCGCCGAGCTGGCTCAAGTCGGAGCAGGACGACGGCGACCGCGTCCTGCCCGTGGCGACGCAGCCGGCCCTGCAGTTGTCCCTCGACGTCGTGATGCAGGAGAACTATGGGGGCACGCTCGCGGCGCACGCCGGCACGGGCGCCTGGGCCGGCGGCGTCGGGGGCGACGGATGGTTCCGAAACGGCGCGGCCTTCGAGCCCGTCTACAACTGCCCGGGGGCCTTCGCGTGGAAGGGGACGCCCGACGCGCACCTGGCGTCCATGTGGCTCGGCGTGATCGACGCGGGCATGTATAGCGATCTGAACTTCATCTACACGGAGGCGGAGTACGACGGGCCGGTCTACCCCGGGGAAAGCACGGCCTCCGACGCCTGGCAGCTCGCGGAGCAGCAGGCCGTCTTCGCGGAGCACGTCGCCTATCTGCGACCGGCGCTCGCGACGCCTTTCGGCACCGAGCACCCGGCCGTCCGCGCCTTCCCCGCGGAGATCCGCGCGCGGGCCTGGGCCGTGCCCGATCGCGGCGCCCTGAACTGCTCGACCATCCTCGCGGTCGTCAACACGAACGAGACGCGCGCCCACGACGTGTCCCTCGACTTCGACGGCTGGGCCGGCGGCTCCGCGACGCGGCTCTACAACTCGCGCGCGTGCGCGCCGTCGTCGTCCGACGGCCACGCGGTCTCCCTCGGGGACACGCTCGCCCCGGGCGCCTGGCACCTCTACTGCCTCAAGGACGACGAGGCGTGCGCCTAGGCGCGCTTCACAGGTAGCCTGTGGACGCTCTGCGGGGCCTTGGCGCGTAAAATTGCCTCAGGCTCGGGACCCGCGATACCCGCGCCCCTGGCACCTCTCTGCCTCAAGGACGACGAGGCGTGCGCCTAGGTGCGCTTCACAGGTAGCCTGGGTGGGTTGCGTGTAAGATTGCCTCAGGCTCGGGCATCTCTCTCTCGAGTGCTTACGATGGCTGATGATGATGACTTCCCTAATTTTATCAGCGACCGGTTACGTCAAATGATGCGCACACCTGCGTCCACCCCTTGATTCGCGCCCACCATCCCCGACCGCCGCTTGACCCCGAATCCCCCGCAGGAAGACATCTGCGGAAGAGAAGAAGAGCGGCGGCGAGATCCCCTCGCGCGGACGGACGGAACGTCGGTGCGAGCTCGTAGACGCGAGACGCACCGCGGTCGCCGCGCCGCCCTCGGCCGCGCCGTTATCGGACCCGTACCGCCTCGCGGCTTGCGCCGCGTGCGGGAAGCCCGGCGCCGAGACTCGCTGCTCCGGCTGCCTCGGCGTCGTCTTCTGCTCGCGCGACTGCCAGAAGGCCGCGTGGAAAGACCATCGCGTCGACTGTCAGTCGTTGTCTCGATGCGGCGCGTTGTTTGAGGACTGGGACTTCCAGATCCCCAACGACGACGGCGCGGCGCGGGAGGGAGTCCGTTGGATTTCCGTCAAGGTCTTTGACGAGTGCTCCGCGGTGTGCTTTTGCTGCGGGATTTTGCTCCACACGCCGTCGGACGATCCGTGGAACCGGCGGAAAGAGCAGCTGGGACTGTACCTCGTTCCCAATCCGCGAGTCGGTATCCCCAAGCCCGTCGAGCCTTTCTTTCGAGTCATGAATCGAGTGAACCCTCTCTTTCGTTCGCGTGTGGCGTTTAGCTCGGGGTACCAGAAGACGAGCGCCTGCCTCGCCTGCACGCACCAGCTCCGCGGCGACGTCGACGTCGACGCCTACCTCGCGCGCCACGACCGCTTCCACGCCCTACCGCTGAAGGCCGACGATCACGCCGCGGACATGAAGCTGCTCGCCGACCCCCGCGAGGCGCTCCGGGACCAGCTCGCGGTGCGCCAGCTCTGCGTCATCACGCTCTACGCCACGCCGGACCTGAGCGCGGGGCCGAACAGCATCGCGGGCCGCTTCGCGAAGAGCTCTATAAGCCGCGGCGCGAAGGTGCCCTTCTCCTACCGCCTCCTCGAGGCGCTCGCGTTCCAGCCGCTGTTTACGGACGATTCCCTGGGGCGGTGCGGCCCCGCCATCGCCGCGTGCCCCGCCTGGAGCGGCGACGGCTCGCTAAAGCAGCTCCGGCGCTACACGCTCGCGCGGCTCTACGGCGTCGACGCGCGATTCCGCGCGAACTCGGACTACGTCGCGTTCAGCCTGCACCGGCTCGCCGCCTACGGCTGCGCCAAGGCCCGCGGCATCGTCGCCGGCCTGCCCCGGCCCGTGGTGCATTTCCCGGAGGCGGCGGAGCGCTTCGCGGCGGCCGGACTCGTCGAGGTCCGCCTCCACGAGGCCATCCTCGGCGGGCCCGGACCGGGCGCCGCGACCCCGGCGCCCGCGGCCGCGGCGTCGGGCGAGTCGGGCGCGGCCGCGCCGGCCGCGCCGCCGGACCAGGTGGCCGCGGCGCCGGCGACGTCGCAGGCGACCGACGAGGAGACGGCGGCGGCCCTCGAGCTACCCCTCGTCTACGACTTCCGGCCCGGCGACCTCGTCATGTCGTGCATTTCCTTCAACGAGGTCAAAAGGGGCGACCTCGGAACGGTGCTCATGCGCCCGGTCAAGGACAAGGACGTCGGGTACCGCGTTGATATCAACTTTGACGGCAAGAAATTCCAGTTCTCGCCGGGCCACCAGTGCCACCGCCTCGACGTCTTCCCGAATAGCGGCTTCGTCGTCGGCGACGAGGTCCTCCTGACGAAAGAGGTCGGCGCCGCGGCCTGCGGCGCGCGTGGTACAATCATGCGGAGAGGGTTCGACCCGGACGACTCGAGCAAGGTCGTCGTCGCCGTCGGCGCGATCGGCGGCGAGGTCCAGTGCTCCGTCATCTCTGAGCTCGTTCATGCGCCATTGCTCGAGCAGAGCCTCATCGCCAAGGGCGAAATCGTCGTCTCGAATCTGAATTTTAAAGAAATCAAGGCTGGTATGCGCGCCGTCGTTGTCGGACCCGGCACCAAATTCCGGAATTCCGACGACAGAAGGCGCGTCTGTGTCGAATTCGACATCGATGACGAGGACGTCTGCCCGCGTTACAGCTTCTCGTACTTTGATCTCTCCTACCCGCCCTACGTTCGGTCTCTCGCCAAGGGGGACAAGGTCACGAGCCGAGCGCGTTCGACCAGGGGCCGTGTGGGCGTCATTGTCGGCCTCGCCTTTGACCCCGAGAAGCGCGACGACGGCTGGCTCCGCGTCGACTTCGCCGGCTCCGCCCGCGACTGCGACAGCAACAAGCTCGAGCACGCGCCCCTCGTGACCCACAGCAGGTGCAAGAAGTACGACCGCGTCAAGGCGAAAGTCAACAGCCAGGCTAGTGTCATCCCGATCTTCGTCGGTGACCTCGGCACCGTCATCGGCGCGTGCGGGACCTTCGTCGAGGACGGTGGCAAACCCGACCGCGTCGCGGTCGTCTTTGACAAGGCCCCGGGTACCGTCTCGAAGTGGCAACCGGAACACCACTTCGACATCATCGGCTCCGTGGAGGCGGACTACCGCGTCCCCACTACTCCCCGCGCGACGTAACCGTTTTTTAGCCGGCGCCGCTCCGCCGGAGCCGGCCCGCGACGACGCCGAACTTGGCCATCGTCGCGAGCGCGGCGCCGCCGTCGCCGTTGCCGCGCCGCGCGTGGCGCCGCACGCCGACGACGGCGCTCGGGTCGAAGGCGACGAAGCGGTCGAGCAGGTCCCGCGCGAAGAAGCTGTGCGGGTACGAGGCGTACGCGTGGCTCGCGTCCCTGCCCGCGAACTCGAGGAGCAGCTCGCCGCCGCCGGGGTGCTGGTCCGCGAAGTCCGTCACGTCGACGGCGCGGCCGTCGATGGCGAGCCACGCGCGCCCCGGCGGCGCCGCGGCCGCGAGCCGCTCGGCCAAGGACGTCGCCTCGTCGAAGAACGCGAACGCGCGGCGGTGGCCCCGGCGCCGCGGCGCGACGGCGCCGCAGCCGGCGGGCGCGGAGGAGCGCAGGGCCCGCGTGAGCATGTCCCAGGGCCGGGGGTCGTCGAGGCAGACGCGGCTCAGCGCGCGGCCCGCCTCGCCGCACCGCAACAGGTCGCAGCCGTCGAGGTACCCCACGGCGACGGAGAGCACGTCGCCCGGCAGCGCCGACAGCGGCGGCGCGGATCCCCGGAGCCGCGCGCGGCCGCCGCGGCCGTCGCGGCCGTAGCGGTACGCGGCGGTGCCGACGGCGCCGGCGAGGAGCAGCACCGCGTGGCGCGCGACGTGGCGCAGCGCGTCCGTGAGCGTCGCGAGGCCCAGCGCGCCGGCGGCGTAGGACCAGAGGCGCGCGTCGAGCGACGCGACGAAGCGGGACACGTGCTTCGCCGGCGACGTGCGCCGGTAGAGGTCGACGTAGGACTTCGTGCGCTTCATGGGCATCGCGGCGGCGTCGGCGCGGCCCGCGGCCCGCGTTTTTTTGTCTGATTTGTGTTTTGCGGCGCGCGCGTTTTTTTCAGAGGCTCCTACTGCCGCGGCGCCCGGCTACGGCGACGCGCGGTGGCGTTGGGCGCGTCGCGACGCCGTGGATGCGCGCAAGCTGCTCCACCTCTCCGGCGGCGCCGAACACGTGGAGGCATCATCGGCTCATTGACCCCATGTTGCAGCTCTCGACGCGGACCGATAGCGCAGTTGTTCCGTGCCACCATGCCAGGAAAGACCAGCACGCCCGCGAAACGTCCAATGTTACCGGCGCGCGCCGTCACCGCGCGCGGAAGCGGCGCATCGCGCCGAAGTCGAGCGCGGGCGTGCGGAGGTTGCCGCAGGGCGTGAAGTCGTGGTTCGGGCACCGCTTCGGGTGGTAGGCCTCCACGGGGAAGACGACGGGCGCCAGGAGCTCCTCGTAGCACGCCGGCATCTTGCCGCTCGTCTGCGCCCTCAGCGTCGACCGCGCGCCGATGTGGTCGAAGAAGTTCCACCGGAACCCCAAATGCTGGCGGTCGCCGCGGTAGCCCCGGCTCTCCTCCGTCTCGCCGGCGAACCACTCGACGACGAGGTGGTCCGGGGGCCGCCGCGCCTGGTGCGCGAGCATGTAGGCGGAGAAATGCGCTATTCCCGTTCATTCCGAAGGACGCGCGCACGGCCATGAAGTTCGGGTAGGCGCGCTCCGCGCGCCGCACGACGTACTCGGCGGCGAAGAGGCCGTGGCCGCAGAGCTTCATGTCGTCCTCGGCGAAGAGGAAGTAGGCCGCGGCGCCCTCCGCGGCGCGCAGCACGCTCACGATGTCGCGCGTCTGCTTCCGCACGCGCCAGCCCGGCCGGTTCGCGCTGCCGCTGTCGCGCTTCTCGTTGGGCGGCGCGGCCTCCGCGGCCGCGCTGAAGCGGAACTGCGCGTCGCGCTCGTAGAGCCGCGACGCCTCGTCGAATCTCTTGTGGCCCGGGCCGTGCGTGTTGACGACGAAGACGACGACGGACCCGTGGGCCGGGTCCGACGCGTCGCGCGGCACCTCCGCGGCGAAGGACGCGAGCGTCTGGAGCAGGTAGTCGGCGTCGTCGGCCCGCGGCACCGTCGGCAGGCCGACCGCGAGCCAGGCCTTGCGCGCGCCGGGCGCGGCCGTCGCGCACCGCGCGGCCGCGTCGCCCGCGGCGGCCGGCGCCGGCGGCGGCGCGTCCGCGGGTGCGACCGGCGCGCCGCCGGCGTCCGCGCTGCGCTGCGCGTGGTCGATCATGGCGCGCAGCCGCTTCACCTCCTCGGCGTGGCGCCGCTCGCGCGCGTCGAGGAGGCCCACGTGCGTGTTGCTGTGGTGCACGACGACCAGCGCCGCGAAGGCGACGACCATGAAGACCCACGTCGGGCTGACCTTCACCATGGCGCCGCAGCGGCCGACGCCGCTGGCGTGGTCCGCGTCCTTGCTGGAGCTGGCGCTGGAGCTCGCCCGCGGCGGCGCCGCTGTGGCAGCGCCTGTGGCAACGATCTCCAGCACAGCTCCGCCGCCGCCGTCGAGGTCTTCGCCGCGACCAGGCCGCACCACACAACTACTCTAACACATCACCATGGCGCTGCGCGCGTTCCGGTCGCTGGTCCGCGTCGCCCGCGACATGCCGGCGAGCCAGCGGGAGGAGGCCCTCGCCGCCGCCCGCTGGGAGCTGGACGCGAACCGGGCCGTCGCCGACGCCGGCGAGGTCGCGAAGCTGGTCGGCGCATTCGAGAGCCGCGTCGGCTACCTGCGCATGATGACGCCGCGGCGGTCGGGCGCGCAGGCGGGCGCGTCGCGCGTCGTCTACGGCGCCGACGGGACGAAGACGGCCGTCGGCACGGCGCGCGGCAAGGCCGCCCACAGCCAGTTCACGGGCGGCAACCTCGACCCGGACGCCGTCTCGCGCCACAACCACACGCTGCGACGAGCGGGCTTCCGCGACAACGCGCACGCGAAGGGCTTTTTCTAATACTGCGCCGTCGCGCGGGGAATGTAAAAGCGGCGGGGAATGTACGCTTTTACATCACGGCGCACTTCCCGTCGTCGGCCGCGGCCGGCGCGGCGGCGGCCTGGTCCTCGTCGTCGCACTCGTCGTCGGACTTGGGCCCGAGGTGGGGCGTGGGCGAGAGGCACGCGCCCTTGACGCGGATGAAGTCCGCGGGGTCGTCGCTGGCGACGTAGCGCTCGCGGTAGCCCTTGTACTTCTTGTCGGCGAACTTCATGTCGACGCCGCCTTCCGCGTTGCGCTCGACGACGAAGCCGTCGAACCACGTGCTGCCCGAGAGGAAGCGGCACGGCTCGCCGACCTCGGGCCAGGCGCTCGCGGCGACGTAGGCCTCCCGCTTCGGCTTCTTCGCCGGCGACGCCGCCGCCGACGAGCGCCGCTTCTTGCGCACCGTCGCCGGCTCCGCGTCGTCGTAGAGTCCCGTCGCGTCGTGGAGGAAGGGCACGAGCGCGCAGATCAGCGCGTGCTCGTAGTAGCCGCTCCGGTCGAGCGCGCCGTGCGTGACCTTGGCGATGGCGCCGCCCTTGCGCTTGCTGCCCACGTCCGAGAAGACGACGTCGTCCGCGTCGCCCAGTTCCATCTTGTCGTAGCCGGGCTCCTCGCCGCGGAGCAGCCGCGTCACGCGCGGCGGCAGCAGGAACGACGCCGTCCGCGCGACGTTGCGGCGGCCGTCGCGGCGCCGCGTCACGGCCATCCACGCGACGGACTCGAGGCCGCCCTGCGCCGCGTCGACGACGCCGCCCTCGAGGCCCACGGCGTAGTCCGCGTCCGCGTCCGCGCGGAGCGCGGCGGCCGCGCGCTCGAGGGCGCCCGTGCGCGTCTCCAGGTCGCCGTAGGGCTGGTCGCTCACGCCGCTGGCGACGTCGTGGCTCGACGTGACGACGGCCGCGCCGAAGCTCTTGGCGAAGGCGGCCTTGACGCTCGCGACCTTGACCGGGTTCGTGCTGCCGACGGCGACGCGGAGTGTTGGCATGCTCATGCCAGGCGAAACCATTGATCAACCTCTTCAAGTCACTTCAAGTTGAAACAGAGCCGCCGAGTTGCACCCAGTGGCTCGGCGCGCGCAGCAAGTGGAGCAGCCGAGGCCGCACTACAGCGACCATGCAAAACGGAGCCGCAACCTTACCCTTACCCGTCCCAGACGCATCGCCCGCCCCGCCGCTCCCGGAGCAGGTCCGCGACCTCGGCCGCCATGTTCCAGACGAGGCGCGCGCCCTTCTCCGCGGTCCCGTAGGGCGCGGCGCCGAGGAGCCCGTCCGCCGTCGCCGTGCAGGGCAGCTGGGCGAGGTTCCGCGACGCCGTCGACTCGGGCATGGCCAGGAGCCGCCAGGCCGCGTCGGCCGTGGCGACGCGGCACGCGTCGGCGGCGAGCGATAGGCCGCGCGACTCGACGGGCCGCGCGTTCGTCGTGAGCTGCTTCGTGTGGAGCGTCACGTGCTTGCCCCAGACGAGCACGGGCTGCGCGTTCGCCTTGCGCACGTTCAGGGCCGCCGGCAGCTTGCCGAGCGTCCAGGCGCGGCGGGCGGCGCCCGCCGCGCACGCGGCCGCGAGGAGCTTGTCGAGCGGCGGCTGGTCCCTCCCGAACTCGCGGCCCGCGACGCGGTCCGGGTGCTTCGTCGACGGGTCGATGGCGTCGCCGTGCCAGCCCGGGTGGTAGAGGTGGTACTTGAGGAACCCGTCGAGCCAGTCGCCGACGAACGCGCGCGTCCCGTTCGTCCGCCGCGCGACCATGGCACCCGCCTGCGCCTGGGCAGCACAAGAGTGATGCAACGTCGCTTCAACGTGAGTGTTCCGCGCGCGCGCGTTACGGGAAAAACATCCACGCTTCGAGGCCGTTCCCAGAGATGATCGCTCGTCCAAAAATCAGCCGAAACGAGTGGCCGAGATCGGAGCCTTTGAAGTTGGGAATTTCGCTCTCTTGTGCTGCCCTGGCCTGCGCCCAGCGCGCGTCCACGTCGAGGCCCGGGCAGGCGCCGCGGCCCGGGGTCATCGCCGCGGCCATGCGGCAGACGACGCAGGCCGCGGCGTCGCGCGGCGCCATGGCCGCGGCGGTGGTCCGCGAGCACGCCGGCGCGCACCGCGGCGACGCGCCCAGCGCGCGCTCGGGCCCGCGCGCGTCGCCGTGCGTCTCCTTCTCCTTCGTGAGGAAGACGTCGACGCGCCGCAGGTCCTCGGACGCGTGGAGCGCGCCGAGGAACGCGCCGACGCCGGCGCCGCAAAAGGCCGTGTCGTCGTCGACGAAGAGCGTCGTGTCGAACGGCGGCGCGAGGAAGGACAGGAGCCGCGCCGCGCGGCTCTCGAAGCGCGCGAGGGCGTCGCTCGGCGCCACGCGGCTGAGGGCGCTCCGGGCCGAGGCCCAGCGCGCGTCGTCGTGGCGGCCGCCGCGGCCGCTCCTGACGGACCACGCGCGCGCGGCCACGACGAGGCCGATGAGGCCCGGCGCCTCGCCGGCGCGCGCGCTCGTCGCGTCGAGCGCCCGCCGCGCGAGCGCCGCCGGCGCGTCCGTGACGAGGCAGGTGCGCAGCGCCGGGTCGCCGCGGCGCAGGAGCGTCGCCGACAGCCAGACGCCCGCGAGCTTGCCCTCGAGCGCCGTCGCGTTCAGCGACACGACGCCGTTGCGCGTCCAGCAGACGCCGTAGTCGGCGGCGGCGGCGCTACTCACTGCCCACGCGACGCACCACCAACATTGCACCATATTTTTTCATGCTGGGCTGCTCTCCCTTCAAGTTGAAGCTCAACAACCTCCTTGCCGCAAGCGATGGGCCTTGCAATTTGCCACTAGCTTTGAGCAAAGACGCACAAATGGACCCGGCCGTCGTCGCCGCGGCGGCGACGGCCTGGCAGCCCGACGACGTCGACCTCGAGCTGCTCTGCGGCGTCGCGGCCGTCGACGGCGGCGACTCCGACGGCGAGACCGTCGCCAGCGCGACGACGAAGCGATCCGCGGCGCGCGCCGAGGCCGCCGCCGCGGCGACGGCGGCGGCGGACGCGGCGCGGCGCCTGCGGCTCGCGCGGCAGCGGACGAAGCGCGCGCGGTTCCCGCGGCGCGACCGGGGCCCGCACCTCGTCGACGCGCAGACTTTGGCGCGCGACGGCGACGCGTGCGAGCGCGCGCGGCGCCGCGCGCTGGGCCGGAGCGCGCGCGGCGACGCGCTCGGCGCCGCGGCGGAGCTCCGGGTGGCCGCGGAGCTCTGCGCGGACCGCGTCGGCGCCGCGGAGCTCCACGCGGCGCTCGCGTCCGCGCTCTTGGACGGCGGCGACGCGCCGCGCGCCGTCGCCGCGTGCCGCCGCGGCGAGGCGGCGCTCGACGCGCTGGGCGCCACGAGTGGCGCGAGGGCCGCCGTCGCGCGCGCGGCGCTCGTCGGCTGCCACGGCGTCGCCTGCGGCAAGCTCGCGCGCCACGACGAGGGCGCCGCCTTGTGCGCGCGCGCGGCGGACCTCGCGGCGCCGCACGCGGCGACGCACGCGACGGCGCGGAGCGTCGCCGCCGAGGCGTCCTACGGCCTGGGCGTCTGCCGCTTAGGCGCCTGCCGCCACGGCGACGCGTACCGCGCCTTCGCGAAGGGGTTGCTCGCGAGCTGCGTGTGCAACGACGCGCACGCCGCACCGACCGCGCCGGCTTCCCCGGGCGCGTTCGACGCGGCCGGCGCGCTGCGCCGCGAGGTCGCGAAGCGCGGCGCCTACTACCCGCGCGTCGCCGGCGCCACGCTCGCGGCCGTCGCCGCGGCGCTCGCGGGGGGCGCCGCGGGCGACGTCCCGGAGACCGCGCCGGGCGTCGCCGAGGCGTCGTGGCTCGTCGCGCACGGCGTGCGGCGGCCCGAGGCCCACGGCGTCGGCGCCGACGAGTTTGCGGGCGACGCGCTCGTGGGGAAGCTCATGCGGGAGCCGTCCTACGACCTCGTCTTCGCGACCGTCGCGCCCGTCGCGCCACCGGCCGACTGCGCGCGGCTCGTCGCGCTCGCCGAGGCTGCGGACGCGTGGCGCGACGACCGCCACGGCGCCGTGCCGACGACGGACGTCGCGCTGGCGGACCTCGGCGGCGAGGCGCTGGCGCTGTTCAACGGGCTGCTGGCGTCGGCGCTCCTGCCGCTCGCCGCGCGGACCTTTGGGGAGTCGCGGCGGTTCCGCGTGCACGACGCGTTTCTCGTGAAATACGACGCCGCGGGCGGCCAGGTCGACCTGCCCGTCCACGCGGACCAGGCCCACGTCTCGCTGACCGTCGCGCTCAACGGCCTGGGGGACTACGACGGTGGCGGCACGCGCTTCGAGGCGGCGGACGGCACCGCGCGCCGCGCGCCGCCGGCCGTGCCCAACGACGCGCTCGCGCCGCCGCTCACGCGCGCCGCGCCGCCGCGGCCCGCGGCCGGCGGCGTCGTGCGGCCCGACGTCGGCGAGGTCGTCGTCTTCGCGAGCCGGCTCCGCCACGCGGCCGCGCCGATCACGCGGGGCCGGCGCTACGTCCTCGCCGTCTTCCTCTACGACCACGACGCGGCCGATGTCGCGGCGCGGCGGCCGCCGCGCGTCGCGGCCTGGCCCCGCTGGGGGCGCTAAGACGAGCCGCGGGCGTCGTGCCTCGGTAGCGGAAGTTTCATGCGGGGGCGGGGAGGACGCGGGGGGAGGGGCGCGGCCGCTGGCGGTGGGGCGCGCGCGCGCGGTGCTTTTTTTGGCGCGGCGGCCTACTTGCCCGTGTAGGCGACGTCCGGCGTGATGGGGACGGCCGCGCGGCCGGCGGACTTGGCCATCTCGAGCTCGTCCTCGGCGGACGGCGGCGCCAGGAGCTCGAAGGGGAGCTTGTCGCCCTTGTAGAACTTGTGCGCGAACCAGCTGCCCACGGCGCACATGACGCAGCCGATGCCGACGACGACGCCCTCGAGGAGCATCATGAAGATGCCGCCGACGCCCTTGGACTCCTGCATGTCGCTCTTCTTCGTCTTCGGGTTGGGCGTGGACTTGATGAAGGCGACGTGGGGCTCGTCGTCGAGCGCGTCGTAGTTCTCGAAGTCGTAGTCGTCGTCCCAGTAGTTCTCGTCGTCGTCCCACCAGCCGTCGTCGTCCCAGGTCGTGAAGTTGCCCTCGGACGCGGGCCCGCAGTCGTGGCAGTCCGTGCCCAGGTCGCAGAGCCCCGACGTCCGCGTGTCGTCGCAGTAGCCGTCGTTGGCCCACTGGCACGCGTTCGAGCAGTCGACGCCGCTCGGCGCCTCGGGGTCGAGGCCGCCGCAGTCCGTGCAGTCCGTGCCCGCCTCGCAGACGGGCGCGAGGAAGTCGTCGTCGTCGTCGTAGTAGTAGTAGCCGTAGCCGCCGTAGTAGTCGTCGTCGTAGGCGTAGAAGCCGCCGTAGTCGTCGTCGAACCACGTCCGGCCCTGGCTGCTCCCGTCGTCGCAGACGCCGTCGAGGGCCCACTCGCAGGAGTCGTCGCAGACGGCGCCCGACGGGTCCGGGTAGACGCGGGCGATGACGGCGCCGTCGTCCTCCATGACGACCTCGCCCGCGCCCGTGTCGACCTTGGTCACGTAGACGCTCACGGGGCTCGACGACTCGCCGAGCGGCGCCCAGGACTTGCCGTCCTTCAGCAGCAGCACCATCTCGGCCATCTCCACGGACTCGACCTCGTAGGACGCGCGGCTCGTCGGCCGCAGCGTGAGCTCCGTGCCGTCGAGGCTGAAGCCGCTGCCCTGGACGATCAATCGCTTCGTGTGCGTCGCGTAGATCTTCCGCTCGCTCATCTCGATGGTCGGGTCCGCGAGGACCGTGGCCACGACGATGCCCTGGCCGTAGGCGAGCTCGATGGCGTCGCTGCCGCACTTGAGCGCCGTGAGGTAGAGGGGCCCGGCCTCGTAGCGCCACTTCTTGTGCTTCTGGAGGCTCAGCGTGAGCTGGCCCGCCTGCGCGCGCGTGATCTTGTAGTCGCTGTTGAGCGCCAGGGGCGGCTGGAACGTGAGCTCGGGCGACGCGCAGAAGTTCGAGCCCTGGATGAGCAGCTTGCGGATCGCCGCGGTCTGGTAGAGGATCTGCGACGCCGTCCGCGTCACGGTCAGGCCGCTCGGGTGGTCGTCCGCGTCGACGGCGACGTGCGCGACGGCGACGGGCTTGAAGTCCTTGTAGGCGCCGGCGCCCGTGTCGATGCCGATGACACGCAGGATGCCCGTGCCCGGCGCCCACTTGCGGCCGTCCATCAAGGACACGAGCGCGTGCGTCCGGTTGAAGACCATCATGACGTAGTCGACGCCGAAGAGGAGGGGCGGGTCGAAGTCGACGCGCGTCGAGTAGGCGCCGCGCGTGAAGCCCGTGCCCGTGATCCAGAGCTCGTGCGTGTGCGTCTGGTAGACGACCTTGTTCGGGTTCGGCGCGATCGACGGGTTCTCGAAGACGGTGGCGACGACGCGGCCCTTCTTCATCTCCGTGGGGCCCACGGGCACGAGGCCCGCGCCGGCGTTGACGGCCATGAGCACCAAATTGCCCGGCAGGTTCGCCGGGTTGAGGCGCCACTTGGAGCCGGGCGTCAGCGCGAGGCTCAGCTGCGACTTCGACGCGGACGTGATCGTGTAGTTGATGCCCTTGCCGCGCAGGGAGTTGCCCCACTTGAGCGTGTTGAGGCCCGCGGACGTGTTGAAGCC
>NW_008705561.1:2319291-2324294 GCF_000186865.1 Aureococcus anophagefferens
TCGGACCGCCACTTGCGGTTGCTCCGGAGCGTGAGCTGCATGCACGTCGAGCTCCGGACCTGGAGGATGTAGTCGACGTCCTTGACGAGGGGCGGCTCGAAGGTGAGGGCCATGGCCTTGGCGCGGAAGGCCGTGCCGTTGATGTTGAAGCGCGTCGTGCCCGTCATGTAGATGACCTTGTCGCCGCCGTGCATCACCGTCGGCGTGTTGATGACGTTCGCGACGGCGACGGGCTCCTCGAGCAGGTTCTGGGGGCCCTTCATGTCGTTGACGAAGGACGTGAGGTACATGGTCGTGCCCTCGCCGTCGCCGACGGACGTCGACGTCGGCCACGACTTGCCCGCGAGCAGGCCGAGGCTCAGCACGGTGTCAGAGACGATCGTCACCTTGTAGTCGTCGGGGCTGATTTTCGGGATAAAGGACAGATGAATTTTTTCGCCGTCCCCGCCCCCGAAGCCTGTCCCCTGGATGCGCAGCTTGCTCGTCACCGTCGAGTAGACCGTCGTCGGCCGCGTCGTGATCGTGATGATGGGCGCGGCGCTCGTCATCGTCGTCAAAGCCGCGAGGCCCAGGACGCGCGCCAGGGCGAACATGGTCGTCATGGTCGTCGCGGAGGGCTGCTCGTTTGAGGGCTCGAGTCACCGCGCGCGGGGCTCGAGTCACCGCACCCCGTCACCCGGCGCCGGTTTACCCTGGACGGCGGCGACGACGGCCTCGGTAAATTTATACGATTTTGCACTGGCGCCGCGCGCCGGGCTGCCCCAAACGTATCTCATTGAGAAACTTGAAGATTGCCTTTCCGAGGCTTTCGGGTCGACTAGTTCGGGCAGCACGATGGTCATCGGAACCATTGTTCGCCTCGTCGCCGCCGCAGCGAGCGTGGCGGCGACCGCGCCGAACGGCCGCGGCTGCCAGAGCGCGGCGGCCCGATCTCTGGCCTACTGCGACGAAGCGCTCGGCCTCGACGCGCGGCTGCGCGACCTCTCGGGCCGCCTCACGGTCGACGAGCTCGCGTCCCGGCTGCAGAGTGGGTCCGTGAGCGCGGCCATCGATCACTGCGGCCTCCCGGCGCAGAACTACCGCATCGAGGCCGTGCACGGTCTGGAGGCCTATTGCATCGACGACGGCGACGGCCGCGTCGAGTGCCCGACGTACTTTCCCGCGCCCCAGGGCGTCGCGGCGACGTTCAACCGGTCCGTCTTCGCCGACATGGGCCGCGTCGTGGCGCGCGAGGCTCGACTCTGGACGAACCGCAACGGCCTCGCCAAGGGCCGCAAGCCCGTGGGGCCCTCCGTGCGCTGCCCCATGGTGAATTTGATGCGCTTCGCCCGCGTCGCATATCTACGAACGAAGCTCGAGAAATGCGTTTCGTAGGCGCGACCCGCGCTGGGGCCGGAGCGACGAGGCCGCGTCCGAGGACCCCTACCTGACGGCCGAGTTCGGCGCCGCCGTCGTGCGGGCCATGCAGGTCGAGGGCCGCGGCGGCGTCCTCGCGTCGAGCGAGGTCAAGCACTTCGCGGCGTACACGCTGGAGACGAACTGGAAGCACGAGAGCGACGGCCGCAAGGGCTACTCCGCGAACGTCTCGGCCTTCGACTGGAGCGACTCCTACGTCGTGCCCTTCGCGGCGACGCTCGGCGCCGCGGGCGCGCATTCCTACATGTGCAGCTACAACGCGATCAACGGCACGCCGTCCTGCGCGAACGCGGCGCTCGCGCGCCTCGCGCGCGACGACTGGAACATGCCCGGTTTCGTCGAGAGCGACTGCGACGCCGTCGGCGAGCTCAAGACGGCCTACGGCGTCGCCGACGACGCCGCGGAGGCGTCGGCGCTCGCGCTCGGCGCGGGCACGGACGTCGACTGCGGCCCGACGTTCGGCGCGATCCCGGACGCCGTGCGGCGGAACCTGACGACCGTCGCCCGGCTCCGCGCCGCCTTCGAGAACGCCATGCGGCCCCTCTTCCTCGCGGGCCTCTTTTCGCGGGAGGCGACGGCCTGGGACGGCCTCGACGACTTCGGCGTCCTCGCGGAGCACCGCGCGGCCGCGCGCGAGGCGGCGGACCAGTCCACGGTGCTCCTGAAGAACGAGGGCGGAGCGCTGCCGTTCCCGCGGGGACTGCGCGTGGCCTTGATCGGCCCCATGGCCGAGGCGCGGGCCCAGCTCGTCGGCGCGATCACGATCGGTCCCTGCCCGAATTCCACGCTCTTTCGCGGCGGCTACAAGGAGGACTACTCGTGCGTGCCGACGCTCGCGGAGCGGCTGCGGGAGCGCGACGACGCGTCCGCGGTCGAGGTCGAGGCCGGGGTCGTCAACTTCACGTCGCCGGACGCGTCGCGCGTCGCCGCCGCCGTCGAGGCCGCGGCGCGCGCGGACGTCGTCGTCCTCGCGCTCGGCGCGGGCCTGGAGACCGTCGACGAGAAGGAGGATCTGTACGACCTGGGCCTGCCGGGCGCGCAGGCCGCCCTCGCGTCCGCCGTCGGGCGCCTGGGCAAGCCCACGGTCGCCGTGCTGGTCATGGGCAACCAGTACGCCGTCGACGAGTGGGTCGCCGACGTGCCCGCGGTGATCGACGCCTTCGTGCCGTCGGGGCTCGCCGCCGCGGACGTCATCCTGGACACGGTCTTTGGCTACAACGACCGCTTCGGCAAGCTCCCGTACACAATTTACGACGCCTCCTACGCTGACGAGGTGGCCCTCGCGGACGCGTCCTTCGAAAGCCGCGGCTACCGCTACTACGGCGGCGAGCGCGTGACGTTTCCCTTCGGTTTTGGTTTGTCCTACGCGAACTTTTCGCTCTCCGACGCCGCGCCCGCGGCCGTGACCTTCACGGCGGGGGCGGCGCACACGGTTTCGGTCAAGGTGAGCTCCGACAAAGGGGGCGAGGAGGTGATCATGCTCTTCGCGAAGCCCGTAGACGTCGACGCCGGCGGCGGGCGGTTGCCCCTGAAGAAGCTCCTCGACTTCGAGCGCGTGCGCGTGAAGCCCGGCTCCACGACGACGGTGTCCTTCACGGTCGCCGCCGAGGCGCTCCACCTCGTCGACGCGGGAGGCGCGCGCCGCGCGGCCGAGGGGAGCTTCGAGCTCCTCCTGACCAACGGCAACGGCGACCCCCGCGTCGTTCGCGCCACGGTCGCGTAGGAGGCTTAAGGCTGCGCCCGCCTCCGCGCGTTCGACGATGTTCAGGCGGTAGTTCGGAAAAGGCGAGAGCGAAGGGGCGGTGCGCTCGAACGATTGGCGGTCGGCGGGCGCCCCGCTCTGCAGGGGGAGGAAACGACGAGGGGCGGGACCGGCGGCGCAGGGCGCCGCGGAAAGAATGATGGAGCCGCGCTCATCGGCGGAGCGCGGCCTTGGAGGCCGCGGCCGCGGAGACCGCGAGGATCGCGACGACGGCGAAGAGCGCCGCCGTCTGGGAGGCGATGGACGCCGTGGCGCCGGTGTTGCCGACGCCGAAGAGCGCGTCCATGCCCCGGGGGCCGATGAGCAAGATTTCTCGTGCCGCGGGTGGTTTTGGTGCAGCATCAGCGCCGTCATAGTGACACTACGCTGAAGAAACACGGGCTTCGATACTGGGTGGTGAACCCGAGATCGAGCGCGCGATCGATCGGCCCGCGCCCGCGCGCGCGCGCTCGCATCGCAACACCGACGATGGCGCGCACGCCGACGCCGGGGACGCAGCGCACGCAGCGCACGCAGCGCGCGCAGCCGCCGCGCACCTACGCGCCGCCGGCGCCGCCGCCCGGCGTGACGCCCGACGGGCTCCTGGAGGGCCACCCGAAGGACGAGTGGCTCGACCGGTTCGTCAAGTTCCTGGTGCGGCCGCGCGGCGGGCGCGCGGCGCTCGAGGCGCTCGTCGCGCGCGACGACGCGGCCGGCGTCGTCGGCTTCGACGTCGACTGCGTCGACGTCGTCGCGCACGACGCGGAGCTGCTCGCGTGCACGCTGCGGCACCCCAAGGTCATGGTGCCCGTGCTCGACGACGCGCTCGCCGAGGCCCAGGACCGGCTCCTCGCCTCGGCGTCGGCCGCGGGCCGCGACGACTGGCGGCCGCGGCGCGCCAAGGCGCGGCTCCGCTGCGTGCCGCCGCTGCCCGAGCACTGGAAGGCGAACGTGAGCTCGCTGCGCGCGTCGGACGTGGGCAAGCTCGTCCAGGTCTGCGGCACCGTCGTCCGCGCGGGCGCCGTGAAGATCATCGAGTCCTGCCGCACGTACCAGTGCGGCGCGGCGTCCTGCGGCGCGACGTTCGCGGTCTACGCGGACCGCGAGCAGGGCAACCTGCTGGAGAAGCCGACGCGGTGCCCCGGGGCCAACGGGTGCGGCGGCTGCAGCTCGCGGCGCTTCGTCGAGGTCGGCCGCGAGAACGCGGACTACCAGGAGGTGCGGCTCCAGGAGCACGTCGAGCAGCTCGCCGTCGGGTCCATCCCGCGCGCGGTGACCGTCGTGCTCGAGCACGACCTCGCGGACTCGGTGCAGGCCGGCGACCGCGTGAGCGTCGTCGGCTGGCTCGAGCGCAAGTGGAAGCCCTGCTACCGGGACGTGCGCTGCGACGTCGAGGTCGTGCTCGTCGCCAACGGCGTCCGCGTCGGCGCGGCGTCGACGGCGGGCGCCGCGCGCGTCACATCGGAGGACCGCGCGGCCTTCCGCGCGCTCTGGGCCGACGCGACCGCGCGGGGCAGGCCGCTCGCGGCGCGCGACGCCGTCGTCGACAGCGTCTGCCCGCAGATCTTCGGGCGCCGCGCAGTGAAGCTCGCGGTGCTCCTCGCGCTCATCGGCGGCGTCGGCAGCGACGACGCGCCGCCGGCGCGCGAGCCGGGCGCGCCGCCGGCGCCCGCGGCCGCCAAGGCGCCGGGCGGCGACCGGCGCCGGGGCACGCCCCACCTGCTCCTCGTCGGCGACCCGCTGTGCCGGAAACGACCGGTGGATTGCCCCGTCCAGCAAAAACTTCACACCTCTCGAGCTCGGTCACGTCGAAGTCGATTCGGCTGATTGTTGGACGGATCGTTTC
>NW_008705561.1:2324344-2326879 GCF_000186865.1 Aureococcus anophagefferens
CTACGTCGAAACCGTGCGACTCCTTTCATGTTGAAGTCGTGTTGCATATTTTGGTTCCCCGCCCAGGCGACCCGGGCACGGGCAAGTCGCAGTTCCTGCGCTTCGCGGCCAAGGTCGCGCCGCGCTGCGTCGTGACGACGGGCTGCGGCACGACGTCCGCGGGGCTCACGTGCTCCGCGGTCAAGGACGGCGGCGAGTGGACGCTCGAGGCCGGCGCGCTCGTCCTCGCGGACCGCGGCGTCTGCTGCATCGACGAGTTCAGCGCGATCAACCCGCGCGACCGCGCGGCGATCCACGAGGCCATGGAGCAGCAGACGCTGAGCGTCGCCAAGGCGGGCCTCGTCTGCAAGCTGAGCGCGCGGGCGACGGTCATCGCCGTGACGAACCCCCGGGGCAAGTACGACCGCAAGGCGGACCTCTCCGTGAACACGTCGCTGCCGCCGCCGCTGTTGAGCCGCTTCGACGTCGTCCTCGTCATCGAGGACGACCCGGACGAGGCCTGGGACCGGGCCGTGTCCGCGGCCGTGCTCAACACGCACCTCGCGCCGGGGCTCGGGGCCCTCGAGACGTACGACCCCGCGGAGCGCGGCGGCGGCGGCGCGCCGCGGCGGCGGCGGCGGCGGCGCGCGCCGCCGCGGCCCGACCCCTGGCCCGCGGAGCGGCTGCGCACCTACGTCGCGCACGTCAAGGCGACGCTCGCGCCGGCGCTCGGCGACGGCGCGTCGGCGCTGCTCGAGGCCTACTACGCGGCGCAGCGCGCGGCGTCGCGCGGCGGCGGCCGCGCGACGATCCGCATGCTCGAGTCGCTCGTCCGCGTCGCGCAGGCGCACGCGCGGCTCATGCACCGCGACGTCGCGTCGACGCAGGACGCCGTCGTCGCCGTGCTGCTCGTGGACAAGAGCATGATGGAGACCGCGGTCTTCGCGGCCGTCGCGGAGCCCATCGCCGACCTCGCGACGACCGACGACTCCGACGCGTACTACGTCTTCCAGCAGGCCGCCGTCCTCGACGCGCTCGGGCTCGAGCCGGCGGACGGCGACGCGCTCGTGCGGAGCGGGGGCGAAAGTGGGGGCGAGGGCAGCCCGGGGTAAAGCTGTCGATGTTTGACCGCGTGCCAGTGGGCAGCCCACTCGATGTGACGGAGATTTTCATCCGGGCCCGAGACGCGCGGCTGTGTTGACATCGAAGCCGACTGCACTGGCAGCGAGGGGCAGCCCACGATGAGACGGAGATTTGCACCCGAGGCGCGCGGCTGCCAGCTCGAGTGCCTCACCGTTCGACGCCGGTCTGAGAAATCCTCGATGCGATGAGGCTCGTCGCGCTCTGGCTCGCGCTGGCGCCGCCGTCGCTCGGACGCAAGTCGAACGAGCGCACCTGCCGGCACGGCGAGACGACGTTCTGGCCGCCGACGACGCCCTGGGCGTGCAACAAGGTCTTCGGCGACGGCTTCGACCCGTCGCCATACGCGCTGCTGCCGCGGAACGCGGCGAAGCCGCGGCGCCTCAAAGGCTGCCGCGCGCTCTTTCCGGCCGGCACGGGCACGCTGTCGCTCTTCGAGACGCTCGCGCGGTCGAGCGCGGGCGGCCGCGGCGACGTGTCGCATCTCCACGAGCGGCGGTCCTCCGCGTCGGCGCCGTGCCACGTGATGACGCTGCGCGACCCGGCCCATCGCCTGGAGTCGGCCTGGCGCTTCCACTCGAACCCCTACCGCGCCGAAGACATCGACGACTTCTTCACGCCCGTGCGCTGCGGCGAGGACGACCGCCGCAAGTTCGAGGAGCCCTACCGCAACGCCGTCTGCGCGACGCGGCACTGCCGCCGCCGGGGCGACTGGACCATCTTCTTCCTGTCCCAGGTCGACTATCTGCGCGACTTCGACGCGGGCCGGAGCGAGCTCTTCGTCGTGTGCCAGGAGAGCGTCGAGGCCGACGTCCGCGCGCTCGGCGCCGCCTTCGGGGAGCCGCTCGAGCCGCGGCACGCGAACAACCGGTCCCGGGTCAAGCACCCGGAGGGCAAGGGGAATTCGACCCTCTCGGCCGCGAACGCGGCCTTCGTGCGCGAGCAGATCTACCCGTGGGACGCCGCGCTCCACGGCGCGCTCTGCGGCGACCTCCACGGCCTCACGCGCGAGGCCGCGGCCGCGCGCGGCGAGCCGCCGCCGCCGTCGCCGCGGGGCACCTGCGCGGGCAAGCTGCCGAAGCCGAAGGGCGGGAAATAAAGGTCAATGTTGGCTACAACTTGCAGTACAACGACTCAGGCTATACTGCGGCACGGGCGCAATCGATGCGCGCGTGTGAGTGCGAGCAATGTTGGCGACAACTTGCAGTACAACTTGAACTGCTTCGCGGCGCCGCAATGCGCGTGCCATCAGGGTCGCACATGGTTATGACGCACACGAGAGCAATGCATCTCGTCGCGGCGGCGTGCCTCTGCGCCGCGGCTTGCGGCCTCGCGCCGACGCCGCGGCCCTGGCGGCCCTACGCCGACGCCGGCGCGCCGCCGCTCAAGGACACGCAGTGCGTCCTGCGCTTCGTG
>NW_008705561.1:2326929-2328276 GCF_000186865.1 Aureococcus anophagefferens
GGCGGCCGCGCGACGATCCGCATGCTCGAGTCGCTCGTCCGCGTCGCGCAGGCGCACGCGCGGCTCATGCACCGCGACGTCGCGTCGACGCAGGACGCCGTCGTCGCCGTGCTGCTCGTGGACAAGAGCATGATGGAGACCGCGGTCTTCGCGGCCGTCGCGGAGCCCATCGCCGACCTCGCGACGACCGACGACTCCGACGCGTACTACGTCTTCCAGCAGGCCGCCGTCCTCGACGCGCTCGGGCTCGAGCCGGCGGACGGCGACGCGCTCGTGCGGAGCGGGGGCGAAAGTGGGGGCGAGGGCAGCCCGGGGTAAAGCTGTCGATGTTTGACCGCGTGGGCAGCCCACTCGATGTGACGGAGCCCGCCGGGCTAAAAACTAAAAAAAGCAACTGGACTGATTCCTCGAAAAAGCAACTCAAACAATCAGGCTGCGAGCAGCCCTTTTGCAGCGTCGATGGACGAAATTCTCGTCTTCTCCAGCCCGTAGCTCGACGCAGATGCAGAGTTGCGCAACGATCCCCGCGGCTGCGAGGACCGGAACCCTGTTGCGGACACATTCCCCGCGGGATGTCACTCCCGAGGATTGCGCCGCATCGCGCGCGGGGCGTCCCAAGGGGTCGGAAGAGGGTTTTCGGCGTCCCCCGCACCCTTTTCGACCGTGTTCGAGCGCACGGAGCGTCGGGAATCGTTCGTCTATGTACCGCGGGCGTCCCATTTGATCCGCTCGGCCATCGACGTCGAAAACATCGACCGCCAACGCGCGCATAGAAACGTGGCGCGGCAGCCCAACCGGCCCCCACGTCCAGAAACGCGGTCTGGGCCGACACCACCGCCCGAGCCCCGTCCCCAGTATGTGTCCGGTGGGATCGAGTACATCTCCTACTGCGGAGGGCCACCCCACGGTGCCGATCTCGGCCGTTTCGTCGTCCCCATGGAGGCCCGGAACGCCGACTTCACGGCGTCGGCCGCTGCAGTAGGTGATGTGCTGAATCCGCCTCAATGGCCCAAAGAACCCGTCCCACGCAATCACCTACTGCAGAGAGACACCTTCACCACTGCGGACTCGGCCACGCTCGGAGCGCGTCCATCGCGTGTAATTGCTTCAATAATCGCAACGATGCAGCTCCTGAGCGGTTGCTTTTGTTATTTTCTAGCCCGGCGGGGAGATTTTCATCCGGGCCCGAGACGCGCGGCTGTGTTGACATCGAAGCCGACTGCACTGGCAGCGAGGGGCAGCCCACGATGAGACGGAGATTTGCACCCGAGGCGCGCGGCTGCCAGCTCGAGTGCCTCACCGTTCGACGCCGGTCTGAGAAATCCTCGATGCGATGAGAGCGCCCTG
>NW_008705561.1:2329311-2337215 GCF_000186865.1 Aureococcus anophagefferens
CGCTTCGGCTTCGCGACGCGGCTCCGCGACTCGCGCCACATCGCGACGGCGCGCCGCAGCTCGTCGAACTCGATGGCGCCGTCGCCGTCCTCGTCCTCCCAGAGCCGGAACGCGTCGACGAGGTACCGCCCGAGCGCGCCGAACTGGGGCCGGTCCAGCGCCCGCGTCAGCTCGCCCACGCGCAGCAGCCCGTCGACCTCGGCCCGGCCCGCGACGGCGAGCACGTCGCCGGCGAGCCGCGCGTCGGCCTCGGCCTCGCCCCGCGACCCGCCGCCGGCGCCGACGCGGCGGCCGCGGAACTCGCGCGGCGCGCCGCCGCTCCGCGGCGACGGCTCGCACCGCGGCGACGGCTCGTCGGGCCGCGGCGACGGCGGCTCGGGCCGGTAGACGTCGACGACGACGGCGTCGGCGCGCACGGCGTCCCAGGGCTCGTTCTCCGCGTCGGAGATCCATTTCAGGAACAGGGGCCGCGCCAGCGGCACGCCGTTGATGAAGACCGTCGCCGGCGCCGGGCTGCGCTTCGCCTTCATCGCCGCGGGACGGGTCGTGCAGCAAAGCGTTACCTGGAGTGGCCCATACGAGCTTGGGCAGCGCTTGCGAGCAAACTGGTGTGTGAGCGGCATCCCAAACCTTTCGGGGCAGCCTTGAGCACTACTGCCTCGAGCATGGGGCCATCGTCGGAAGGCCGCCTGGCTGCGGCCCTCGAGCTCGCGGCGACGTTCCTGCTCGAGGTGCTCGGCGGCGCGGGCGCGGTCTGGGGCAGCTCGGAGTTCCTGGGCGTGCGCCGCGGCAACAACGCGACGGCCTGGCGCCTCGTGTCGGTCTGCGTCGGCGGCTGGTGCCTCCTGCGCTGGATCGGCGTCCACGCCCTGGGCCGCGAGCGCAACGCGAGCGACGAGGTGCTCGCCTGCTTCCTGCTGCAGGTCCTCGGCGGCGCCGGCGCCGCGTGGGGCTGCCTCGAGATCCTCGGCTACCGGACGCACTATCCGACCGCGTGCGGGCGCGAGGGCGTCGGCGGCGCGTGGGCGCCGGGCTACGCCCGGTGCCGGAACACCTACCCGCAGTGCCGCCTCATCACGCTGGCCTTCCTCCTGGCCTTCCTCGCCCGCTGGCAATGGCCCGGCGTCCTCCGGTCGCTCGCGGCGCCGCGCGGCGCCGCCGCGGCCGGAGACGCCGCGGCCGCGCCGCGGCGCCGCGCGAGCTCCGGCGCGCGCCGCCGCGCCGCCGCCGCCGCCGCCGAGCGCGCTGCGACGTTCGTCCTCGACGTCGGCGGCGGCGCCGGCGCGCTCTGGGGCGCCGCGGAGGTCTGCTACCTGCGGCGAGGCTGGGGCGACGCGCGCTACGGCCAGCCGTCCTTCGACTTCTGGCGCTACTGGTGCGCCGCGACCTTCGTCCTTTGTTTCGGCCGCTGGGCGACGAGCGAGCTCGCGCCGCCGCCCAAGGACGCGCGCTCCTCGTCGACGGAGCTCACGGCCGGCGGCGCCTGCTAAGAAAAAAAGGTCAACGAAGACGGAAACTTGGCAACTTGCCGCAGCCTTCAGAGAGAAACTGTTGAGAGCGCGCGCGCATATGCGGCACGGAACGGTGATGATGTCGGCCGTCTTCCGGGCAGCCCCGCGGCTCGCCGTCGTCGCCGCCGTCGCGGCGGCGGCGAACGTGTCCACGGGCCGGCCGTCCTGTCCCTGCATCGGCGCGGAGCTGGAGGCGCGGATGGCCGAGGTGCTCAACGGCAGCCGCTCGGTGCTCTGCGTCGAGGACGCCGAGTGCTTCGACTCGGGCCACGGCGACGGCACCCTGACCATCTGCCCCACGGGCGGCGACTGCTTCGCGGCGCCGCGGACCTACGGCCTCGACGCCTGCGCGCCGCACGACGTCGCGACGGCGCCGTGCGGCGGGTCGAGCGACGGCCTGCGGCGAGAGCTGGTGCTGGGTCGACCCCGAGGCCTGCTACGCCTCGACGACGCCCTTCGCGCGGTCCAACTACATGACGCCGCTCTACTACAGCTACGAGACCTGCGGCGGCGACGGCGCGCTCTGGAGCGAGGAGCGCATCGCGAAGAAGATCCGCGGGAAGACGCTGCGCGTCGCGGTGCCCGCGCTCATCCGGCCCTACACCTACGTCGTGGACGGCGGCTACGTCGTCGAGGGACCCGTGCCCAACGCGACGATCCCGGGCCTCCAAGGCGCCTACGTCGACCTCTTCGACGAGGTCGCGGCGCGCGGCGGCTTCGCCGCCGACTACGTCCGCGTGTCGCAGCCCGCGCTCGACGCGGCGGCGTCGCCGTGGAACGCCTGCTTCGAGGACGTGCGCGACGGCCGCGCGGACGTCTGCCTCGGGAACCTGTGGACGACCTACGCGCGGCTCGAGCAGGCGTCGTTCACGACGGCGATCGCGACCGACGAGTTCACCCTCCTCGTGCCCCGGGGCGTGAAGACGGAGGCGACGCTCCGGGACCGCATGAAGCGGCCCTTCCGGCCCTTCAGCCTGCGGCTCTGGCTCAGCATCCTCGGCGTCGTGGCCTGCACCAGGGCAGCAAAAGGGTGCGAAATTCCCAACTTCAAAGGCTCCTGTCTCGGCCGTTTCCACTCGTTTCGGCTGATTTTTGGACGAGCGATCATCTCTCGGAACGGTCTCGAAGCGTGGGTGCTGTTTCCGAATTGCGCGCGCGCGGCACACTCACGTTGAAGCGACGTTGAATCACCCTTGTGCTGCCCAGGCCTGCACGGGCCTCGTGACGTCGTACCTCACGCTCGACGGCGCGCTCGGCGACGAATCGCGCGCGGACCGGCGCGAGATGGCAAACCACGCGTCGCGCGAGGTCTACGGCACGCTGATGAGCATCATGTCGTCGGGCGTCGACAGCGCGCCCGACGAGGCGGGCGACGCGCTCGCGCAGCGCTTCGTCAAGGGCTTCTTCGGCTTCTTCGTCCTCGTCGCGACGACGCTCTACACCGCGAATTTGGCGGCCATGCTCAGCGACGACGCGGCCTACGACCTCGAGATCGACTCCATCGCCGCCTGCGAGGCCGCGCGCTGCTCCGTGTGCGTCCACTCCCAGACCTGGGCCTACGCGGCGGAAATCTTCGCGGCGTCGCCGCTCCGGCGCGTCGAGGGCGGGTGGACCGCGGCGGCCAACTACGCCAGGCTCACCGCGGGCGACTGCGACGCGATCATGCTGAGCTACAGCGACTACGTCACGCTCGACGTCAACGAGGCCCAAAACCTCGACGCGTACCAGTTCGTCGGCCGGCCCGCGTTCAGCTACCCGGAGGCGCTCGCCGTCGCGGACCTCTACCAGAAGCCCGTGTCCCACTACGTCCGCCAGATCATCGAGGAGAGCCTCTACGACGCCTACTGGGACAAGCACGCGGGCGCGCTCGCCGCGGACCCCTGTGCCGAAACCAAATCTTCAACCCGACTTCAATATGAGCGTATTCGAATGTTTTGACACAAGCTCTTCGGCTGAGCTTCGAGAACTCGACGAGAGCGATCGATCCGTCCAAAAATCAGCCGAATCGACTTCGATTTGACCGAGCTAGAGAATTCTCAAGTTTGGTCAGGACCACCCAAACCAGTGGTTGGTTTCGGCACAGGCGGACCCCTGGGCGGCGTCCGAGGCCCCGGACGCGACCCGGGAGTCCATGGGCGTCGCGGAGATGCTCGGGCCCATCGCGCTGTCCCTCGCGTCCCTCGTCGTCGCCCTCGCGGTCCACTTCCTGCGCAAGAAGGAGCGCCAGCTCGAGCGCTTCTACTCGAACCGGAGCCTCGACGGCGCGCTCAAGGACCTCGAGGACGCGGAGCGGCGCGTCCGCCGCTTCTCCGGCGCGCGGCCGGCCGTCGCGGTCGGGGCCGAGACCAAGGCCGAGGGCGCGCACCTCGACCCGGGCGCGGCGCGGCCCCCGTCGCCGACGCGGCGGCGCACGAGCGCGGCCGTCGTGGACGTCCACCTCGAGCGCATGACGAGCCCCATGCCCGTCCGGGTCTCCGTCGACCCGCCGGAGGAGGAGGACGCCTCCGCGTGGATGTGCCCGGGGCGGCCGCTGTAATCTCTCAGCCTACTCGGCACCTACTCGGCGGCCTGGGCCTGGGCCTGAACCTCGGCCTTGGCGTGCTTCTTGCGCCAGTTGTAGAAGGGCGCGATGGGGTCGCCGCCCTTCGAGAGGGACATGGAGGCGGACGCGTCCTTGCAGAAGACGAGCCAGGAGTCGTGGCCGAAGGGCCCGACGCCGTGGATCTTGTGGGGGCTCTTGCGGTCGAGCTCGACCTTGAACTCGTCGGCGCGCGGCGACTTGGCGCCCTTGGCCGGCTCGAGCTTGACGCCGTGGAGGAAGGCCTCCGTGAGCGAGACGAGCGACTTGAGGCGGTCGTCGAAGAGGCCGAGGCTGTGGATCGCGCCCTGGATCTTCCCGTAGTCCGTCTCCGCGGAGAATGCCGACGGCGTCGCGTAGAGCTCGAAGAACGCGGAGATGCACGCGTGCTTCGTGTTCCAGGACGACACGCGCGACATGAGGATGCAGGACACGAGGAGGCGCCACGTGTCCGCCGCGTAGTACTCCTGGAGGAAGTCGAGCGGCGACACGGGCGGCGGCGTCGAGAGCCGCGACTCGACGAAGAGCTTCCAGTCGCGGTCGCCGCCGCCGCCGGCGAGCGGGCCCCAGCGCCGCACGGCCTCGCGCTTCCAGTCGTCGCCGTCCGCGGCCGCCGCGTCGACGGCGAGCGCGAGCTGGGCCTCGCGGACCTCCTTGAGGTAGGCGATGGCCTCGGCGCGCATCTCGTCGAGCGCCGCGTCGTCGCCGTCGTCGTCCGACGACGCCTCGCGCTTCGCCTTCTTGCGCAGCGGCTGGTCGTCGTCGCCGAACGCGTCGACGACCTCGTGCGTGTACTCGACCTCCTGGCCCTGGAGCCGCGAGCTGCGGCGCAGGCTCTCGGGCGGCACGGGCACCTTGACCTTCTTCGGGCCGCGCGGCGCCCTGGGCTTGCTCGGCTTGCCGTTGAGCGCCGCCACGGGGTCGACGCTCGCGTCGGCGAGGCCCAGGCCCACGAGGAACTCGTGGTTGCGGCGGATGTGGGCCAGGCGCTGCTGCTCGTACTCGCTCAGCGCCGGCGCGGCGATGACGGCCATGCTCTCGTGCTGACTGGTGGTGCTTGCGAGCTGGGTGCTACGCACGACGATCGATGCGACGACGCGCGGTACTGCGACGAGGTGTGGTGGCGACGGCTTGTCTGGCTGGGTGCGATTCAAAGCTTCGCGCTCATAACCGAGCTCGAGCGGCTCTCCGAGAGCGCCGCCGACCCCCGGCGACGCCCGCGGCCGTGCACTGACGCCCGCGGCCCGCTCTTACGCGGTCCGGAGGAGGACGTGGACGCCGGCGGGGCTGGCGATGGGGTCGGAGAGGGCGCCGACGGCGAGGTTCCGCGCGGCCTCGAGGAGGCTCGACTCGAGGAGGCAGCCCGTCGCGTACTGGGGCCGCGGCGCGTGCGCGCCGAGCGCCGGGTCGACCTTGCGGCTGGCCTTGAGGACGCGGTCGCTGAGGCGGCGCACGATGCCCGGCTTCTTCGCCGGCTTGGCTTTCGCCGGCTCCGGCGGCCGGGGCTCCTCGGCCTTGCACTCCTCCGCGGGGCCGGCGCCCGACGCCGCGAGGGGCCCGCAGTCGCCGCCGTAGCGGTACGACGCGCAGTCGGACCGCGAGAAGGCCGCGAGGGCGAAGGCCGCCGGGTCCGCCCGCAGCCTGGCCAGGAGGCGCGCCGCGGCGGCGAGGGCGTCGTCCTTGGACGCGCACGCGGCGGCCGCGTCCGTCCGCGCGGAAACGGCGCCGCCGTACGCGAAGAGGACGTGCGCGACGCGGGGCCCGGGCTCGGGCGCGAGCACCCGTTTCACGGCCTCCGGCGACGGCCAGGCCACGGCGACGGCCAGGATCTTCACGGGCGTCGTCGGGACCTCGTCGCGCCGCGGCGCGCCGTGGATCCGCTCGACGTTTCCGCGCCGTCCAGGAGCCGGCCGAAGACGACGTGCTGCGAGTTTTCCTCGCCGTCGCCGGAGAACCAGTCGAGCTCGTCGTTGTCCGCGAGGTTGACGAAGAACTGGGACCCCGTGGACCGCGGCCCCGCGTTCGCCGCGGACAGCGTGTACTTGGCGTTGGACCGGCGGCTGCAGCGCGGCGCCTCGAACTCGTCGGGGACGAGGTAGCCGCCGTCCGGGTCCTCGGGGTGGGGCTGGCGCGTGACCGCGTCGCCGGCGACCGTCGCGAACGTCGACAGCGGCGGCGGCGCGCCCTGGCCCGCGAGCTCCGACGCCGGGTCCCGCGTGTGCGGGCAGCCGAGCTGGACGACGAAGCCGGGCACGACGCGGTGCACGTGCAGGCCCTCGTAGAAGCCGCGCTCGAGCAGGTCGAGGTAGTTGGCCGCCGTCGTCGGCGCCTCGTCGACGAGGAGCTCGAAGGTGAAGGAACCGAGGCTCGTCTCCATGGTGCACGCCGGCCGGAGCGGGAACTCGCGCGCCGGCGCCGGCGCCGGCGCCTTGGCCGGGGCCGCGGCCTTCTTCGCCGCCTTCTTCTTCTTCGCCATGCCCGCGGGAGGAGGTTTTCACGCACTGCCCATCAGCAGTTTCGAGACTGCAAGCCGAGGCGTTGACGTTCATGTTGCCGCACGGCGCGACGTCGGCGCGACCGGTACCGGAGCACTGGGAGCACTTACCGGAGCGCCTACCCGGCTACCCGCCCCTCGCCCGTCGACCGGCGGACATGGAACTTCGAGTAAACTACGGGGGCGCGTCGGACGGCGCGCCGGCGGCGCGGGCGCGCGTGCTTCGGCGCGGTCGGCCCCCGCCGCGCGCGGCCACTGGCGCCGCCGGCGCGTCGTCGTCGTGGGGGAGAGGGGGGGGGGGGGCGTCCGGGTCTAGGCGAGGATGGCGTCGTCCGGGGCCTCGAGCGCCTCGTCGAGGATGATCTGGAAGTCCGCGGGCGCGATCTCCTTCATCTGCGCGGCGGTGATGTCGCCACTGCTGTGGGGCGCGATGGCCTCGTCGAAGATGCGGATGGCGCTGTTCATGCGGGCGCGGTCCATGGCGTTGCGCACGGTCCGCGCGTTGGAGAAGAAGGGCATGTCCATGCGGCGCTCGATGTAGCGCTTGAAGACGTCGCCCGCCTCCTCGGACATGTCGTACTCGAGGTCGCGCGTCATGACGCGCGCGATCTCGTAGAGCTCGTCGACCTCGTAGTTGGGGAAGTCGATGTGGTTGCCGATGCGCGAGTTCATGCCCGGGATGAAGGAGAAGAACTTGTCCATGCGGTCCTTGTAGCCCGCCAACACGACGATGAGGTCCTCGCGGTTGTTCTCCATGAAGTTGAGGAGGATCTCGATGGACTCCTGGCCGTAGTCGCGGTCGTTGGCCGCGTTGTAGAGGTAGTAGGCCTCGTCGACCAAGAGCACGCCGCCGAGCGCCTGCTTGATGACCTCCTTGGTCTTTGGCGCGGTGTGGCCGACGTACTGGCCGACGAGGTCGTCGCGCGTCGCGACGACGACGTGGCCGGAGCGGCAGTAGCCCATCTTCGCGAGGATCTGGCCCATGCGCACGGCGACCGTCGTCTTGCCCGTGCCGGGCGCGCCCGTGAAGCACATGTGGAGGCTCGGCACGGCCGTGTCGAAGCCGAGCTTGCGGCGCATCTTGTCGAGGACGAGGAGCGCCGCGATCTCGCGCACGCGCTGCTTCACGGGCAGCAGCCCCACGAGGTCGTAGTCGAGCTTGTCGAGCTGGTCCTTGACGCCCTCCTTGAACATGTACTCGCTCACGGACCCCGCGGGCGTGTCGTCGGGCATCTCCTTCATGAAGGCGATCTGCGCAGCGTCTCCTCGCGCTCCATCTCCTGNCACTTCGCGCGGCGCTCCGCCTCCTCGATGGCCTTCT
>NW_008705561.1:2337906-2339480 GCF_000186865.1 Aureococcus anophagefferens
GCCGGCACCCAAAATCCGTCATGTTGTCTGGTACTTTTTTTTGGGGCGACTCCTGCACCGAGGCATTGACTTCAATTTGGTCACTGGGGCGGTTGACGTTTGCTTGCCTGGGGTTTTGCGTGTTCACGGCCAGGCCTACGGCCATGCACGACCGGTCCTGCTTTCTTTTCGACTTACGCCTCCCTCCAACCACACAAAGTCCCAATGCGCGCGCAGCTTAGTCCGCGCGCGCCCGGCACCACCGCCTAGGCCGTCCCGCCGAAGCCGCTCGCGGCGCCGCCGTCGAGGAACCAGGTCGCGGCGCCGTCGGCCGCGCGGACGCGGGCCGCCGGGTAGGGCGCCGGGGGGTCGGCGTAGGCGTAGGCCTGGGCGTCGGGCGAGAGGCGCATGATCTCCGCGACGACCTTGGCCTTGGACGCGCCCGTGCAGACGAAGGCGACGTGCCTCGCCTCGCGGAGCGTCTTCAGCGTGAACCTGGCGACGGCGGTCGCGCGGAAAAAAGACGAGGAACGCGGGTCGACGCGCGTGACGCGCTCCGGCGGCGGCTTCGGCGAGTCCGCGACGACCGCGGCCACCGCGCCGTCCGCGCGGTCCATCTCCGGGTGGCCCGGGAAGAGCGACGCCGTGTGGCCGTCCGGGCCCATGCCCAGCAGCGCGAGGTCGAAGAAGCCGCCGCACCTAGAAAACGCGCGCGTCGCGGCGCCCGCGACGCGGCGCCGCGCGGGCCGACGCGCGCGGCGAGCTCCGCGGCGTAGGCCTCGGCGGCCTTCTCCGGGCCGAGCGACACCTACGGGCCGCGCGCGTCGTCCGGCGCAAACGCCATCGATGCCGCGCGCCGCGGCGGACGTCGAGGGCGTGGATGCGCGGCTTCTGCGCGGCGATCTTGTCGAAGAGCGCCTCGGTGCACGCCTTAAGGTTCGAGTCGTCGCTGTCCGCGGGCACGCAGCGCTCGTCGGCGAAGAAGACGTCCCAGGACGCCCAGTCGATGCCCTTGTCCAGGAGGCCGCTCAGCAGCTTGGGCATGGACCCGCCGCTCAGCGCGACGACGAAGCGCGGCTTCGTCGACGCCGCGGAGAGCTCGGAGACGTAGGTCGCGAGCCGCTCGCGCAGGACGTCGCCGTCGGCGACGATGACGCGCGCCATTGGGCTGCGTGTCTAGGAGCAAGCCTGCTTCCCGCGCGCGGAGTTTCGCGCGGCGGCCGTTGCGTCTGGCAACCGAGTGGCGGCTCGTGCTCGAGAGCTCGATGCCGCTCTCCGCGCCAGCGGCGGGTGGCGGTGGCGCCGCCGGGCCGTCAGGACGGCCCGCGACTCGTCCCGCGAGGCGTCCCGCCCCCCCCCCCCCCCCCCCGGGTCGCCTCCTCCCCGCTAGTTATCGAGGGCGAGGAAGGGGCACTTCTCGAGGGCGTCCGCGGCGGAGAGGCGCGCGTCCGGGTCGATGGTGAGGAGGCCCGCGAGGAGCATGTGGAGGTGGTCGTCGCGGCCGCAGTAGTCCCGGAGCTTGGGCATGGCGCGGACGTGGTCCCGGCCGTCGCGCGGGAGCACGGCCTCCCACTTGGAGCGCGCGTCGCCGTCGA
>NW_008705561.1:2340117-2343024 GCF_000186865.1 Aureococcus anophagefferens
CCGCCGTCGTCGTCCTCGCGCCGCCGCTTCCGCGACCGCTCCGGCGCCTCGCGCCGCTCGTCGCGGTGCCGGTCCCGGTCGTCGTCGCCCGCGGCGCGCACGCCCGCGTCGCGCGGCGCGCGGCGCGCGGCGGCGTCGCCGCGGGGGGACGCGCGGCGCTTCCGCGACCGCCGGTCGCCGTCGTCGCGCCGCTCGTGGCGCCGCTCGTCCCAGCGCCCGTCCCGCCGGTCCTCGTCGTCCCGCCGCCGCTCGTGGCGCCGCTCGTCCCAGCGCCCGTCGCGCCGGTCCTCGTCGTCGCGCCGCCGCCGCCCGCCGTCGCGCCCGCGGCTGCTCCGCTGCTCGCCGCGGTACTCGTCGCGCTGCGACCGCCCGTAGCCGCCGCCCCGGGAGCCGCCGTCGCGAGGACGAGAGGCCATGGCTAACAGGCGACCCCGGCTATCGGCGTCGGCTTCACCATCTCGTCACCATCCCCTCGATGCACCCGGGGCTGCGGGCTGCATCTCCGAGCTGCTGGACTGGGCTCGTCCGTGCCATGGTGCGCCCCATCACGCGCAAGAACCCTCGGAAGCGCGCGCCGCCGGCGAGGAAGCGAGGCGGCGAGACGCCCTGGCGCGTGCGCGTGGCGCGGCTCGTGAAGCGGAGCTCGACGGGCGCCTGGGACGCCGTGCGCGCCCTCGAGGCGAGCCGGCGGGCAGACCTCGTCGTGCGGCAGATGTACTACGTGCGGAGCCAGCTCGTCGTCTGGTTCAACACCCTCGACGACAACGGCGACGCGTTCCTCAGCCGGGACGAGCTCGCGGCGGGCCTCGCGGAGTCGTTCGGCGTCGACGCGGCGTCGGCGCCGTACGTCGCCGCGGAGATCATCCGGCGGGCCGACGACGACGACGACGGCGTGCTGACGCTGGGCGAGCTCCTGGGCATGGTGCGCCGCGCGACGGAGCAGTACAAGCTCTGGCGCGAGTGCCGCGACGCGCTCCGGAAGATCGGGCTGTCGATCTTCGTCTACCTCCCTGCCGTCGCGACGGCCATGGCCCTGCCCCTGGGCCTGCTCATGTCCTGGGCCGAGGGCTGGACCTTTGAGAAGGGCTTCTGGGTCGCCCTCGCCGAGCTCTGCATGACGAACATCAAGATCGTCCGCGACAACTCGCCGCGCGGCGACGCGGGCACGGCCGCGGCCGGGGCGGGACAAGAGAGCGACATTCCCAACTTCAAAGGCTCCTTTCTCGGCCGTTTTCCACTCGTTTTGGCTGATCTTTGGACGAGCGATCATCTCTCGGAACGGTCTCGAAGCGTGGATGCTTTTCCCGGGACGCGCGCGCGCGGAACACTCACGTTAAAGCGACGTTGCATCTCTCTCGTCCCGCCCAGGCCGCGGCCGCGCTGCTCGGGCTCGTGGCCCTCGTGCTCTTCGGCTGCATCTGCGGCCTCGCGGCGGGCCCGCTCATGCTGCCCATCCTCGAGGCGTCGCGGGCGCTGACCATGCCCGCGGAGGCCGAGGGCACGGACCTGGACCCGGACGACCTGCTCCTCGCCAAGGCCGCCGCGCGCGCGCGGCGGCCCGCCGACGACGCCGCGGAGGCCGGCGACCTCGCCGCCGAGCTCGGGGACCTGCCGCCGGCGACGCCGCCGCCCGGGGGCTTCCGGGGGCGCGGCGACGAGCTCGCGTGGTTCGCGACGAAGCTCATCCAGCGCCGCGCCGCGCGTCGAATCCTCCGCCCGACTTCGACGCGCGCGTCGTCGAACGTGGCGACACACACACGTCCGCCGCGCGTCGAGCACCCGACGAGAGCCATCGATGCGTCCAAAACTCAGCCGCCGGTTCGCGCGCAGGCGCCGCGGCGCGCTCCGGCGCGCGCTGTCCATCGCGGACGTCGACGGCAGCGGCACCATCGACCGCGGCGAGTTCCTCGCCGCGCTGCCCCTCCTCCGCGTCGGCGAGGCGCCGAGCGGGCCCGCGCTCGACTTCATCTTCGCGGACGGCGAGATCACGTTCAGCTCGTTCCTCGAGATGTGCGTCCGCGTCGTCGACGCCCACCGCATCCGCCGCCAGTGCCGCGACGCCGTGAAGAAGCTCCTCTTCATCGCCCTCGTGCTCCTCCCGGCCTTCACCGTCGCCGTGAGTCTGGTCGGGGGCCTCGTGCTCTACGAGGTCGAGGGCTGGGCCTACGTCGACTGCTTCTACCTCGTGCTGAGCAACCTCACGTCGACGCACATCCCGCTGGCCCACGACAAGCACGCCGAGGACCGCCTCGGCAAGCTCACGGCGTGCCTCGTCGGCCTCTGCTCCATCGGCGTCTTCTGCTGCTTCCTCGGCATCCTCGTGGGCCCGCTCCTCGAGCCCATCGGCGAGCGCCTCCGCCTCGCGCCCAAGGAGGTCGACCGCCTCGACCGCCTCCTCGGCGGCGGCGACGACGCGGACAACGGCATGGTCGGGTTGTCGCTGTCGAACTGGCTCCCCCAGAGCGCCAAGGCGACGCTCGGCGACGCGTCCGCGGCGCTCGGGACCGCCGTCGGCGAGCTCCGGGGCCTCGTCGGCCTCGGCGGGGCGCGCCCGCCGCCGCCGGAGAAGTTCGAGCTCGTCATCAGGGACCGCGGCCGCGGCGGCGCGCGCGACGCGCCCGACGCGGCGCCGGCCGCGGACGTCGAGGCGGGCCGCGGCGCGGCCCCCCCCGGGGCCGGCGCCGACGACGACGACGACGACGGCCACGAGCTCGAGTGCGCCGCGCCGGACCCGACGCCGCCCCGCCGCGCGGCGGCCCTCGCGGCCCGCCTCTTCGACGGCGCGCCGGGCGCCGACGCGGCGAGCCGCGACGCCGCGCGCCTCGAGGTCCTCCGCGTCGCCGCCGCCGCGCCGCCGCCGGGCGCCGCGGACCGCGCGGACCGCGAGGGCGCCGCGCTCCAGTGGTC
>NW_008705561.1:2345092-2349856 GCF_000186865.1 Aureococcus anophagefferens
CGAGCCACTCGCCGGCGCCGAGCGCGTGGAGCCCGCGGTAGCGAAGCCACGCGGCGCCGACCGCGCGCGCCCACGCGGCGCCGCCGCGCGCCGCGCCCGCGCGCAGCGCCGCGAGCAGCGCGACGTGCGCCTCGCGGCCCGCGCCGGCCGCCGCCGCCGCCGCCTCGAACTCGGCGACGACCTCGAGCTCGTCGTCGCCGTCGCTCGACGACTCGTCGCCGGCGCCGGCCTCGGCGTCCGGCGAAGCCTCGTCCTCGGCGTCCGTGTCGCCGAAGTCGGAGCCGGGCGGCGTGTCGTCCATGGCCTCCGAGCCGGGCGGCGTGTCGTCGAGGAGCGCCGCGCTGCCTGGTGCTGCGGCAGAGGAGATCATCGCGCCGCCGAGAGGGCAAACAAGCCGACATTGGCGTTCAATCAACCCCTGCACTCATTCAAAGCCTGCTACTACCCGTGCTGCTGGACGCCGGGCTGCCTCGCGTCGCCATGTCGAAGGAGGAGGAGTCGAAGAGTCGAGACGGCGAGGGCAAGGACGAGGGCAAGGACGGCGAGGAGAAGGACGGCGCGCCCTTCGACGACGAGGCAGAGATCAAACTCATCCTGCTCGGCGACTCCGCCGTCGGCAAGACGAAGATGGTCGAGCGCTTCCTCATGGACGAGTACAACCCGCAGCAGGCGCGTGGGACCGCCGCGCGCGCGCGCGCGCGCGCGCGGCCGCCGCGCCGCCGCCCCGCCTCGCCCCCGGCCGCGCGCGGTCCGCGGAGACGCGCGCGCGCGCGCGCAGCTCTCGACGTACGCGCTGACGCTCTTCCGCAAAGTCGTCGACATCGACGACCGCAAGGTCTCCGTCGGTGCGTCGCCGCGCCGCGCGCGCGCGCGCCGCCGCCGCCCCGCGCGCCGCGCGCCGCGCGGACGCCGGCCGGCCGCCGCGCGCAGACATCTGGGACACCGCGGGCCAGGAGCGCTTCAACAAGATGCACCCCGCGTACTACCACCGCGCGCACGCCTGCATCCTCTGCTTCGACGTCACGCGCAAGGCGACCTACCAGCACCTCTCGGACTGGCGCGGCCCGCCGCGCGCGCGCGACGCGCGGCCTCGGCGGCGCGAAAGGCGCGGCCGCCCGCAGGTACGACGAGCTCCGGGAAAGCTGCGAGAACATCCCCTGCATCCTCGTCGCCAACAAAATCGACATCGACTACCAGGTCACGCGGAAGAACTTCAAGTTCGCGTCGTCGAAGGGCATCCCCTTCTACTTTGTTTCCGCCGCCGACGGCACGAACGTCGTCAAGGTCTTCCGCGCCGCCATCGAGGCCGCGCTCGACTGGAAGAAGAACGGCGAGGACTTCATGACCGAGGCCCTGAGACTGGTCGAGGGGCCCTGAGCCGCGCGGCCGTCGGCGCCGCGGCGCGCGCGGCCGCGGGCCCGGGGCGCGCCGGGCCTAACCACAGCACTCGAACGGGGCCACTCTGGCGCCGGCGGCGCGAGGCCGCACCGCTCGATGGCGGCCGTCGGGCGACGCGTACGCGTCGCGCGCCTCGACGCGGCGCCGCGGCGAGAGCTCTCTGATCGATCGCAGAGGTGTCATCAGAGGCCTTCTCGCCGCTGCGCCGCCGCCGCCGCTGCAGCGACCCCACGACCTTCGACGCTCGCGCGCCGCTTCGTCGCATCCATGGGCCGCGGCGGCCACGGCGGCGCCGGCGGCGGCGCGGGCCACTCGCACAGCGTCGAGTACCCCGACGACTCTTGGAACCTCTACCAGCACGTGGACCGCGCGGAGGCGCTGAACGCGCAGGACGGCGCCGACGCCGCGCGCGTGCTGCGGCCCTTCGTGCGGCGCCTCGACACCGACGGCAGCTTCGCCAGCGACGGCGACGAGGAGCTCCTCGTCAAGGTCACGTTTTTGGCGCCCGTCGCGCTCCGGCGCCTCATGGTCATCGGCTCCGGCGACCCGGAGTCCCACCCGAGCCACGTCAAGGTCTACGTGAACCGGGAGAACCTGGACTTCCAGTCCCTCGAGGACATCCGCCCGGCCTTCGAGTCCGCGCTGCCGCCGAACGCGCCCGGCGAGGCCTACGTGAATCTGCACCCGCCCCACGCCTTCGCCAGCGTCACGAACGTCGCCCTCTTCTTCGACGCGAACCACGGCGGCGCCGACGAGACGGCGCTCCAGTACGTCGGCATGCAGGGCGACCACTCGCACGACAAGCGCGAGGCCGTCAACGCGACCTACGAGCTCCTCTGCCAGCACGGCACGACGGCGACGGCCGACGTCCAGATGCAGGCGGGCATGTAAGGCACTCGTTTGTCGCGGCGTCGCGGCTCTCCGGTGGGGCGGCTTCTCCTTAGGCGACGCGCGCGCGGCCTAATACCGGTACCTGCGGCGCGCGCGATTCGCCGCGCGGGCGGCGCGCGCGATCGGGGCGCCGGGCCGCGCTTCGTCGAGTAGTCCTTGGGCGAGACGACGAGGCCCCGGCCCTTGCGCGCGCCGCGGTACACGGTCTCGATGAGGTCGATGAGCTCCTGCGAGTTCGTGAGCGCCCAGTTGATTTTGTTGTTGTTGCCCGTGCCGAGGTCGATCATGATGTGCTTGTTCCGGAAGAAGTTCATGACCGTGCACGGGTCGTAGAGCTCGTACCTGCGCGCGCGGCGGCGGCCTCGCGCGCGGCGGCGCGGCGCGCGCGGCGGCGGGCGCGGCGCGCGCGCATGGTGTTGAAGTCGGGCACCTCCGTGATGTCGACGAGGTAGATGACGGCGAAGTTCTTCACCTTCTCGACGATCTTCGACAGGGCCTCGTCCATCTGCATGCAGACCGGGTCGTAGTCGTGGCCGAACCGGATGACCACGACGCGGTCCTCCTCGTTGAGGATCGCCTGGTCGACGGCCCAGCCCGTGCGCAGGTGCGGGAGCAGGTACGACATCGCGCGGTTCGGCGTCGGCGCGCGCGCGGAGAGCGCCGGTCGAGGCGCGCGCGCGCGAGACCGCGGATAAATGTTCAACCGGGTTCAACGCGGGTTCATAATCGAGCTTTTTTTATCCGCTCAACAGGCATGACACGATGAAGAGCATACCATCGTCGGTGCGCGCCGCCGTGGAGCCCCACTGAGCAACGCCAGCGTCGAGCGCCGCGCCGCGCTCCGTCTCGCAACCGCGACCGACGGCGCGCGGCGCATGCGGCGGCCATGCCGCTGCTCGACGCGCTGATGGACCTGCTGCCCCGGAACGTCGGCTTGACTTTGAAGCGGACCTTCGGCCCGCGCGTCTACCACGACAACCGCGTCAACAAGTTCCGCGACACCTTCGAGAGCCTGGGGCTCGACGAGGCCGACGTCGCGCGGCTGCACGCGCAGTTCCTGAAGATCGATAAGGACGGCAGCGGGAGCCTCGAGCTCTGGGAGATGCTCGACCACCTCGACCTCCACCGGACCAAGTTCGCGAAGCGCGTCTTCTCCATCTTCGACGAGGACGGCTCCAACGAGATCGACTTCCGCGAGTTCGTCGTCACGCTCTGGCAGCGCGGCGCCGGCGCCCGACGCGCGCGGTTCGACGCGCGTCGCGATCCGCGGAACGCGCGCGCGCGTCGAGCGCGCGGACGTCGCTCGTCCCGCGATGAGCGGACACGGACCGGCGCGTCCACGCGCGCCGCCGCAGGTACTGCACGCTCGGGCGCACGCAGCTCGTCATGTTCGCCTTCGACCTCTACGACCGCGACTCGTCGGGCGAGATCGACATGGCCGAGCTCAACGGCATGCTCAAGGAGCTCTACGGCAAGCGCTACGCGGCGAACGCGACGGCCGTGAACCTCCTGAAGCACATCAACGCGATGAACGACCGCGAGTACGCGGACAACATCACCGTGGACACGTTCACGGAGTTCGTCCGCACGCACCCGGCCATGCTGTCGCCCGCGTTCCTCATGCAGCAGAACCTCCGGGACCGCGTCCTCGGCGGCGCGTGGTGGGACCGGCGCGCGCGCGAGCGCGTCCGCGTCCGCGGCCAGAGCATCCACATCCACGAGCTCATGAAGGCCCACCTCAGCGAGAAGAGCTTCCACAAGCTCCTCGCGGCCGTCGACGCGGGCGACGGCGGCGCCGCGCTCGCGGCCGACGCGGAGGCGCACGCGGACTTCTCCGTCGACTGGCGGTCCACGGTCAACGCCACGGGCTTGATGCACCAGCGCCGCAAGCGCCTCGACAGCGTCCGGCCCCACGGCGCGCGCCACGTCGCGGACAAGTACTCCGCGCGCGCGGGCGACGCGGCCGCGGCCGCGCCGCCGCGGCCCCGCGTCACCGTCGCGCCCGGCGCGCACCCGACGCTCCAGCGCCAGCGCTCCCAGAGCGTCGTCGCCCTCGGCGCGACGACGGGGCCCAAGCCGCCGACGTCGCGGCCCCGGTCCCAGTCCCTCGCGCCGTCGACGCGCCGCTTCTCCGCGTCGCCGTCGCCCAAGCTCCGCTCGGGCGCCGTCCTCGCCCTGTGATTCATCCTGTGTCTCTTACGCATAGTGGGCGCGCTGCGGTTGCCGCTTTATCCGCGTGGCAGAGCGCAGAGGATGTGCAATCGCCTCCCGCGGAGCGGGGAGGGCTTCATATTCAATGGCGCTTGAGGGCATCATCCCACTCGGCCTGGGTGACCATGGGCTTCGGGACGCGAGTCGTGCGGCGAGGGGCGGGAGCTTGGTCGACTGCGAACGAGAGAGGTGGGCTGCTCTGAGGTGGAGTGGTCAGCGGCCTGGCAACCGTCGGACGCGTTGCCTTCGACGTCGCCGCGTAAA
>NW_008705561.1:2349906-2381952 GCF_000186865.1 Aureococcus anophagefferens
AGACACGACAGGAGCTTGCGGGCGCGGGCTCTTGTCGTAGCGGATTTTGTAGCCGCAAGTAACCTTTCTCCCCCTCAAGAGATTGTCGAAATGGTGATGGTTCACATCAGGATGCGCACGTCGAGCAGCACTTACGCTGGGAAATTTCTGCCACTCTTCGTCGCCGACGCGCTTCACCTCGACCGGCTTGAAACACACGTTGGATTGGCCATCGCCGCGTTGCACCTTGAGCCACGTGTCCGTGCCCTCCAAAAGTATGTTGAGTGTCTCGGCCCTTAAGTCGGGAAATTCACTGAGCGCAGCAGCACGATTTTTGAACCATTTCCAAGTGGCGTCGTCGTCATGAAGCGATCGTACTTCGATGGCTGTGCCTCGCGGTGGCTCAACGTGTGGTTGAAGCCCAGAGTCAAGCGGCGCCAATGGCACCAGCGCAGCAGCAACGGAGCGCGTCTCCTCGTCGTCAGCAACGTGTGACTGGGCATCGCGGATGTATCGCGCCTCGAACTGCGACGCCGATTCGTGCAAAAGGCCACTAAGATGTCTCTCTAACACCGGGTGCTTGGCATACAATTCGGCGGTACTAGAGAAGCCGACCCAGTCCGAATTCGGATCGTCCTTCTTGCGCAGTTTCACGACGTAATCGTCGGAAGCGGGCGTGTAACGCGCCTCGTGCGTGGTCGATTCTCTTCGGCCTTTCAAGATGTCACGGATGAAATTCTTCCCGTGATCCACGTAAGCTTCCGACGCCTCTTTGACCGAGTCGAAGTGGCACCAAGATCCATCCGCGACTCCGAGCTGTCGCACGTCGACTTGCTTAGGCACACCGATCAGTAACTTGCCGCCGCGCTTCGCTTCGAAAAGAGAGCCAACGTCCAGGAGCGCATACAGCGGCATGGCTGGCAATTCAGGAAAATGGCGCATGGCTTCATTTTTACCCTCGAAAGCAACCCAGTCCGACGCGATCTTGCGCACTTCCAGAACCGGCTTTTGCACTCGCTCAACGTATCGCGCCTCGAACTTGGTCACGGCCTCGTCAAGCAAGCCAGTGAGGTAATTTTGCGTCAGGTCTCGGTACTCAGCAAGCGCAGCTGCTTGCGAAGGATATCCTCGCCACTCACCCCATCCGGCTTCAAGGCGCTGGCGCACCTGCAGAGTAACTCGGGCGGGTGGCTGCAAATCGTAGCGGGCTTCGTAGTTGCAATTGAAGACGTCTCCTTTCAACAACATCTGAACGTTCCCGAGGTTCAAATCAGGGTACGCAGATCCGGCAGCGCCCACGCTCGGAAACTTTTGCCACTCTTCATGGCCCACGCGTCGAACCTCGACGGGCTTCTCGCCGTGCCAGCGGCGAGCATGCGCATCCGGACCTGGGCGCGCCTCATAGCGAGTGTTGATTTTCTCGAGGAGGACAACCAACGCCTCTGAAGAGAGGTCGGTAACCGCTCCGAGCGCAGCGTATTGAGTCCCAAACATGTGCCAAGGTCCCGTGCCGACCCGACGCAGTTCGAAGTGGTGTCGTCGCGATCGCAACAGATCTGAAGCCGACACCGAAGCCGGGGCGCCTTCCGCTTCATCGTCGCTCTCCTCCTCCATTGCGCGGGATTGACGCGCCAGCAAACGCGCTGCGCGCTGGGCCGTCTCGGATTCCACGACGCTCTGCTCACCGTCGTCGTTCGCCTCCGACGCCTCGTCCACATGCGATCGACGCGGAGCTCGCGTGCGAGAGGGCGCGTTCAAAACCGTCAGAATGGGCACGGAGCGTGCCGACGTATCCGAGAGTGCCGATTCAAGGGCCGCCTTGTGTGCAGCTGCTGCTTTGAGAGAGTGCTCGCTACGACGATGACCGCAATGGCACTTGAGGCAGAGCAAAAACTTCATGAGCGGAGTCTGGTCACTGGGCAGATCCAAGTCATACTGGACAGCAAGTTCGTGCGTCCACACATAGGCAGCACGGTGATCGGATGGTTCGCATAAAGTGCATTGCACCGTGTTTGCGTCCAACGCGACAAACTGGCGTCGCTCATTGCCGCGCGCGTCGACGAACAGATTTCCACATTGTCCGGAAGCGCACTCTACAGAAACAGCCTCATCGATGCGGCGCTGGACCCAGTTCTTGGGATCGATTGGCTGAGAGCAAAGAGCCAGCTCCGCTTTTGACAGCTTCGCCTTTTTCACGTGATTTGCTTTTACTTTGACGAGGTCACCATCCGTCGTCTGAAGCTCCATCCAAGTAGCCCTCGTGTTTGCGAATGCGTTCACACAGAGGCCCCGCATCTCTGAATCGGCCTTGAGCTGGAAATGCTTGCCCTTGAAAGAGAGGCAGCCTTGAGGCACCGGTGGCGCGGGCTGCTCGACGCGCCCTCGTTGTTGCCCAAGGTCGAGCGGCTCTTGGACGCGAGGCCGCTCGACGCGCGCCGATCCTCGTCGCTGGGACACGCTCTCGACGGCGTCGTCCAGGGACCAGCCGTCCTCGAGCAGCTCTGTGACGCGCGTCTCGACGGCCTCCGCCTCGGCCTGAGACGCGTACGCGCCGACGCGCGCCAGGCAGTGCGACTCGCTGTCCAGCATGGACAAGGTCCAGCCGGCGCCGTCGAAAAAGATGCCCGGAAGGCGGAGCGCCTTTCGGCGGAGCCGGCCGTCGCCGTCAAAGTTGACGCAGAGGTCGTCGCTTGCCGGGAAGGCCTCGCGGACGCTGGCGTCGTGCGCGAGCGCCGCCTCGTCTTCGCTCCGACGCCAACCCAGGATGCGCCCGTCCGGGGTCGCGGACCGCGCGCACCACGGGGCCTTGTCCGGGCTTCTCGAAGCCTCGACGCCGACGAACATGCTCTGCCGCGCAGAGGGCCGCCGAATATCCCAGCCGATAATCATCGGGACGTCGTAAGAGTCGATGCCGATGCGCTCGATGACCGCCTCGAAGAACGCCGTGACTGCGGGCGTGACCGTCGCCTCCGCCGTGCTCAGATCGCGGTGGACTTTGTCGCCGAGATCCGCGTGGTCGTCGACGAATCGGAGTCGCAACGACGACAGCGACGACAGCGCGGTCTTGCTGCCGCGAGTCCTGCTGCCGCCCGGCGTCTGCACGAGCTTGTCGTCGCACCACTTCCGCAAGGTGACGAGGTATTCGTCGAAGTAGTGGAGGTCCCAGGCCGCGGCGGTGACCTTCTCTTTTAACGTCGGATAGACTTCTTTCGATGGCTTTGGATGAGCCTTCACGAGTTGATCCAGCGCGTCCTGATCCATGGCGCTGCACTGGGACTTGGTCAGAAATAGGAAGTCGCCGGACGAGGGCTTGGGCACGAGCGGCGTCGCCCGAGCAGCACCCTCCAGGTACCGAGCCACGTCGTTCGGCGAGCGCAATTGGTCTTGGGCCGCGGTCTGGCCAGGATAATGGTATGAGACGTCGACGACGCCCTTGGACTCGCCGGTCTTCCGCGGGCTGAGCACCTTGTGCCAGCCCTCCGCGGGATCATTGTTCGGAACGACGCCCGCGCCGCGCGCGAGTTCGATCCAGGCGTCCGGCTTCAGCTGGGCCAGGAACCGCGTCATCGCCTCGGGCGGCAGAGGCGGTTTCACGGGAGGCGCCGGCGCTTGCAAGGGCAGCGCCGACGGCGTCGACGCGGAAGAAGACGAGGCGCGCGGCCGGCCCGGGGCCCGCGCCTGCGGCGGCCCGCCCGCGCCCGCGGCCGGGCCCTTGGGCTGGCCCTTGGCGGACGACGACTTCCGCGGTTTCGGAAAGGGGCGGTTCGCCTCCTCTTCGAGCTTGGCCTGCTGCTTCAGCTCGGCGTCTTTCTTCTCCCACTCGTGATGCACCCACGGGCTGAGCTGACGGATGGTGAGCGCCAAGCGCCTCGCGGACGCGGCCTCGGGCGTCCCGCGCTGCTCGAACGTGTGCGTGTTCGCCGTTGTCACGCCGTGCGTCCAGCAGCACCTGCGAGGGTCGACGCGCGTCTCGGCGCGGGAGGAGGGCGTCGGGCGCGGCTCGCGCGCTTGCAGCCTTTGTGGTTCCGCTCGGCTTGCACGCTAAACGCCAAGTGCTTCAGGCAGTCGCCGCGCGCTGGACCAGAAATGACGTAGAAGGAGCGCGGGCGGAGCGTCATCTCGCTGCGCTGCGCGCCGCGGACCTGGACGAGCGTGGCCTCGCCGTGGAGCGTCAGGGTGCCGATCGAGCCGAAGCGGGCGCGCCTGCGAGGGCGTCGGGTCGACGGCGGCGGAGAGAGTCGCGCGGACGCCGGCGCGCGCGAGTCGAAGTGCTGGCCCATGCCCGACATGTTATCAAAGTAGTAGGTCGTGCCCTGGAGCGCGAACTTCGTGGGTTCCTCCGAGTGCTCGTCGTTGCAGTTGAAGCTCTCGCTGCGGGGGGCGGCGGCGTCGTCGTCGCGCGCGGGGCGAGCGAGGACGCGGCGTCGGGACTTGAGCTCCGCTTGCAGGTGCGTGAGCCGCTCGTCGGATCCATCGTTCTGGCCGCACTCGAGGTCGTACCTGCGCGACGACGGTCGCCGCGGCCGCGGAGCGCGCGCGGGACGCCGCGCGACGGACCTCGCGGCGTCGCGCGACGGAGCTCCGTGGGGCGTCGGCGCGTCGCCGTGGACTGTCATGGGCTTGACCTTGTCGTCGCCCTCAAAGACGAGCGTCATAATATTGTGGAAGCGCTGGAGCGTGAGGCGGAGGACCTTCTGGGCGACGGCCGTCTTGTTCTCGTCGAACGTCGGCACCCATCGCGTGCCGTTCCGCTGGCCGCCCTCCTCCTTGTACGACACCTCCGTGAGGTCCCAGCGCGAGACGTCCTGCCGGCCCTCCGTGGTGGCGCCCGAGAGCAGGCTCGTCGTGTCCGAGACGTAGCTGCTGGCGTAGTTCTGGTCGAAGCCCTCCGTCATCCAGCGAATCAAATAATTGTGCTCGTCTCCTGCGCGCGCGGGGGGAGGCGTTCGGTCTTCTCGGCGCGCGACTCCCGCGGGACGCTGCGGCGCGCTCGAGACGAGGTTGTCGATGACGATCCGCCCCTGGACGCCGCCCGCGTCGATCTGCACGTAGACGACGTCCGGGTTGGCGTTGACGGTCTCCGTGGGCACGACGTGGCCGAAGGTGACGCAGATCTCGCTGACCGAGTCCATGCGCACCGCGTACATGGCTTCGAGCTCGGACTTGAACGTGTCGCTCAGGTCTTCGCGGTCCGGCGGCTTTTGCGAGGCGATGCGCGAGCTGCGCTTCATCTTCGACGGCGCGCGGCGTGCGCAGGCGCGCGCGCGCGACGAGGTGCCTGGCGAGGCGCTCCTGACGCGCCGCGGGGCGCCGCTGCTCGCGCGCGCGCGCCGACGAGGCGCCGCTGGCTCCCGACGCGAATCTTTCGCAGAGCGGGTCGCCTCGCTCGGGCGCGGAGCGCCGACTGCTGGACGTTGGACGCGCGGCGCGTGCCGGAGGCGGTTGCGGGTCCCGGCGACGGTCGCTGCGCGCTGCCGACAGGCACGACGCGCTCGAGCAAGTCGCAAGGGCGCGCACCCTCGGAGAGCGCGGGCTTGAGTCGAGCGCGGCAAGCACAACCTCGCTTGCGGTAATTCCGGCCCCATCGCATCGCCCGCGCGCCCGTGCAGCCTCGCACAAGCGCGTCCGCGCCAGCCTCCACGCTAACAGCCTTCGCACACGTCCACGCGACATCCCGCCAACACAACCAGCCCAAAAAACGGCCGCGCGCGTCCGCGCCGGCGTCCCGCAAAGCCCGAAACGCCGAATCATGTCCACGGTGATGCAAACCCACCTTTGGGGCGAGTGCTCCGATGACGCCTTCCAAAAATACTGATATAATGAGCCTGAGTGGCATGCGCGCGCGCCGCCCGCGACCCCGCCGCGCGCGCGCCGCGTCGGCCCGAGCCGCCGACCGCAGGCGACGATGGCCGAGGGCAACGCGAAGCACGCCAACTACCACGACCCCTGCGACCTCGCGTCCGACGTCTCGGAGCGCGCCGACGCCGAGGGCGACCTGGCGACGTTCCGCTACGAGAGCGGCGCCGGCGCGGCGCGCGCCGTCGCGTGCGCGCTCCGGGGCGTCGCGGGCGCCGCGGCGAGGGCCGAGCGGTGCAACACGGGCGAGACGGCCTGGTTCGGCGGGCGCAACCTCGCGGACCTCGTCTGCCGCGAGCCCGGCGCCGGGTCCGTCGTCGAGCTCGGCTGCGGCCTCGGCCTCGCGGGCATCGTCGCCGCCGCCGCGCTCGGCGCCGGCGGCTTCGTGCTCCTCACGGACGGCGACGCGCGCGTCGCGGCCCGCGCGGGCGACAACGCGCGCGCCAACGCGGGGCCGGGCGTCGCCGCCGTCGAGGTCGCGGAGCACCGCTTCGGCGACGTCGCGGGCGCCGCGGCGCTCCGCGCCGCGCACGGCCGCGCGGGCGGCTTCGACCGCGTCCTCGCGGCGGACGTGCTCTACGAGTCCGGCGACGCCGCCGCGGACCCGGCCGCGGCGCCGCGCCACTGGCAGGTGCGGCCCTTCTTCGAGTCCGCGCGCGCGTTCCTCCGGCCCGCGGGCACGCTCGACCTCGCGTTCTCGCGGCGCCTCGTGCCCCTCGACGACGTCGAGGCCGAGGCCAAGGCCTGCGGCTTCTCGCCGTCGGCGACCGTCGACGGCACCATGTTCGACATCTTCGGCAACGACATCGACGAGCTCACGGACATGTGGCAGCACGCGGTCCTCCGCTTCACGCTCCTCCCCGTCGGCGGGTAAAAGAACAAGCGCTTTGCCCCACCAGCCGGTGGGCGTGCGACTCAGTTCAGAAAGATACTTAGGGGGTCGCCGCGCCGTCCGTCCGCGCGCGCTCGGTCGCCGGCGCTACGCGGAAAACTTGATGCCGGAGAAGGTGCCCTCCTCGCGCTCCTCGTCCCATTTGTTGTACCAGTCGTCGGGGCAGATGGACAGCGCGAACTGGCGCATGGGCTTGCACGCGTCCTCGTCGCCGTCCGTCTTCTTGAGGCACAGGACCCATTCGTTGTAGCCTGCGCGCGTTCGCCGTCGACGCCGGTCGCGGCGCGCGCGCGCGCGCCGTCGAGATCGCGCGCGGCGCGGGCGCGCGCGCGCGGCGGGCGAGGGACGTTTCCGGGGCCCGCGCGCGGCGGGAAAAACCAGTCCGGCGAAAGCCGCCGGAGACGGTCGGACGCGGCGGCCGCGCGGTTCCAGCAGTGGTTCGCCTGGTTCTGCGTCGGGAACCGCTTGTCGGGCGGCGTCGTCTTGATGTTGTCCGAGAGCGACATCCTACGCGGGAGCGGGCTCGCGCGCGGCGCCGGGCGGCGTTGGCGGCGCTCGGCCGAGCGCGGCGCGGGCGGTGCGCGCACCCCGTCGCGACGACCCCGTCGCCGGTGCGGATCGCCGCGCGCGCGCGCGCTCGCCCTGCGCTCTCTCAGACCCGGACCTCTCAACCCGCCGCGGAAAAGACGCCGGCCCATAACCTTGCTTTGCCTCGCTCGTCCAGTCGGTTGGGCACAAGGGGAAACTTGGCGCAGCATCGGCCCGCATTGACTCCGTTACGGGGGCGACGCGTTGCGCGGGCTCGGGTCCGCCGGCGGCGCGCCCGGGCTCGCGGCGTCGCCGTGGACCTCGAGGACGTCGGGCTCGGCCGGCGGCGCGGCGTCGCCGCCGGGCGGCTCGGCCACGGTGGCGAGGTTCGGCGGCGGCGCCGTCGGCGGCCGGGACGCCTCCGAGGCCGCCGTCGCCGGGCGGCTCGGGTCCGGCGTGGGCGTCGTGTGGTCGTAGGTCGTCCGCAGGTCCGGCGTCGGCGGCGCGGACGGGTCGGGCTCGACGACGTCGGAGCCGCGCCAGGGCCCCGCGTAGTCCGGGTGGTCCGGGTCCTCGCAGGCGTAGGCGTAGCGCGGCTTGTCCGGGTCGCCGTCGGCCGGGAGGGGCGGCGGCGCCGGGTCCGCCGCGTAGAAGTGGTCGACGACGCCCGCGTCTCGGAGCTTCCGGGGGATCCGCGCGATCGTCAGCTTCAGCCCGCCGATGGGGCTCGGCTCGATGACGAGGCGCTTGAGCACGTAGCGGTTCACGGACGCCTTGACGAGGTCGCCCATCATGCGCTCCTTGTCGAAGGCGCACAACTTCAAAATCTCCCGCGCGCCGACGTGGAGCTTGGCCGTGTACGACGTCACGGGGTCGTACGCGTGGATCACGAGGCCGTGGGCCGGGTCCTCGTCGGGCGCGCGCGTCGTCACCGTGACGATGCACTCGCCGCCGCGGGGGAGCGCCATGCCGCGCCTTAATACCAGATCGCCCGTCGTCGTCGCGGGGATGAACGTCATCGGGATGCCGTGCGGCCGGCCCGTGCCCGGCTCCGTCTCGGCCCGCAGGTCCGTCTGGAGGCTGTGGTACGCCGAGAGCCAGGGCTTCGCCGGGTTCGTCTCCAGCGTCAGCGACATGGGCTCGGGCTTCTTCGCCTCCTCCGCCGTGCCCGCCAATTCGTCGTCGACGATCATGGGCCGCGGATCCTTCTGTAGATCTTCAAAGTCGGGGATGTCGTGGAGCTTGAGGTGGCGGATGAGCCAGTCGATGGCCGCCTTGCGCGGCTCGCCCTCCTCGTGCTCGAGGCACGGCCGCCCCAAGCACTTCTGCTGGTCGAGCTGCGTCACGCGGACCTCCGCGGACCTTTTGATCCGCGGCACGTAGACGTTCATGTCCAGATCGTTGGCCGTGTTCGCCGCGTGGAAGACGCTGACGACGCACTCGACGCCGGACATGCGCGTCGACACGCGGAAGATGCGCCGCCGCCGGTCGTTGACGCGGTCCGCGGGCTCGCGCGGCTCTTTGTCGTAGCGGAGCCGCCGCCGCCGCTTTTCGCCCTTGGTGCCCTCGGGCGCGCCCGGCCGCTCCTCCTCGAGGTCCACGGGCTCGGGCTCCGAGCCGTGGAGTAGGGGCGCGCGCGCGCCGCGGCTCCAGGGCAGGAAGACCTCGGGCGGCGCGCGGTGAAAGCAGCTCAGGCGGAGCCGCCGCGTGATCGCGAGCGCGAGGTCGAAGCGCCGCTTCGGGTCCCGCAGGCGCCAGGACGGCTTCGTCTGCTTGGCCAGGATGCCGTGCTCGGGCTGGTCGCGGTCCTCCTCGGCGAGCACCTCCGCGCTCGCCTCGGGCGGCACGAGGAAGATCGACGCGTGCTTCGCGCGCGGGTTCCAGCAGACGAAGCGCAGCGACGGCAGCGGCGTGAAGTGGGGCTGGCCGAAGCCCCGCTCCGGGTTCTCGGGCCCGTCGTCGACGGGCATGCCCGCGGCGGCCCTGAGGCCGTCGGAGACAACGGGCGGCTCGTCCGCGAGGACCGCGTCGTCCCCGGGCGCGGGCGCGGGCGCGGGCACGGCGCCGCCGTCGGCGAGGCCGCCCGGCGCCTTCGCCGCGTCCGCCTCCGTCGGCGGGCTCAGGGCCGCCTCGGGGTCCGGCGGCGGCGTCAGCGGCAGTTCGAAGGCCGTGACGTGGACGAGGACGCCGTCGATCTCCTGCGCGTGGCGCAACACCTTCGTGCCCCGCGCCATGCGGCCCTGGTCGAAGTTCTTCTTCGCGTTGGCCGCGTCGTCGTCGTCGCCGCCGCGGTCGAGGGGCGTGACCTTCTTCGTCGCGTCGAACAACCGGTCCGTCTTGAACCTGGGCGTGAAGCGGTCGCCCATCTTGAGGAAGCGGTCCTCGTCGCCGTCCCAGACGCCCTCGTGGAGCACGATGCGCTCCGCGACGATGTACTGGAGCATCTCCTCCTCGCGCTCCTGCGCGAGCATGTGCTGCGCGTCGGGCCCGAGCACCTCCCGGAGGAGCTTGAGGCCCTCGACGACGCAGACCTCCGCCGCGGACGTGCTGTGGCGGTAGACCTCGAAGCGCAGCTGGCGCACGGCGACGCCCGACGTGTAGGCCTCGTAGACCTTGACGTAGACCAGCTCCCGGACGTTGCCGTCGTCGTCGACGGCGGAGCCCGGCGGCGGCTCGCGGAGCGTCTTGATGGACGTGCGCACGCCCTGCTGGTAGACCAGCCGCAGGTCCGTGATCGTCTCCTCGACGATCTCCGGCGCCGCCTCCTCGACGACGAGCACGTCCGCGGGCGCGGGCGACGGCGCGGGCGCGGGCGCCGCGTCGTCCGCGGGCGCCGGCGGCGGCGCCACCACCAGATCCGCGTCGCCCTCCGCGGGCGCCGGCGGCGGGCCCGGCGTGTTTGGCCGCGCCGACGGCGGCTTCTCGCGCGCGTCGTCCTGGAAGTGGTGGCGGAGGCCCACGTACTCGCCGTCCTTGTCCTTGACCATGGGCCGGAGCGCGTGCTCGAACTTCACGACGGGCGCCTGGCGCTGGAGGCGCACGAAGGACGCCGTCGACCCGTCCTCGGGCGGCGGCGCGGCGACGCGGCCCGCGGCGAAGGCCGACGGCGGGCCGTCGAAGCGCCGGTGGAACGCGCTCTCGGACTGCGCCGCGCGCTCGACGCGGCTCAGGCGCCGGTTCGGCGACGACGCGCGCTTCCGCGCGCGGAGCCGCTGGTTCGACGCGAGGATCACCGCGCCCGTGTCGCGGTCGCGCGCGAGGCCGCTGATGAGCAGGCCGAGCCCCCGCTTCCGCGTCGCCGCGTCGCCGCCGAGCATGGCGCGCACGGGATTTTCCGTCGCGTCCGGCAAGTGCCAGAGCGAGATGAGGCGCTCCTTGGAGACGACGACCTCGGCCTGCGAGTACGACGGGTCGCGCTTCGTCGCCGTGTCGAAGGCCTTGACCAGCAGCCCCTCGCCCGACCCGCCGAGGAGCTCGACGCGGATCCGCGTGAGCCGCTTCTCGATGTGGCACGCCTTGCTGTGGATCGTCGCGTCGAAGGACACGCCGTCCGCGTCGAGCACCGCGCCGGCCGTGACGGCCGCGTTGGCGTCCTCGAGGGCCCGCGCGAGGCGCTTGCGCTTCAGGCTCAGCCGTTTGACGAGGTTGTCGCGCCAGGACCGCCAGTCCGTCGCCGCGGAGCCGAGGATCACGGCCCGGTGCGTCGTCGCGAGGCGCACCTCGCGGACCTCCGCGGACACGGGGTCGTAGAGCCGGATGCGCAGCAGCCGCGCGTCCGCCGCGCCCGTCTCGTCGCAGCTGATGAGCAACCTAAGCCCGCTCACCTTGCGGTACGTGCGGAAGAGGCGCCGCCCGGGGCCCTTGCACGTCCGCATGCGGAGCTTGAAGCCCGCGTTCCGCGCGGCGCCGCCCCGCGAGTCCGCGGCGACGGCGCGGAAGAAGGGCAGGCAGTCCATGTCCTCGGCGGCGGCCCGGCTCGGCACGACCTCGATGCGGTCCGCGACGAAGGGCAGCATGCGGTCCGCGACGTGCGACTCCAACGCGTCGAGCTCCGCGACGGTGTTGTCCGCGTTCGTCGACATGGCGTGGAGGACGCGCGTCGTCACGGCGTACTCCAGGGACGCGGACCGCTCGGGCAGGTAGGCGTGGATGCGCAGCTCGCCGCGCGCCTCCTCGTAGACCGTGATCGTCACGAAGTAGCCCGAGATGCGCCGCGTCTCGCGCAGCAGGCGGTTGAGCTTCCGGCGGCACATGAGCCGCGGCGGCGTCACCTTCTGCTGGACGCGGACCCGGGGCTTGACGATGCGGTGCAGCACCGTGTCCGCCTTCGCCGGGTCCGCCTTCGACGTCAGCGCCTGCGCCGTGCCCCGGTTGACGACGAGGAGCTGCACGAGGCGGCTGTACATCTCCGCGAGGGACCGCGGCGGCATCTTCGCCGCGTGGGCGCGGTGCTCGATGGAGTTGGGCGCCAGCAGCTTGTCGACGTCGCGCTCGTGCACCGACTCCACCAGCGCCGTCGACGTCGACGAATCGTACGCGCTGAAGAAGACGCGGCCGCAGTCGTGGTAGACGTTGACGTTGTAGATCGCGTCCGGCGGGATCGTGCCGTCGTCGAGGGCGATGCGCGTCGTCGCGAGCTTCGCCGCCGCGCGGAAGGACCGGCAGTCCTCGAGCACGGCCTCCAGCAAGCGCGCGAAGGCCGCGCGCTGCCCGCGGTTCGCGGCCTCCGATTCCTCCTCGGCCGCGGAGTGGCCGTCGGACACGGTGATGACGTGGCCCACGAGGTCCGGCGGGTCCCGCCGGCTCACGACGGGCGCCGCGCCGCCGTGCTTCGCGAGGTAGTCGCCGGCGGAGATGATGGCCTGCATCCAGCGGAGGAGCGGGCCGAGCGCGGCCTCCGTCGTGCCGCGGCCGGGCGGCGGCGTCGCGTACGTGTCCTCGTCCGTCGTCGGGTCCGTGGTGAGGGACGCGCCCTCGTAGGTGATGACGTCGCCGCGGGGCCAGTCCGGCGAGTTGACGTACTCCTTCAACACGAAGAGCGTCTGCGGCGGCAGCGTCGCGGGGTCGAAGTCGCGGAGTTTGGCGACGAGCTCCACGGGCCGCACGAGCAGGCGCCGCGCCGCGAGCCAGGACACGGCCGTGACCGTCTTGTCCGGGCCGCGGAACTTCTTGGAGCGCGTCAATAGTACGATGGCCGCCTCCATCGCGAGCGCGTGGCCCGAGCTCGGCGGCCGGTCGAGCACGGCCCACTCGGCCATGTTCTCCAGCGCCTCCGTCGTCGTCAGGGACACGAGCTGCTCCGCCGCGTCCTGGAGGTCCTTCTTCAGGGACGCGTCGGCCATCTCCTGGAGGTCGAGCACGCCGACGCCGTAGTGCTCCGGCGGCGCGGGCGCCGACGGCCCGCGGCGGTTCCGCGGGTCGCCGAGCACGAGGACGACGTGGGGCGTCGGGTAGAGCGCGGCCTTGCAGAACGCCAGCGCGTCGATGAACATGATGCGCGCGTCGTGGCTCAGGCCCGCGTCGACCTCCGCGAGGACCGACTTGCCGAGGCTCAGCGGCGCCTGGAAGGCCGCCGGGTCGATGCCCTGGGGCAGCTTCGACGCCACGCGCACGAACAGGCCGCTCAGCTCCATGGTCAGCCGGTCGCAGATCTTGCGCTTGGCGATCTCCGGCAGGTCGCGCGCGACCAAGACCAGCAGCGGCCGCGGCCGCGGCTTCGGGCTCTCCTCCCAGGGCTCCTTGGCGCCCGTGCGCGGCTCCACCAGATCCTCCTCGCCCTCGACGAACTTCTTCTGCTCCACGATGACGCCCTTCTCCGCCGCGAGCGCCTGGCTCGCGGCCTCGGCGCGCCGCGTCGCCTCCTTGCGCCGCTCCGCCTCGAGCATCGGTAGGAACGCGCTCGGCACGAAGCGCCCCTTGAGCAGGAGCTCCTCGACGGCGCAGTACTCGTCCTCGCGCACGTCCTCGGCGAGCTCCTCGTCCGTGGGCTTGAGCGCCGCGCTCGGCCGCGCCTCCTGCGCGCGCTCGTCGTCCTCGACCTTGCGGATCTCGCTCTCGAGCTCGGCGACGACGCGGTCCAGCGCCTCCTGGGCGTTGGCGTAGCGGTCCCGCGCGTCGGCCAGCGCGACGTCGATGAGCTCCAGCGCGCGCGTGTCCTCGTCGGAGAGGCGCGCGAGGTCGTTGCCGCGCGTTCCATCCAAAGCGGACGGGACGATGGCCGCGAGGCGCCGCACGTGGGCCTCGCCGCCGCGCTCGCGGAACCAGGCCTTGTTCATCTCCGCCGTCAATCTTTCCGCCGCGCGCGACTCGCCGCACGCGACGGCCCGGTACTTGACCTCCGGCGGCAGCTCGACGACGACGGTCTTGCGCCGCTTCGCGGCCATGGACGCGTTGCGCCGCGCCGCGGCGAGGCGCGCCCGCGCCTCGCGCTCGGCCACCCGCGCCTCCGCGGCGACGTCGCGGAGCTTGGGCAGCCGGCTCAGCACGGCCGTCGACCCGCGGCGCCGCGCGTCCGTCGCGGCCTCGTCCAGGTCCGCGTCCGCGGCCTCGACGGCGCGCTTCGCGCGCTGGCAGGCCTCGACCTTCTCCTGCGTCTCCTCGGCGACGCGCACGACGTCGCGCATCGTGTGCGCGGCCTCGGCCGCGTCCTGCGCGTTGAGCTCGTCGTCGCTCAGCGCGAGGCGCCCCCGCGCGACGTTGAGGCACAGGTGCTCCACGGGGAACTTCTTGCCCTCGGCCTTCTTCTTCCGGAGCGCGCCCTGGCAGTGCTCGACGTCGTGGAGGTCGACGATGCGCACGGCCTGGAGCTGGCGCCGCCGCGCCGCGCCGACGCGGCGCCGCACGAGCCAGTTCGGCGTCATCTCGTCGCCGCCGAGGTCCTCGAAGAAGTCGGACTGGAGCGTGTAGACGCGCTTCAGCGAAATGACAAAGTCGAGGAGCTGCATGCAGGCCTTGGAGCCCGCGGGCACGCGCGCCATCGCGTCGACGGTCATCGTCGGGTCCGATCCGTAGGCCTCGAAGAGCTCGAGGGACGCGCGGGGCAGCGTCAGCAGGCGCGGCGGCACGGACGCCGGGCCCGCGGCCAGAGACCGCAGGCGCCGCAGCAGCCAGTGGCCGCGCCGGAGCACCTTGACCGCGCCCGTCCACGACAGGTCCGCGCGCTCCACGCCCATGGTGTGCTTCACGCCGATGGGCGAATACTCCGTCACGACGGCGCCGCCGCTGTCCGCCGGGTCGAAGTCCTTGCCCTGGTGGCCCATGGCGCCGCCGCCGTCGTCGCTGAGCAGGAGCATGATGATGCGGACCAAACCCAACACCGCCGCGGGCGGGAAGGCCAGGCGGTGGTCCACCTGGGCGTCCTGGATCGCCGTCGCGAGCTCCCGCAAATCCTGGGCGAAGAGCTTGCGCACGCCCACGGCCTCCGCGGCCTGGAGCGCCTTGACGCGCAGGTCGCGGCGCCGGCGGACGCGCCGCCGCGCGTGGTAGGACCGCACCATGGTCTGGAGCTTCACCGTCGCCGAGTACTGGTTCGACGCCAACAGCTTCTTCGCGAAGAAGGCCCGCGCCATGGTGCCCCGCGAGATGCGCTGGATGTTCACGGCCGCGCGCTTCATGACGCGCTCGCGCCGCGCGAAGACGCGCGCGAGGCGCCCGCGGCAGCCCGCCTCGATGATCGTCGACGCGCGCGTGTAGATGCGCCGCAGGCGCAGCGCGTAGAGGCGCGCGAGCTTGCCGCGGACCATGCGCGTGAGCTGCGTCGCCGAGTTGTCCTCCAAGGTCTGCGCGACGCGCTCGTCCTCCGGGTGCACCGCGCCGGCCTCGAGCAAGCGCCGCTGGCGCTCGAGCTCGGCGGCGCGCCGCCGGTCCTCGCCCGCGCGCTCGCTGCGCTTGAGGGCGAGGCGCTCGGCCTCGCGGAGCTTGGCCTCGCGGCGCCGCGCCGCGTGCGCCTGCTCCAATTCGATCGCGCGGACCTCCGCGCGCGCGACGTCGTCGCGGATCTTCCGCGCGCGGTCCCTCGCCTCGCGCCGCGCCGCGGCGCCGCGCTCGGCGCGCTGGATGTCCTCCGCGGAGCGGTGCTTCTGCTTCTTCGCGCGGTCCTCGGCCTCGGCTTCCAAACGCTCCGCGTCCGCTTCTAGTAATTCGACCTCCTGCATGTCGGCGGCCATCTCCGCGCGGATGGCCGCCGACTCCTTCTCGAGGCGGTTCGCCTCGCGCTTCAGCCGCCCGATGTCCGCGTCGAGCGCGGCGCCCTTGGACCGCTTCGTCGGCGCGCGGCGCCGGCCCATCGTCACCGCGGTCTGCAGCGGCCCCAAAATGCCGCCGTTGCGCATGGCCCGCGCCTTGCCGCCGGTCTCGCGGTCGAAGGGCGCGTTCGCGTCCTGGCCCTCGCCGCTCATGGCGTACTTGCCCCGCGCGGCGAAGCGCGCGCCGGCCTCCGCGAGGTCCTCGGACTCGTCGGGCGGCGCGTGGCCGCTGCCCGAGAGCTCGGCGAAAGGCGCGATGCCCGGCGGCGCGTGGGCGCCCTGGGACAGCGGGCGGCCCCGGTCCACGTTGAGCTGCTTCTGGAACGTCTCGCGCTCCGCGAGGAGCGCCGGCACGAGGCGCCCCTCGGCGTCGCGCTCCATGCGGCCGCCGAGGTCCTCCTCGGCGAGGAGCGCGAGCTCCGCGGCGCGGACCCGCGCGAGGTCGCCCTCGCCGACGACGGGCCGCAGCGGCCCGTCGCCGCGGCGCTTCTTGCCCGCGGACGACTTCGGCGTCCCGCCCTCGAGCGCCGCGGGGCCGTCGCTGTGCCGCTGGCCCGTGTCCTCGCGGAGCGACGGGATGAGGGCCGGGTCGTTGATGACCGCCGTCTTGTAGGGCCCCTTGCGCACCTTGCGGTCCTGCGGGATCACCGCGCCGTCGCCGTCGTCGCCGCTGCCCGCGAGCTCGTCGTCGTCGTCGCTGTCCGGGCCGCCGACGTGCGTCAGGTTCGACGTGCCGCCGGCGATGGCGAGGGCCCGGTGGTCCAGGGGGAGCGGCAGGAGGAAGGGGTTCCGCTTGAGCGTGAAGCCCGCCCAGCGGCGGATCGCGCCGAGCATGTCCAAATCGTCGAGGTCGCTGGGGATTTTTAATAAGTAGTTCACCTGGCAGGAACAGGGTGATTCAACGTCGCTTCAGGGTGGGCGTTTCGCGCAGAAAACGCATCCGCGCTTCGAGAGCGCTCCGAGAGCCGATCGCTCGTCCAAAAATCAGCCGAAACGAGTGGAAAACGGCCGAGATCGAAGCCTTTGAAGTTGGGAATGTCGCGCCCGTTTCCTGCCCCGAGGTTCACCCCATTCCAGAGGAAGGGCGGCTTCGCGCCGTCCTCGCCGCCCTCGCCGGCGACCGCGAGGCGCCACTTGTCGACCGTCTCGACGACCTCGACCGTCGACATGCGGATGAGGTCCCAGAGGTCCGAGAGGCCCGACGGCGCCGACTTCGTGTTCCCCGACGACAGCCAGTCGTTGATGACCTTCTCGAGGCGCTTGAGGTAGCCCTCGCGCAGGAGGATGGCCTTGAGCACCTCGAGCTCCTGCTCGGGGCTCAGCGACTGCTCCGCCTGCCACGCGGAGATCTCCTCGCGGCTCGACGCGCCGCCCTCGCGCGAGCCCGGCGCCGAGCGGCTCGCGCCGCCGTCGGCGGACCCGAGCCGCGACGTCGCCGCGGACCCGAGGGGCCGGAGGCCCGCGGACCCCGGGAGCTCGGGCTCGGTCCGCGGCGGCGGCGCGCCGTAGGTGATGCCGCCGCTCATCGTCGAAAGCGTAAACGCGGACCTACCAAGTGCGACGGGGTCGGATTTCTTCACATCTTCAGGCGAAATTCACGCGAAAAAAACACTCCTGTCGCTCGACGCTGACGCCGACCGCGGCGGCTCGAGCGACGGCATGTCGTCGCGGCCCCGCCGGCTCTGGTCCCGCCGCGCGGGCGTCGCCGGCGACCCGAGCCGCGAGCCCGCGCCCGCCGGCACGGGGTCGAGGCGCCGCGGCCGCCGGTCCGCGGCCCCGGCGCCGCGGTAGGTCGCGCTCTGGGACCGCGCCGGCGCGCTCGAGGAGAACTTCTCCTGCTGCTGGAGCCGCTTGAGCTGCTGCGCCTTCTGGCGGAACTTGCGCGTGTGCGTCAGCGGGCAGTACTTGTCCTTCGTCGCATCGTACTCCGGGATCGCCGCGCCCGTCGTCGAGAAGTCGTTGCCGTAGGACCGCTCGCGGTCCATGGCGGAACCGCACGGACGCTGCCCGCCTTTACCGCCCCCAACGCGTTCAAGACTGGGGCGCGAGGCCGATCTACGGTCGGAACCGGGAGGGGCGAAGCGCCGGGGCGCGCGCCCACCGACGCTGCCCGCCTCTACCGCCTCCAACGCGTTCAAGACTGGGCGCGCGTCTGGATACGGTTGTGAAACATGTTTTGTTGAAGTAATGTTGAAGCGCACAAAAACTTGGAGTATGAGCTTGTCGTGACCGTATGACTATGCGCATCCCGTAAAGATGACCGCCGGTGCCTTCGTGCTGGGCATCGTGCTCGCGACGGCGGCAGCGGCGGCGCTCGCCATGTCCATGGTCGTGCAGCGCTACGCGCTGGCCTCCGGCGAGTCGCACGTGCCGCTCTTCGGCGTGCCGTGCAGAGCCAACGTCGTCTGGTTCTTGGGTCTTGTGGGCTACGGCGCGGCCAATGGCCTGTACGTCGCGTCGCTGCAGTACGGGCCCCTCGCGCTCATGGCGTCGGTCTTCACGCTGCTCCTCGTGTTCAACTGCGTCTTCGCGCGGTGCCTCCTCGGCGAGGCGCTCACGCCGCCGAAGGTCGCGGGCTGCGTCGTCATCCTCGGCGGCGTCTGCCTCGTCGTCGTCGGCTCGCCGAAGGACGTCGACGTGGACCTCTCCGCGAGCGACGTCGCGCGCCTCGTGGCGAAGCCGCTCGGCGCCGCGTACCTCGCCTGCCTCGTCGGTTCCGTCGCCGCGTCCGTCGCGGCGATCGTTTCCTACGAGCGGCGGTACCCCCTCGGCGCCAAGGACGGCGCGCCGCCGCCGCCGCCCCGGCTCGACCGGCTCATGGGCGTCGTCTACCCGGGCTCGCTGGGCCTCGACGAGGCCGTCGCGCACCTGTCCATGAAGGCGGCCGTGTGCCTGCTCGGCAACGGCAACTGGGCCGCGGCGCTCACCTGGATCTTCTCCGCGGCGTGGATCGGCGCGTCTTTGGCGACGCTCTGGTGGCTGCGCACGGTCTTCGCCAGCGTCCTGTGGCCGTGACGAGTTCCGAGAGATTCGGGGCGGGAAAAGAAATCGTTACCGTCGTGCTTGGTAGGTCTTCGCGCGCTACGAGACGACGCTCGCGCTGCCGATCGAGTACGGCAGCGTCTGCGTCGCGAACGTGCTCTCCGGGCTGGTCTTCTACGGGGAGCGGCGCTTCATGTCGCCGCTCCAGCTCGCCCTCGTGCTCGCCGGCGTCGCCGTCGTGCTCGTCGGCATCGGCGTCGGGCGCGTCGAGCACCCGCCGCCGTCGCGAATCGTGCAACAACAGTGATGTTATACTAAAAAAAAGGAAGCGGACGAGCGGTCGCGACGACCATAGAAGATCAGTCCGCCTCCCTGCCGAGCTCGCCCGTGGGCTTGAAGAAGGTCATGCGCAGCGGCCGGCCCGACGCCTTGATGAGGGCCGTGGCCTTGTCGAAGTCGTCGTTGGCCGCGTTGTTGTCGTAGTCGCGGCGCGCGCGGTCGTCCATGAGGATGTCGTAGGCCGAGTGGAGCTGGATGAAGTCGTCGACGGCGCCGCCGGGCCGGTCCGGGTGCTTCTGGAGCGACTCGCGCTTGTAGCTCTTGCGGACCTCGACGGACGACGCCTGCTTGTGGATGCCGAGCACCGCGTAGGGGTCGTCGCCCGCGTCCGACGAGATGCGGACGTCGTTGACGCTGTAGAGCCGCGAGTTCACGAGCACGCCGGCGCGGTCCGCGCGGCCGCCCGGCGCGACGGAGCGCACGACGACGACGTTGTGGCCCGAGATCGTGCGCATGATCAGCGCCATGCCCATGGGGCCCGCCTCGCCGATGACGACGCCGTAGACCGTCCGCGGGTCCGGCGGCGGCCGCGCGCCGACGTCCCGCGGCGACGACCCGCCCGCCGTCTGCGCGCCCCAGGACCGCCGCGGCGCGTCCCTCAAATCGCCGTCGCCGCTGCCGCCGAGCAGGCCCGCGAGGCGCCGCGCCTCCGCGGCCGCCAGCGCCTCCGCGCGCTTCACGTCGTCCTCGTCGTCGAGAAAGATGACCTCGATGTTGTAGGTGCCCGGCTCCGCGTCCTCGAAGCTCGCGTCGCGCTCGACGACGTCCGTCGCGTCGGGGTTCGCGCACGCGTCGAGCGCGGACCGCGCGGCGCCCGCCGTCGCCCGCGCGGCGCCGTAGGCCCGCTTCGACCGCTCGCGCGTCGCCGCGTACGCGCGCTTCGCCGTGTCCCGCGCGCGGTCCCGCGCGCGGTCGAAGTCGTTCCTCGGCTGGTCCGGCCCCGGGGGCTCCTCGACGTCGATGGTCACGTGGTCGAAGTCCGCCTCGGGCGGCGCGGCGAGCGCGGGCGGCGGCAGCGGCGCCGGCTCCGGCGCGCCGCGCTCGTCGTCGCTGTCGTCGATGGCGTTGAGCGCCGGCGGCAGGTCGAACGCGGGCGGCGGCGGCGGCGGCTCCGGGGGCTCCGGCTCCGGCGGCGCCTCGGGCTCCGGCTCCGGAGCGTCGTCGAGCGCGGCGACGTCGGCGGCCATCTTGTCCATCGGCGACCGCGGCTCCTCCGCCGCCGCCGGCGGCGGCGGCGGCGCCTCGGGCGCGGGCGCGGGTTCCGCCGCGGCCTCCTCCTCCGGCGCGGGCGCGGGCGCCGCGGGGGGCAGGTCGAAGTCCTTGAGGCTGCCGCGCCTTACGGGCGTCGGCGGGTCGCCCGACGCCTTGGCGATGGCGAGCGTGATGGGCCGCGCCGCGTGGGCCCGGATGGCGTCGAGCGGCAGGCCCCGCACGAGCACGTCGCCGACGCCGACGATGCGGTCGCCCGCCGCGACGCCGCCGCGCGCGGCCTCGCCGCCGGGCCGGACGGCCGCGACGGACCCGTCGGGCTTGAAGGCGACGCCGAGCTGCTCCTCGGAGATGGTCACGAGCGTGACGTTCTCCTCGGGCGCGTGGGGCGCCGGCCGCCGGAGCGTGATCGCGATGGGCCGATGCGCGTGGGCCTGGACGGCCGCGAGCGCCGTCGCGTCGGAATTCGCGGGCGTGGCCCCCACGCACGTGACGACGTCGCCGACCCGGATGCCCTTGCGCTCCGCCTCGCCGCCGGGCATGACGCCGCGCACGGCGCCGTCGGGCCCGAAGGCGAGGCCCAGCACCGCGCCCTCGATTCGGACGCCGACGTGCACGAACGCGCCGTTGGGACGCGTCAAAGCCACGACCAGCGGCCGCTCCGCGCGGCTCGACGCGGCGGCGATGATGCGCGCGTCGGAGCCGCCGCAGGGCTCGTCGGCGACGCAGGTCACGCGGTCGCCGCGCGCGACGCCCTTGGCCTCGGCCTCGCCGCCGGGCATGACGGACGCGACCGCGCCGTCGCGCGAAAAGGCGAGGCCGAGCCGCGGGCCCTCGAACTCGACGAAGACGTGGACCCAGTCCGTGTCGCGCACCGTGCGCGACAGGGAGAGCACGATGGGCCGCTCGGCGTGGGCCTTGACGGCGTCCGCGACGGCCCGCGGGCTCCCGCAGGGCTCGCCCGCGACGGCTTCCACGCGGTCGCCCGGCTTCACGCCCTTGGCCTCGGCCTCGCCGCCGGGCGCGACGCCCTTGACGGAGCCGTCGTCGTGGAAGGCGATGCCCAGCGTCGCCCCGAGGAAGGGCACGTCGCACGCGACGACGTAGCGCGACCTGGGCAGCAAAAGTGTCCGAAATTCCCAACTTCAAAGGCTCCTATCTCGGTCGTTTTCCGCTCGTTTCGGCTGATTCTTGGACGAGCAATCATCTCTCGGAGCGCTCTCGAAGCGTGGGTGCTGTTCTCGAAACGCGCGCGCGCGGAACACTCACGTTGAAGCAACGTTGAATCACCCTTTTGCTGCCCTGAGCGCGACATGCGGATGCCCAACGCGCTCCCCAAATCCGCGACCTGCGGCTCCGGCGGCGGCGCCGCGTCGTCCCGCGTCCAGTCCGGCGGCCGCCCGAAGCCCACGGGCGCGCGCGGGGGCTCGTGCAACCGCCGCGACGCCGCGTCGCCGTAGACCGTGCGCACCTCGACGCCGTCGTCGCTGTCGTCGTCGCCGCGCGGCAGGAACGCGTCGCCGTCGTCGCCGCGCGGCGCCGCCGGCGCCGGCGGCCGCGGCGGCGCGTTCGTGCGGAACGTGCGCTTCGCGCGGAGCCAGGCGCAGAGGCCGTTCTCGTCCGCGTAGCGGCACCAGTAGACCGCCGCGGCGACGGCCGCGACGCCCGCGACGACGATGACGACGGCGACGACGATGGTCAGGAGCATCGCGCCGTCGACGGCCGCGAGGCGCCGGCGCGGCGGCGCGGTCGCCAGGCGGCGGCGCGGCGGTGTCCGCGCGCCCCGGAGCGACGGGAGGGCCGCCGCGTCCTGTGGCGGCGCCTCAGAGGGCGGCGGCGCCGCGAGGGCTGCCGCCGCGGGAGTCGCCGACGCGGCGGCGCCCCAGGCCAGCAAAAACCACCATGGGAGGCGGCGCCACCCCATCATCGAGGCGCGGCGTCGCGACGGCCTCGCGCACCGCGCATGCTCCTACTCCAGCAGAGCTCCCACGCCATGACTGCATTGGAGCTGCCCATTGAAGCTTATGTTTCCTACAGATGTAGATGTTGATACAGGCAAAGCGCAAAACATGGTGGCGGCGAAGAACTTGCTCGCGCTGCTCGCTCTCCTCGCGTCGACCGCCGCTTTCTCCGGCCCCGCCGCCGTGCGGTGTCGGCAGCCGCGCGCGCTGCGCTTGCGAAGCGCCGCGGCCGACGACCTCGAAACGCTGTGGCGCGCCCACTCGAAGCCGTTGCTGCGCGCGCGCCCGCGGCGTCCGGCGACGCGCGCGCGACCACGACGGGCACGCGCGTACGAGACGCGACCGGGCGCTGCGCGACGCGCGCGCGCGGCATGCGATCGCGAACGTTTCGCCGTGCGCAGGTCGGCTCCGGCGGCGTCAAGCCCTCGCACAAAAACTCGCTCCTCGAGCTGCTCGGCGCGCACGGCCACGTCTGCGTCAAGATCAACGGCGCACGGGACGCCGACGCCGTCGCCAAGGCCGCGGGCGAGCTCGCGGGCGACGGCGCGGTCATCCTCCTCACAAAGTCCAACTCCGTCCTCTACGGGAAGCCGCAACCCTAGGAGGCCTAACGTCGCCCCTCGCTCGCTTTACCTCGTCGCCTCGGCGCGCTTCTCGCTCGCTTTACCTCGTCGCCTCGGCGCGCTTCTCGCGCAGCCAGGCGCGCGTCTCCCTGCTCGGCGCGGGGAAGCTCGGCGGCGCGAGCGGGTCCACGTCCCGCGTCCTGAGCGCGTCCGGGTCGAGGAGCGCCGCGTCGCCCTGGTCGAAGAAGGACGGGCCGAAGCTGTCGAGGGGCGACTCGATGAAGCCGAGCTTGCGCCGCCGGTTGCGCAGCACGACGATCTTGTCGAAGCCGCAGCGCCGCCGCAGCCTCTCGAGCCGCTGGGCGTTCGCGCCGAGGTCCTGGGCGCCGCCGCGGCGCGCGGCGCGGAACTGGACCGTCGCGTCGTTCTCCGTGAAGTAGAATTCCAAATCGTCGACGGCGCCGCCGCTCCGCGCGACGCAGCGCACGTAGCGGTCGCTCGCAAAAACGTCGGACACGTCGGCGTCGAGGTCCAGCGCGCGCGCGAGCTTGCGCGCCGCCGCGGTCCAGTCGGCGTCGTCGTAGGACCACGGCTCCGCGAAGGCCCGGCCGCCGCGCGCGGCGTCGTCCTGGCTCGAGACGCAGCTCGCGGTCTCCGGGCAGGGGTCGAGCAGGCCCTGGGTGACGCCCAGCGCCCGGCACGCCGTCGGCAGGCAGAAGGATGCGGTGGCGATGCCGGCGACGGCGCGACGCGTGCGCAGCGCTACGGCATCACTCGTATGCAGCAGCAACGCGTGCAAGGCGATGAGCTGACGCAGTAAGCCCATCGCGCCGCATGCGAAGGGTTTTCTAAAACACGACTTTATTTTCAGGATCGACGAGCTACGCGACGTGGTGTCAATCGGCGCGCGGCCGCCAGACCCCGCCGAGCGGTGCGCGAGCTGCGCAAAGACTCCGAGCATGGTCGCGACGCGCGGGCGCGGCCCAGAACGACCTTACGTCCCCGGATCGACCCCTGCGCTCGGCGGAGCGGTGCCGCTAGCTCGTCGATCCTGAAATAAAGTCGTATTTTACAAAACCCTACTAAGCATTAAAGTCAACGTGAGCAAGTTGCAGTGCACATCATGCGCCCTCCGGCGAGCGCCTGGGACTTGAGCATTCCGGCGCTGGTCGTTTTAGATTGGCACGCGCAAAAAGGCGCCCTACATGGTCGTGAAGTCGGAGAGGGGCACCTCCATCTCGACGACGACGTCCGCGTCGACGTCGCGGACCTCGAAGTTGACGTCCGTGCCCCCCTTATTGCAGCGGAACTCGACGACGCCGAAGTTGTTCGCGTGGAAGGTGCCGAACTCGTCGTGGCGGTTGTCGTTTTTGTGGTCCCAGGGCCAGCCCTCCGTGAGGCCCGACGCCGTGAAGTCGTAGAGCTTGCCGTCGTCCGTCTCCAGCACGGAGACCTCGGAGTAGTGGGCGTCGCCGGAAAGCACGACGACGTGCGAGTTCTTCTGCGCCGCCGTGAGCGCGTCGAGGAGCTTGTCGCGCTCCGTCGGGAAGTTGACCCAGGCCTCGAAGCCGTTCGCGGGCGCGGCCAACACCTGCGTCGACGACACGACGACGCGGACGCCCGCGGGCTCGGCGAGCTTCTGTTGGAACCAGGCCCACTGGGCGTCGCCGAGCATGGTGTGGCCCGGGTCCGGGTCCACCAAGATGTGGTCGCCGATGTCGTCCTCCGTCAGGCTGTGGCTGCCCTTGAAGTAGGACTTGAGCCACATCCACATGTAGTCCTTCCACTCGTGGTGGACGCCGACGCGCTTCACGGGCGTGCGGTGGCTCCGCGTGTCCAGCAGGATGACCTGGACGTCGAGCGTGTCCTCGCAGCCGTGGAGCCGGTAGTCGCGATAGACGCCGTCGACCTTCTTCCACTCGTCGTCGTCGTTGAAGCCCCGCGGCTCCAGGTCCATCTCCGTGTTGCGCCAAAAGTCCTTGAACTGGCGCATGGACTCGACCTTGTGCGCGTACTCGGCGCCCGCGTCGTCCTCGCCGTAGTCGTGGTCGTCCCACGTCGCCAAAATGGGCGCGTGGGGGTGGCCGCCGCGGATCTTGCGCACGTGGTTCTTGCCCAGCGCGTTGTAGTCGTCCATGCGGGACCAGGTGTCCACGAGGTTCCTGTGGCTGCTGAACGACGCGCGGACCCAGCGGTCCGCGGTCGTCCAGACGCGGTAGAGCTGGCGCACCCAGTCGACGCGCTCGCACTTGTGCTCGTTCCAGGGCATGCCGCAGGGCGGCGTGTCGTGGTGCATGGCGTCGCCCGCGAAGATGAACACGTCGATGAAATCCATGTTGTGGATCGACTTCATGATGCGCGCCTTCTTGTGCTGGTGCATCGACGACCCAAAGGCCACGCGAAACACGGGGTGCGACTCGCACTCCTCGTCGTCCTCGCTCGACGCACCGGCGCCCAGCGCGAGGGCGCACAGGAGCAACGCGCGAGTCCACATGGCACCCACAGCGCGTCGAAGCGAAACGCTTTGTGGCTGCCCGCTGGTTTGCGAGGGCGCTGTGATCACAAGGTCGACGCTGCAGGGGATGCTCGCCAGCAACTTTGCCACAACCCCGGAGAGCACGATGGGCCGCGCTTCTCATCAATAAAACACATCCGTGAGCCAATCAACCGACGCGCCGCCATCCATGGGCGTCAAAATCCTGGTCTCCGGCCCCGTGCGCGGCGCGCACGGTGCGCTCTTCGCCGCGGCGTCGAAGGCCCAGTCGAAGATCGGCCCCGTCGCGGCCCTCTTCTGCGTCGGCGACTTCTTCGGCGAGCGCGTCGACGAGGCGGCGGTCAACGCCCTGCCCGACGCGCCCATCCCCACCTACTTCATCACGGGCGGCGACGTCGTCGACAACGACCTCGCGGACCGCCTCGCGGCGAAGAACGTGCGCTGGCTCGGGCGGAGCGGCTGCGAGGACGTCGCGGGCCTGCGCGTGGGCTTCCTCGGCGGCGCGCTCGGCGGCGACTTCGAGGACGACGCGCCGGCGGACGGCAGCGACTCGCCGCACTACCGGCGCGAGGACCTGGAGACGCTCGCCATCGCGAGCGGCGCGTACCGCGCCGACGGCGGCATGGACGTGCTCCTCACGTCCGACACGGCCGAGGGCGCGAGCGCGTGCCTCGGGGACGGCGACGAGCGCAAAGACGCCGTCGACGCGGGCGCGTCGGCGCCGCTGGGCGCCGCGCTCGCGGAGCTCAAGTGCTCGTACCACTTCGCGGCGTCCCAGGGCGACGGCTGGAGCCTGGAGCCGTACCGCTGCGGCGCGGGCGGCTTCGCGCGACTCGCGCGGCTCCACGCGCTGCCGCGGCGCGGCCTCGCCAAGTCGCTGCGCGCCTTCGACGTGGCGCCCTTCGTCGCGGCGCACTTCGACCTGGACACGGCCGACGGCGCGCGCGACGCCGCGCTTCACACCGCGGAGCTCCGGGCGGCGACGGCGAACCCCTACGCGGTCTTCGCGGCGCGCAAGGTCGCGGGCCACCGGCCGCCGCCGGGGCTCCTGAAGCGCAAGCCCATGGCCGCCGCCGCGCTCGCGGCGGAGAAGGCCGAGGACGCGCCGGCCCCGGCGGCCGCGGCCGCGGCCGCGGACCCGCCGCCGCGGGACGAGCCGAAAGAGTTCGCGTCCTTCCCGACGGGCTTCAAGTCGCGCGGCGCCAAGCTCAAGACGGAGACCAAGATCGTCGAGGGCCCCGCGCGGCCCGTCTACGGCGCGCCGAACCGGCCCGAGGAGCCCGCGCCCTGGCAGCCCGCGGAGAAGAAGGAGAAGCGCCAGTCCATCTACGCGCCGGGCTCGAGCCTCGCGAACCCGTCGAAGAAGAAGCGGAAGCGCATGGGCGCGCCGCACGGGCCCCAGTTCTAACGGCGGCTCGCCTTTACATGTCCCGCCGGCTGGAGGTGCTAAACGTCCGCCGTGTGAACACCGCTTCAATTAGTCTTCAACATTCAATATTGTACTTCACCATGCAGCCGAAATAAAGGCGTCGGCGCCCTCGATTTGGTTTCACTTTGGGGTTCTACCGATCTCGAAAGTCTGTTCGCGCCAAAAGGCCACCATGGGCCGCTTGACCGCGGCGTGCCTCGCGGCGTCCCTGGCGCCGTCGGCCGCGAAGCAGAAGCTGCCGGCCTTCGCCTTTGACAAGAGCACGAACTGGGGCCAGCCCGACGGCCAGGTGCGCAACTGGCCCGGGCCGAACGTGGAGGCGCTGACGGCGGGCTGCGACTGGGACTACGCGCCCTACGCGCAGAAGCTCAAGCACGCGTCCATCGGCTGGTACCCGACGACGAGCCAGTGGCAGAACTTCGACGGCCACGACCTGCTGCCCGAGCTCCACCACCTCTACGCGACGCCGCGCTTCGCCAAGGGCCTCAAGACGGACGGGGAGCACGACAAGACGGACCAGCTCGCGGGGCACTGCGAGATCGACGTCGGCGACGGGTCGCGGTGGGTCTTCCAGCGCGTCGGCGTCTGGGAGAGCGACGGCGGCTACGACTGGTGGCAGTTCGGCTGGGCGGACCCGTTCGGCCTCGACGCGCTCCGGGCCGCGCACGGGCCCGTCTACGTCCTCAACCACTTCACGGGCGGCGTCGACGCGGACAGCGGCGAGGTGCTCGGATTCCCGCCGATCCACGTGCACCACGTGCACCTGTCGCCCGCGAAGACGACGCCGATGCGGCGCAAGTGGGCGGACTGCATCCGCGAGGAGTACCTGGGCCACCGCGACGCGGACCGCTGCGGCCACCAGTTCACGGTCCTCATGGAGCAGCACGGCGACTACGCCTGCCGCGAGTCCGAGGGCGGCTCGAACTGCTACCTCGAGCAGCTCCCGGACGGCTACGCCAAGGTCGCCGACGGGCCCTACGCGCTCAACGGCGAGCTCAACGACGTCCGCCCCAAGGGGTCCCCGATCCTGCGCTGGTACGCGGCGGCGTCCCGAAGAGGTCCGACGCGTGCGCGCCGATGGCGCTGAACCTACCAAGTGCGTCGGTGGCGGTTTTGCGTCGATTTTTTTGCTCGAAAATTGTCGCGGTCGCAGGACGCTGCGCTGAACTTTCCCCTTCCCACGAGGTACTACCAGGCGGCGATCCGCTACGTGCCCGTCGAGGACGCGGCGCGGCTGGGCTTCGACCTCAGGCCGCTGAGCTTCTACTACATCTGGTCGCCCGGGCGCCTCTACCTCAACGACCAGTCGACGATGGTCAACACCTTCCAGACGCCGACGACCCACGACACGTTCGTCTGGTACACGGGGCGCACGCTGAGCGCCTCGACCATGGTCCGCATGAAGATGCACGTGCACAACACGGTCTTCAGGGAGTCGTACTTCTTCGCGGGGACGCCGAAGCAGCTCGAGATGGACGGCCCCGAGTTTCTACCCAAGGCGGGCGACACGACCTACGACTGCATGCGGCCCGAGGAACACGGCTTCGCCGACAACGACGCCGTGAAGCGGCACGTCTTCGACGCGTACGAGGCCTACGACGGCCCGGAGCCCGCGCCGCGCCTCATCTGCCGCGGCTCCACGGACTACGAGGAGGTCGCCTTCGACGGCGTCGACTACCCCTTCGACCGCCGCGCGCCGACGTGGTGCGAGCCCTGGGAGATCAAGAAGGGCGACCCCTACGTCGTCCTCGGCATCAACCACGCGCTCACGCGGCCGCCGGGGCCCCACCTCCCGGACACGATCCCCGACTGGCTCCCGGGCCACCTCCACTGGTTCATCTTGTCCGACACGCACGACGACACGTCCCACTACCGCTTCTCGATGCTGACGCAGTACGAGGACGAGGGCTGGCAGTTCGGCAACGCGGACGGCACGAGCCTCACCCTCTTCAACGTCCTCACCATGGTCCTCTACGGCGGCACGCCCAACCGGGCCCAGGAGACACGCACGAGACGAGTCCTCTCCGCCCTCTTCCTCGCCGTCCTCGTCGTCCTCCTCGCCGCGCTCGCTGTGCTCGCGCTCGTCGCCAGACACACCGCGCGCCTCCTCAAGAAGATCGCCTAGGCCCCGGCGACCGACGCGCAAGACCAAGACCGGCACACCTCGCCTCGCTGCTCTGTTTTGCAAGGTTTGAGGCTAATTCATCATCAAGTTTGACCGTGACGCCGCCGCGGCGCACGGCATCGACGGCAACATTGACCCCCAGGTGGCTCTGCTGGAAGACGAGCATGGCTCCGCCTAGGTACCGGTGAGGCCCGCGCCAGGTACGCCGCGAACTCCCCTGGATAAGCCACACAGCATATGGCTCCGGCCGAGCCCGAGTACACGCCTGCCGCGGGCGATCGCGTCGTCGTCATTCCCACCGGGCAAGCGGGCCGCGTCGAACTCGTGACATCCAATCTCTGGGTGAAGGTCTTGGAAGACGGCGAGGACGCCGTCCGTAGCTACCGATACGCACAGCTCAGGCCTGAGTAGAACGCCCAGCATGGCGCCCAAGCGTCGGCGCCTCGCCGCGTTCGCCGACGACGACGAGGTTTCGCCGCCACCGCCGCGACCTCCGAGCAAAAAGGCGCTCTACCTTCCCGGCCGGGACTCGGACGGCGACGACGACGACGCGCCCGCGCCGGCGCCGACGACGGACTACATGACCTACGCGCCGGAGGAGGCGCGGCGACCGCGCGCGCCGCCGCCCGCCGAGCCGTGCGCGAAGGCGGGCGCGCGGGAGCGCGAGGCCGAGGCGCGCGGCCGCGGCCTCGAGACGCCGCTCGACGATTCGAACAAGGGGTTCCGCATGCTCCGGGCCATGGGCTACCGCGCGGGCGCGCTCGGCGGACGGGGCGGCATCGAGGCGCCCGTCGTGCCCGCGGCGCTCGCGCGGCACGGCGGCGCGCCGCGGCCCCGGGGCCTCGGCGCCGACGCGGCGCGCGATCGGGCGAGGCGCGCGGTCGCCGACGCGCGGCTCCAGGCCGCCGCGGCGCTCGAGCGCCGCGCCGCGGCCTTCCACGGCGGCGTCGCCGACCGGACCCTGCGCCGCGCCACGGAGGCCGCGGCGGGCCGCGCGCGCGGCGCCGCGCGCGACCTCGACGAGCGCGCGGGCCTCCCCCCGTCGCCCATCTGGCCCGCGGAGGTCGCCGACGTCCCGTCCCGCGCCTTCGCCGACGCGTCGGGCGCCGCCTACGCCGCGGCCCTCGGCGACGCGCCGGAGCCGCCCGGCGGCCTCGACGGCGAGCCGCCGGAGGTACAGCTACGGGCGGCCGCGGCCTACCTCCGGAGCGCCCACGGCTACTGCCTCGCCACGGGCGGCGCCGCGAGCGACATGGACCTCGAGGCCGAGCTCGCCCGCCTCGTCGACGACGGCGACCGATTAAAAAGGGTTACGACCTCCGGCCCGCGAGCCGCATCTCGATCTCCGACGGCGCGACGAGGGGGCTGTGGACCTCCCCGGGCGCGCCGTCGTCCTCGAAGCCGCCGCCCTTGGTCTCCTCGACGCAGTAGGGGTCCCGGTGCCGCGGCGCGTCGGCGAGCGACGCCGCGGCCGCGGCCGCGACCGACTCCCACCGCTCGTCGGGCCGCGACTCCTCGAGGGACCGCCGCAGCGCGCGCTCGAGCTCCTCCTCCTCGTGCTGCGACGCCGGCGCCTCGACGTCGCCGCTCGCCTGGAAGGCGGCGCGCGCCGTCCCGCGCCGCCGCTGCAGGGCGACGGCGTAGGCGACGCCGAGTACGAGGGCCACGAGGGCGGCGGCGCAGAGCGCGGCCATGTACCACGGGATGGTGCTCGCGGCCATGCCGACGATCGACGTCACGCTCAGAGCGCCCATGGTCCCGGGAACGGACGCGATGGTGGACGACGGCCTCGCCGGCGTTGGACGATGGACTCGCTGCCCTGATTCGACAGTTGTACGCTTGCCCCGATCTCGCCATAGGAATTCAACATACATACAGGGTTGATCTTCAATTGGCAGCAGGTTGATCTGGGCCGTCTCGCGGGCCTCTGTTCTGGACAGCCTTTCCCGGTGGCCAACGACCACGAGGCGCCCATGCCCGCGCACTCTAGAGCCCCGCAGCCCATATAGTACGCCCTTAATGCGCTAGATAGTCGGCGGATGGTCTGGGTTCAACATCGAAGTTGAAGTACAACAAAACCAGGTTGCAGTTCAAACATGAGCAAAAGCCGGTCTGCGTGGCTAGATTTGCGTACCACTAGTCGAGGCTGCGTCGTGACGGCGTCGGAGAGCGAAACATTGCTCGGAATTGACGCGATTCGCGCAAAAACCGATCACCCATGCCCTCTCGACGACGGCGGTCACGAGCGGTGAGCGCGTACGTGCTTTGCGTCGAGTAGATCGTCGAGTTAGTGGCGATCCATTAAACCCGAGCATGATTGTGAACCCAAAGGCGCTGCCGAATGCTTAAAAGAGCTCACTTTGGCCATGCTCGCGCGGACGAACCGTGGGCCTCGTGCGGGACTCGTTCGACGTCTCGGGCTGCCTCGAGCAGGTCCGTGCGGCGGGGCGCGGTCGCCGTCCGGCGCGCGGGCGGTCAAGCCGTCCTCACCGGTCCAGGACCCGAGCGCCTACACAATTTGAGCGGCGGCGAGCACGATCTTACACCGGAACGCTGGCAGCCCCTCAGGTCGCCGATCTCAGCCGGATGCTGCCGACCGCCGATTTCGTCGCTGGAGCGACCCGATCTCGCCACGAACGTCGAGTTAGTGGCGATCCATTAAACCCGAGCATGATTATGATGCTAGAAAGGTGTCCTGAAGAGGGCGGCCGCATCGACTGGGCTGCTGGCGCGCACGGCCGATCACTGCAACCTGCTGCCAATTGAAGATCAACCCTGTATCCTGCAGGAAGCTAGTTTACTTCCGCGTTGGGCGGACGATGTAGGTAACAGTCCGCCCCGCTACGACCATTATGGCGCTGGACCTGCCCGCGGCGAACCGGGTCTACAAGTTCCGCTGCGAGGATCCGAACGGCGAGTACGCCGCCGTCCGCGCGGGCCTCACCGGCGGCCGCGGCTGGACGCGACTCACGAAGGCCAAGGCCGGCGACGACGCCGCCGCGCCCAAGCCCGAGGCCGCGGACCTCGTCTGGACCCTGGACGAGCGGACCATCGACCACGACAAGCTCGACGACGACCAGTGCGCCAACCACTACCGCGACGTCGCCACGTTGACCACCAAAGCCGGCCTCACGCGGACCATGGACGACCTGCCCTGGCTCGCGTCGGGCGCCGACGCCGACGCGCTGCGCTTCTTCCCGCGGAGCTACACGCTCGACGACGAGGCGCACGTCGCGGCCTTCGCGGGCGACTTCCGGCGGACCGCGGCGTGCTCCGCGTTGAAGCGCTACGTCGACGCCGCGGCGCCCGTCGCGTCCGCGCGCGTCGCGCGGCTCTGCCTGGTCGCCTGCCGCGCCTGGGCGGCGGAGCTCGCGGGCGAGACGGACGAGGCGACGGCGCCGCGGCTCTCGCGCCGCGACTGGGCGGACGTGCTCGAGTACAGCTAC
>NW_008705561.1:2382002-2391947 GCF_000186865.1 Aureococcus anophagefferens
CCGACGCCGCGGCGCCGCCGCAGCCCGACGCGGACCTCTTCCGGCGCTTCCCGCTGACGCAGGACCGCGTGGACCCGGCGCTCCACGTGCCCAAGCCCCGGGCGCCCGCGCCGCCGCCGCCGAGCCCGCCGGCCGACGACGGCGGCTTCGCGGCGCTCCTCGACCGCTTCCGCGGCGAGGCGCTCGACTCGCTCCGCGCGTCGCCGAAGCGGGCGAAGAAGCACGTCTACTTCGACCCGAACCTGAGCGTCGCGAGCGGCGCGACGACGTCGAAGAAGCGGCGGGCGAAGAAGCGGCGGCGGAGCGCGGTCGAGGCCGTCCTCGAGATCGCCGAGGGCCGCTCCGGCCCCGCGCTCGCCCGGGCGAGCTCGGCCTACTTCTATAAGTATTAGTCGACGAGGCCCGGGACGCCCTTGGTGAACTCGTCGGAGACGCGGCTGTACTTGCCGCGCTTGCTCCGCGGGAACGCGCTCTTGTAGGAGCTGTACTTGTTCGCCTCGGCGATCTTCGCCTTCTCCTCCGCGGCCTGCTGCTCGACGGCGGCGAGCATGAAGTTGCCGAGCTGCTCGTCGCTCCAGACCGCGCGGAGGCTGATGGGCAGCGCGACCTTGTCCTCGGGCAGGATGCTCTTGTCCTCGATCTTCGCCAACAGGTCGGAGACGCACGCGTAGACCTTCTTCTCCTGCATGCGCAGCACGTTGTCGGGCACGTTGCTGATGGCCCCCAGGGCCCAGACGGCCTGCTGGCGCACCTCGCGGTCGCTCTCGTAGTCGTCGTAGACGCGCTTGAGCTCCGCGACGACGCCGTACTTGCCGAGCTCCGCGGAGAGCGCGAGGCGCGTCGCCATGTACTGGACGACGGCGCAGCCCTTCCACTGGACGGCGTAGGAGTCGGGCTGGGACGACATGGCCTCGACGACGATCTCCGCCGCGTTGCCCTTGAGCAGCGCGCCGTTGTCGTCGTGGCCGTTGCTGAGCTCCATGAGCGCCTCGAGGCCCGCGTCCTGCACGCGCCGGTCGTTGACGTGGGCCCGCATGTGGTTGAGCACCTTGCGCACGAGCGTCGCGATGTCGACCTTGGCGCCGGGCTTCTTCTTCACGAGGTTCACCTTCGTCTCGCCCGAGAGCTTCTCGGAGTTCACGAGCCGCGCGAGCTCCTTCGCGCCGTCGAGGTCGACGTTGTTCATGGCGCAGAAGCGGCAGACGCGGATCTCCTTCTGCGCGAGGGACCCGCTCCGCAGCGTCAGCGTGCGCATGAGGTCCTTGGCGGCCTTGCCCATGTCCGGGTCGTCGGGGTGCAGGTTCTTGCACTGCTCCGCGAGGAGGAGGCCGCCGAGCTCGAGGACGCGGTCCGCCTCCTTGCCCGTCTTGACGATGCGCCCCGTGGCCCGCACGGCGCAGAGCGCGACGGGGATGTCCTCCATCCAGAGCTTGAGGATGTCGAGGAGCAGCTCGATCGCCGACGTCTCGTGCAGGATCTTGATGTGGGACTCGCGCAGCAGCTGCCACTTGACGCGCCGCGTGATCGAGTCGCAGCCGTCGATGATCATCTCGCGCCCGTTCGGGTTCATGCTCCCGTGCATCTTGTTCACGAGGACCTTGGTCCCCATCATGCGGATCTGCACCTGGTCCCGCGACGGGAGCAGCCGCGAGAGCATGGCCGCTCAGCGCCGCTGGGCCGCGACCCGTTTGCGACGCCGCGCCCGGCCGCGCGCGTGTCCCGGGGCGCGGCCGCGGCGGCCTCGACGAGCTGCGCGCACACGGCGGGCAGCGTCCGCTGCGATGCTAGTTGATCAAGTAAGTTGCAGGGAAACACCCCCTTCTCAATTTTACACCCAGCCCTCTGTGACGAGGTCTCCCACACCACCCCTGGAGGTCGTCGACCATGGCGCCGGACGGCGACGACGAGGCGAAGGTGCCGCTCGCCGTGGAGCTGGCCCCGGCGCAGGCCGACGGCGACAGGTCGCCGGCGCGCGGGGGCTCGTCGTCGCCCGGGCGGGGCAGCCCGAGCCGCTACGTGGGCGGCCTGTCGGCCGTGAGCGAGGAGGAGCCCCGCGACGAGGACGCGGAGATCGCGACGTTCCTCAAGAAGCAGGCGAGCCGGCTCCACGGCATGCAGTCGCCGCGCCACTCCAAGGAGCGCGGCTCGCCGATCCTGTCGCCGGACGAGATCGAGATGCACCTGCACGGCGCGGTCTCGGAGCTCCTGCGCGTGGAGCCCGCGAGCGGCGCGGCGTCGCCCGCGTCGTCGCTGGGCGGCTCGCGAAGCGCGAGCTCGAGCGCCGCGGCGCGGCGCCGGACCGTCGCCGACGCCATCAACCAGCTCAAGTGCGAGTCCGGCGAGTTCGACGGGCCCGCGCCCGCGGAGAAGACCGCGCGCTTCGCGCCGGAGCGGCTCCGGAGCGGCAGCGGCGGCACCGTGCCGCCGATCCTCGCGCGGTCGCGGAGCAACGACGTCGCCTACGACCACCACGGCAAGGCGAAAGAAGAAGACGGCGACGACGAGCGGCCCGCTCCGACGAGCGGCTGGCTCACGCCGCGGGGCCTGCTCCGGGACCGGTCCCTGCGCCACGGCCTCGCGCGCAAGCTCTGGGGCACGGCCGTGAACGCGAACCACGAGGCGGCGGAGCAGCTGCCCTGGACGCACCCGAATTCCAATTTTAGGATGAAGTGGATCTTCCTCGTCCTCATCGCGACGCTCTACTGCGCCATCGAGCTCCCCGTGGAGCTGGCCTTCTTCCCGGGCTTCAACGTCTGGACCTTCAAGTTCCTTTTTGATCTGATTATCGACGGCTTCTTCATCGCGGACATCTACGTCGCGTTCAAGACGGGCTTCATCGAGGACGGCGTCGTCGTCATGGACGCGGCCAGGATCCGCGCGCGCTACCTCCGGAGCGGCTTCGCCGCGGATCTGGTGGCGACGCTGCCATTAGACGTCGTCCAGGCCTTCGCGGCGGCGGCGACGAACGATAACTCGAGCGGCGACAACCAGTCGCTCGTCTACTCGGCGACGCGCATCGGCCGCATCGCGCGGCTGTCGCGGCTCCTGCGGCTCGCGCGCGTCGCGCGTTTTTTCCGGTATTCGCACTTCTACCTGAGCGGCCTCCACGAGGGCCACGTGCGCATCCTGGCGCTGGGGTTTTCCATATTGCTCTTCGCGCACTGGGACGCGTGCCTGCTCTACCTGTCCGCGCGTCTGAAGGACTTCGACGCGGATCGCACCTGGGTCGGGTTCCTGGGCCTGCAGCACCGGCCCAAGTCCGTCCAGTACCTCTACGCCGTCTTCAAGGCCTACTCCCACATGCTCTGCATCGGCTACGGCGTCGCCATGCCCCTGAGCACGGTGGAGGTCGTGCTGACGACGCTGTCGATGCTTTTGGGCGCCGCGCTCTTCGCGGGCATCATCGGCTCGCTGACGGCCTTCATGATGAGTCTGGACTCGCCGTCGGCCAAGTACGAGGTGCTCTTCGCGGAGACGAACGACTACATGGACAAGAACTACATCCCCGCGGAGCTCCGGACGCGGATCCGGAGGCACCTGGACGCGAAGCACGCGCGCGGGCTCCGGCGGGGCCAGGCGCGGCTCGGCACGGGGGGGCAGAGCCACAGCGTGCTCGACGAGGACCAGATCCTGGGGCAGCTGAGCCCCCAGCTCCGGCGCGAGGTCAATTTGTATCTGGTGTCGCGGCTCGTCGAGTCGTCGCCGCTGCTCAACGGCACGCTCGTCCGCGGCGCGATCGCCATCGCCGTCGTGCCCCTGTTGCGGCCGCTCAAGGTGCTCGAGGCGGAGACGATCATCAACCGCGACGAGCCGCCGGCGGGCTTCTACTTCATCGACGCCGGGGCCGTGCAGCTCTACCGCGACGAGGCGCACGTCGCGTCCATGGAGGCCGGGTCCTACTTCGGGGAGATCCCGCTCATCTTCGACGGCGTCGCGCTCCAGCCCTTCACGGCGGCGGCGCTGGAGCCCTGCGAGCTCTGGACCATCTCGACGGCGGACTTTGGGCGCCTCGCGGCCCTCTTCCCGGAGCTGAAGAAGATCATGGTCCTCATCGCGCGGCAGCGGCTCCTCCGCATGGGCGTGCTCCTCAAGGACATCGAGGCCGAGGCCGAGGGCTCCGAGGCCGCGCTCCGGCGCGAGGACCACGCCGTGCGCCTCCTCGAGGGCCTCTTCTCCTCGCCGGACGTCCGCGACATCGCCGTGCGCATGCTCGTGACCAACGCCGCGCGCGCGCGCGCGTCGACGAGCCCCGCGCCGCCCGCGGCCGGGCTCCTGGACCAGGGCGGCGTGCTGCCCGCCCAGGCGGAGACGTCCCCGTAAGCGCGCGCGGGCCCTACGTGTACCGCGCGATGAGGGCCCAGAGCGCGACGAAGCTGGCGAATGCACGCGAGGTCGAAGAAGTTCTTGTTGGCCGTGAGAAACTCGTGCAACGTCGGCGCCATGGCTTGATGCTTCACGGGGCTGCCCAACGGCCTGGCACTCGTCGGCGCCGGCCGCAAGTAGCTGCCCAGTCCACCATCTTCAGTTCATCCTTTCTTCCGAGGCTCAAGTGACTCATTATTATTATTATTATTTGGGATTTAGCGTCGGAGAAGCCGCATGCACAAGAGCACACGCGGCCGATAGGTCTCGGACTCATGAGCTTGAGGTTCAAGTTGAACCTCAACATCGATGTAACGCGTCGAAGCCCGGGAATCCCGGGTACCAGTGCGCGTAGGCGACGAGGGCCTTGGCGACGTAGCTGAGCCGCGTCGCGAGCGGCAGGTCCCGCGCGGCCGCCCGCGACGCCGGCGGCGGGCCCGCGCGAGACGGGTCCGCGGCGCTTGGCCCGCCGAAGCGCGACGCCGGCGCGTCCGCGCGCCGGAACGTCGCCCCGATGGACACGCGGGGCACCTCGCCCGCCTCGCAGGCGCCGGCCCAGTGGAGCAGGGACGGCTCCCAGCAGCAGACGTCGCCCGCGCCGGCGACGAGCGCCGTCCCGTCCGCGGCCCCCCTCGCGACGACGCGCATGCAGCCGTTGTCCCGCGTCGCCGCCGTGAGGGGCACCCAGAGGCTCAGCGACTGGGGCGCGCCGTCCGCGTCGTGGCAGCGGTCGTAGGCGAGGTCCCGGTGCGGCGCCGAGAAGCCGCGGCCGACGTAGTTTTCGCGCGGCGCGCCGGCCCGCAGCGCCCAGCAGTTGACGTCGCTCTCGAGGACGACATCGCCGCCTAAAAGCTCGGCGGCGACGGCGAAGCAGCCGTCGAGGAGCGTCCAGACGTCGTCGAAGACGAGGAGGAAGGCCGGCGGCCAGCCCGCCGCGGCGAGGCGGCGGACGGCCGCGACGAGCGGCTCGACGCGGCCGCCGGGCCCGCGCCGCGCGAAGACGCCGCAGCCGCGCGCCTTCGCGGCGTCCGTCGCCGTCGAAGGTCGCGTCGCAGGGCGCCGCGCGGCCCGACGCGGCGAGCCCGCCGACGGCCTCCCAGTCGACGTCGCCGAGGCGGTCCGACGTTCTGAAGAGGAGCCCCGCGAGCGCGTCGAGGATGGACGACGTCTTCGCTCGGTCGGCCGCGGACCAGGCGGTCCCGTGGAGCTCGCGCCACGCGTCTGCTTGGGTCTGCAGCTGCGCCTCGACGAAGAGCCGCGTCTCGAACTTGGTCGGCGGCGGCGGCCGCTCGGGCGCCGCCGCCGCGGCCTCCGGCGCCTCGCGGCGCGCGACCTCCAAGGGGCGCGACAGGGCCTTGGCGCTGCAGTAGCCCGAGGCCGGCGCGCCGAGGCGGCAGCGCGCGACGCCCGACGCGTTCATGGACCGCTCCTCGACGAGCACGCGCGTGCCCAAGGGCAGCACGGCGACCTCGGGCGTGTCGAGCGCCAGCCCTTCGCGCACGACCGCGCCGCGTTTTCCCGTGACGCGGCGCCAATGGGCTGCCATCTCAGCTGCGATTCGTGCGCTCCATGGCTGGCAATAGGCACCCGGGCTGCCGCACCATCGACGAGACGACTCGTTGGACTAGTTATTGAAGGGAGTTAACCTTTGCGTGCACTGACCATGCCAGCATGTGCAGGAGCGTGGCTCGAGCCGAGCTCGTTAGGTGACAAGCCTCCCGCTGACCCCAACGAGCATGCTCGCGTCACTGCTGCTTTTAGCGACCGCAAACGCCGCCGCGCCGCGCCGCGTCTATTTGAGAATCACGCCGCTCATCGGCGGGCCGCCGGCACTAAAGCTCCACTCCGCCGTCTTCGTCGACAGCGGCATCGACGACGCCGTCTATGGCTACGATTTCATCCCGCGAGACCCGGACGCGCCGGCGACGGTCGCGCGGCTGCTCTCGCTGCGGAGCGCGCCGGGCGAATTCCGCCGGTTGGCGGCGCCGGACGCGCGCGGGCTCTTGGCGCTCGGCGACGCCGCCGCCGAGCCCGCGGACGTGGAGCGCGCGGCGCTCGAGCGGCGCGGCGACCTGCACCTCGTGACGAACAACTGCTGGGCGCACTCGGTCGCCGTCGCGGCGGCGGCGCTCGGCGTCGACGCCCGGGCGTCGTCGCGCGCGATCGCCGCGGCGCTACTGCGAAACGAGGAAGAGGATCCCCCAGCGCCGCGCGTCGTCCCGCCGGCGGAGCGCGACCCGCTCGCCGCGTCCCTCGCGGAGGAGAAGTCCCGGCGCTACGGCGCGCCGCTCGCGTCGTTCCTGAGCGACGAGGAGCGCCTCGCGTCCGCGCGCGCGGCCGCGGCGATGGAGGCCGCCCTCCGCGACGCCGCCGGGGGCGACGACGACGGCGACTAAGTCCGGCCGCCCGCGAGTTAGTCGCGCGTCGCGCGCGCCGCTCAGCACCCGAGCTTGGCCATGATCTTGTCGAGCTTGGCCTCGATGGCGGCCAGCCGGTCCTCGACGCTGCCGCCCGACGCGGCCTTGGGCGCGACCTTGATGGGCGACGGCGCGGGCGCGGGCTCGGGCTTTTTCCAGGACGGCGCGGCCGCGGCCGCGGGCGCGGGCTTGGGCGCGGGCGCGGGCGCGGCCGTCGACCCGCGCTTCGCGGCGGCCTCGCGGTTCTTGCGCATGATCTCCTTGAAGCCGCCGCCGCCGCCGCCGCCGCCGCCGCCGCCGCCGCCCATCATCGCGTTCAGCTGCCCCGCGACGCCGCCGCCGCCGCCGCCGCCGCTCGACGGCGCGGGCTTGGGCTTTTCTTCCACCTTCGGCGCCTTCTTGAGGGTCTTGCCCGCCTGGATCGCGCCGAGCAGGCCGCCGGCCATGCCGCCGCCGGGCGGGCCGCCGCCGAGCTTGGGCTTCGCCGCCGCCGCCGCCGCGGGCTTGGGCGCGGCCGCGGGCTTGGGCGCGGCCGCGGGCTTGGGCGCGGGCGGCGCGGTCTTGGGCGCGGCCTTGGGCACGGGCGCGGGCTTGGGCTTGGGCTTGGGCTTCTCGGGCTTGTCCCACGTCGTCTCCTCGGTCTTGGCGTTGTAGTAGTACCACTCGAGGTCGTCGGTCTGGAAAGCCTCCCAGTCCGGCAGCAGGTTCTCGTCGGGGCCGCCCCACGTCATCGTCGCGTCGTTCGGTTGCGTCGCGGCGCGCGCGCGCGTGGAGCGGACCGCGTCGGGTCGCGCGGGTCGAAGGCCGCCTCGCGCCGGCGCCTCGGTGGACCCGAGCCTCGAATGCTCTCCGCGGTATGACCGCCGGCTAAAATTACCGAGAATATACCGTGACTCAGGACGGTAATGCATAGGTAATTAATTACCGCTGCTCCAAATCAGTTACCGAGGATTACGACACCATGGGACTACTCATGTCCATTGATTTTCGTTGCATATAAGCTGGACACCACTCGATTTCACAGAATAGTCGCAAGTTTTGGCTCTATCGACCAGTTTTGATCCATCAGAGGTCACTGCATGACTCGCGTATGCTCAAATGAGTGGTTTGGGGGCGACGAAGCTGATGCCGCGGCCAGCGCCAAGGTCGGCCTGCCCAACCTTGAGTAATTACCAATGAAATTCCCATTTCAAAGGAATTACTGGTAATTACTGCCCTCAGGCTGTATTCTTAGTTACCGAGGAATCCGGCGCTCATACTCCGCGGCGGCGACTCGGAGCCGGGCGAGTTTTGGTGCGGCAACCGCGCTGGCGGCGCGGAGGGCTCGCCTACGCGCGCGAACGGTCGTTCCAACCAGGCGGTGCTTCTGGGCGTTTCCGAGTCTGCGCCCTCGAACTCCCGGTCACCGGTTCGTCCAGGGACCTGTGCTCGCGGCGCGCGACGCGGTGCCGCTCGGGCCGACGCTGCCCGGGCGGCTCCGGTTGCCCGATGGTCCCGGCAGCGCTTCCGGCGACGAGCACTCTCAACGACAACAGGGGACGAAAGACAGTCTCCGCAGTGTCGGCTGGCCAACAATTCAACAAATCACGTAACACGACCAATTGAACACGACTGCGATCTCGTGTCGTCGCATATCACCCGTGGGTTCATTCCGGGGCGAATCATGCAGCTAGCGACGTTATGCCTCCTCCCGACCGTGGCTGCGCTCAGCGTCGGGCGGTCGTTGACGAAGAACATCAAGATGCCCGATCCCGTGCGCGTTCGGCGTCCGTCGCGTCGGGGTTGAAGCGAAATGTTCCACGGCAATCAATCTTGCCTCCGCAGGTGCCGGCGGCGGGCGTGGCCGCGGCGGCGCGGTGCATGGAGAGCGGCCGGCTCTTCCGGCGCGGCGCCGCGTCCGAAGAGGCGACGATCCGGGCGCCGCGGCGCGCGCCGCGGCCGCCGCGCGGGGCGCGCCGCCCCTTCCGGTCACGCGGCGGCCGCGCGCAGGTATAACGTGGCGTCCAAGGAGGAGAGCGAGGTGTCGCAGGTCGAGGACGAGTTCGCGGCCTTCACGGGCCACAACTTCGCGCTGGGCCTCAACTCGTGCGGCTCCGCGATCTTCCTCATGCTGAAGTGCGCGGGCGCCGAACACGGCGACAAGGTGCTCACGAACGGCTTCACGTTCACGGCCGTGCCCTCGGCCATCGTCCACGCGGGCTGCGAGCCCGTCTACGTCGAGACGACGCCGGGCTACGTCGTCGACGTGCCCGACCTGATCAAGAAGATGGACGCGCACCCGGACGCCAAGTACTTCATCGTGTCGCACATGCGGGGCAAGATCGCGTCCATGGACGAGGTCCGGGAGGCCTGCGAGGCGCGGGGCGTCGTCCTCCTCGAGGACTGCGCCCACAGCCTGGGCGTGCTGTGGAACGGCGCGCACACGGGCCACCACGGGTCCATGGCGGCGTTCTCGTCGCAGAGCTACAAGATGCTCAACTCCGGCGAGGGCGGCTTCCTCGTCTGCGACGACGACTTCAAGTTCGCCAAGGCCATGGCCTACGCCGGCGCATACGAGGTCCTCGCGAAGAAGCACGAGCGGTGCCCGTCGCAAGCGGCCTTGGATGTGGCGATGGACGGGTCGATCCCCAACTTCTCGCTGCGCATGCACGAGGCGACGGCGGCCATGCTCCGGCCCCAGATCCTCACCATCGAGAAGCGGCGCGCCGTCTACAACGAGCGCTACTACCGCATCGCCGCGCGCCTCGACGCGCTCCCCGGCGTGTCCGTCGAGAGCCAGCGCGACGAGGTCACGATCGTCGGCGACTCGGTCCAGTTCAACGTCGAGGCGGCCGTCTTCGGCGACGACCTCGAGGCCGGGGCCAACGCCTTCATCGCCCAGTGCGAGGCGCGCGGCCTGCCCGTCGAGCGCTTCGGCGCGAAGACGAACGCGCGGAACTTCAAGAACTGGCGCTACGGGCCCCAGCCGGACTGCGGGCTGCCGGCGACGGCGGACATCATCTCGCGCGCCTTCGACGTGCGCCTGCCCCTCCTCTTCGAGGAGGAGGACTTCGACGTCATGATCGAGATCGTGAGCGAGTGCCTCGACAACGTGCGAAACGGCGTCTTCGTCGTCGACGAGGCGCCCGTCGCCTTCGCCCGCTAGTCCCGCCCGCCCCCCCCCCCC
>NW_008705561.1:2392367-2410883 GCF_000186865.1 Aureococcus anophagefferens
CCTGAGCGACGCGGACATGGCGCAGGGCGTCGACATGGTGGCCTACGACTACGACTTCGGGTCCAGCGACGACATGCTCGGCGTGGGCAAGCTGACGAACCTCGAGGCGCTGAAGCGGTGCCCGGACCAGCCCCGCGGCTTCGAGACGAAGTTCCTCTACAAGGGCAAGGCGCGCGGCGAGGGCTCGTGCGTCTGCAAGCTCCGGGTCCACGGCGCGGGCGCGGCGGCGCCGCGGCCTGGCGCGGCGGCGCCGTCGGCGCCGCCGTTGGGCGCCGTCGGCGGCCAGCTCTTCAACGCGGCGATGGCCGGCGGCTCCGTCGCGCAGGTCGTGCCGGCGGGCCCCGCGCAGCAGTACATGACCGTGACCTGCCCGGCGAACGCGCGCGCGGGCATGCAGGTCATCGTCCAGTCCCCCGACGGCCAGCGGCTCCAGATCGTCATCCCGGGCAGCGTCGGCCCGGGCATGCAGTTCCGCGTGCCGCTGCCGTCGCCGAAGCCGGCCGTCGGCGCCGTCGTGCCCCCGCCGCAGCAGTACCAGGCGCCGCCGCCCCAGCCCTACCAGCAGCCCTACCAGCAGCAGCAGCCCCAGTACCAGTACGGCGCGCCGCCGCCGCCGTCGCCGTCCTACGGCCAGCCGCCGCCGCAGTACGGCCAGCAGTACCAGCAGCCCCAGTACGGCCAGCAGCCGTACGGCCAGCAGCCGCCGCCCCAGTACCAGCAGCAGGGCGCGCCGCCGCCCCAGTACCAGCAGCAGGGCGCGCCGCCGCCCCAGTACCAGCAGCAGGGCGCGCCGCCGCCGCAGTACCAGGGCGCGCCGCCGCCCCAGTACCAGCAGCCGCCGCCGCCCCAGTACCAGGGCGCGCCGCCGCCCCAGTACGGCGCGCCGCCGCCCCAGTACCAGTACTGAAGCGGCCGCCCGCCGCCGCGGCCTAGCTAGAGACCCGACCACGTTAGCGGCGCGCGTCGCGTCTAGGGCCGGCCTAGAGCCCGAGGTTCTTCTTGGCCTTGTCGAGGAAGTTCTCCTGCATGTCCTCCGTGAGCTCCGTGACCTCGGCGGCCTCGGGCCGCTTCTCGAGGAGGCCCGGGTAGGAGAGCTTGTAGCCGAACTTGAGGTCCTTCTTCGCCTTCTTGAGCTGCGGGTACGTCTCGAGGCACCGCGCGACGAACTTGTCCTTGTCCGGGAAGAGGGACGACGCGACGCCGCGGTCGATGCCGCCCTTGGCGACGCCGCTCAGCAGGCCGCCCATGTAGGACTCGACCAGGTCCTTGGACCGCGAGTCGCCGCCGAGCGCGCCGGCCGGGTACCACGTCGGCGAGTTCGGGCCCTTGACGTAGAGGTCGAAGGACGGCAGGTCGGATCCTTCCCGCGCCTTCTGGTACTCGGCGTACTGGCGCTGCTGCTCGACCATGGCCGCCGGGGGGCCCGTGCCGGGCACGCGGCCGCCGACCTTGCCCTTGCGCTTCATCGTCAGCGGCGCCTCCGGTCGCGCGCGCGCGGGCCGCGCGGCGCCCAGCGCTCGCCGAGAGATGGCGCCGGACGTGAGGGAGTGCGCCTGCCAGACCGCGCAGGCGACGACGAGTCTCTTGAGGCCGGCCATCGTGTGTACAGCTTGGTCAGATCACAGGAGAGCGAGTCAGTCTCGGTCGAGCCGAGCCGATGTTTACGCTTGCTTGAAGTCATTTTAGAGTAAACTCGGACAAAGAGTGCAATGTGGGACTTTTGGGTCGCGCGAGTCAACACCAGAGTGAAGCTACCGTTTCCTTTCTCGCGATCGTTCATTATACACCACTCATTAAACTAATTCGTCAGGTTGTTGACCCTTTGGAGGCGGCAGCCTTCCCCCGCCGACGTCGCTTTCAACCCGCGGAGTTGGCAAGTGGAATAAGGTTGCGGCGCCCCGTCGCCCGCGGCAGCGACGCCGCGCCCCTCCCCGCGCTCCCCCTCCGCGCCGCGCTCGGGAGCCAGCAGGTTGGCGGCCTCGGGCTGCCCTCCGAGTCGACGCGAGGCAATGGACGGGATTGATGGGCAGCGCTCGACTGGGCCTCAATTCGATGCTCCGGCCGCTCGCAGCACATCGCCATCTCAGCCCTCGGAGGCGAGCATCCCGTCCCACTTACCGCCGCTCATATCCGAGGCTGGGCAAGTTTTCGGGGGCGCCCGCCCCCCCGTCGCGCCGCCCCGTCGCGCCGCCTCCGGCCCGGTCCCGCTCGCGTCCGCACCTCCGCCGGCCGCCGCCGACGACGATGCGTCGCCCGACGCCGTGCACCGCCTCGGCCTCGCGGGACCCGGCCCGCCGCCGAAGCGGCAGGCCTGCGGTCCGCGGGCCGAGCCCGAAGGCGACAGCGCAGCGGCCCGCGCCCGAGACGAGTTCTTCGACGAGTTCCGCAAGCTCCGCATGTCCTTCCAAGACCGCGACGAGATCAACGCGCCCCCGTCGCCCGGGTCCTCCGCTGACAGCGTCGTGAGCTTCGACGCGGAGGCCGCGGCGGCGATCTGGCTCTCCTGTCCTACGCCGGCGATCGGCGACGACGCCCGCGCGGATCGCGTCACCCCCGAAAACTCCGACGACGGCCGCTCCTCGTTCTCGTCCAGCGCCGCGCTCCGCTTCCCGTAGTCGCCCCCCTCCGAACTCGACCTCGACGCTGTCTTCCGGCTTCGACTTTCCGCCCACTTTCGCCGCTCCGGCGCGCCTCACGCGCCCGTCGCCGCGCGCGGGCCACCATCCCTGGCCGCGCTCACGGCGGCGGGTCGCATTTCAGATCTGTAATTATTATAACTCGTACGTCCCGTGGCCTGGCGGTTCTTTGTCCAGGTACGCGCACGCGTCACGCGCCGAGGTGTCCGACACCGAGCTGAGCCTGCGGTCCGTTTCAGGACTCGGGACGGTTGGAGCTCGACGGCATGGAGGAAATCTCCCGCCAATGCCCCGTCTGCTCTGCGGACTACGATGAGGCCTGCGTGCCGCGCACGCTCCCGTGCAAGTGCGGCGTCACCATGTGCGAGGGCTGCGCGACGGAGACCGTGGAGAACGGGCTCTGCTGCGAGTGCTTCGACGCCATCGACGCCGGCGGCGACGTCGAGGCCTACGTGACGGCGCTCGCCGTGCCGGACCTCGGGGCGCCCCCGCGGACCGAGGAGGAACTACCGCCGCCGCCGCCGCCGGTCGCCGCGCGCCGCCGGTCGTCGCTCGGCGAGTTCCTCGCGACGGCGCCGACGGCGACGGCGGCGGCGCTCGCGCGCGCGCCCGCGCCGCCGTCGCCCGGCGAGGCCCTGCGGCGGAAGGCGCGCGCGAGCACCATCGAGGACCGCGCGCGGCGCTTCGACATCCCCGCGAGCTCCGCGCGCGTCGCCGCCGTGGACCTCGCGGGCGTCGGGCGGCGCGTGCTGTCTCCCGCGGACCTCCGCTACAAGTTCGCGTGCGGCGAGGCCGTGGCTTTGGACGAGGTGCTGCGCCTCCTCGCGGCCGGGCGCGAGACCATGGCCGCGGAGCCCAACGTGCTGCGCCTCGCGGCGCCGCTGGTCCTCGTCGGCGACCTCCACGGCCAGTACGCCGACTTGATGACCGTCGTCCACGGCGGCGACGCGGGCCTCGCGCGCGCGCGGCGCGCCTGCGGCGCGCCGGAGAGCGACGCCCTGGCCCCGGGCCTCGACGACGACGACGACGACGACGGCGACGACGCGCCCCGGTCCGCGCTCCGCCGGCGCCGGAGCGGCCTCTCCGACGACGCGGGCGACGACTCCGAGAGCAGCGGCGACGAGGCCTTCTACGGCGGCGGCCGCGCCGGCGACGGCGCCCTCCTCTTCCTCGGCGACTACGTCGACCGCGGCGCGCGGGGCTGCGAGGTGCTGCTCTACCTCCTCGCGCTTAAGGTCGCGCACCCGGGGCTCGTGCGCCTCGGGGCGGGAAAAGAGTGATTCACGTTCGCTTCAACACGAGTGTTCCGCGCGCGCGCGTTCCGGAAACAAACATCCACGCGTCGAGAGCGCTCCGAGAGATGATCGCTCGTCCAAAAATGAGCCGAAACGAGTGACCGAGATACGAGCCTCCGAAGGTTGGCAATTTCGCGCTCTTTTCCCGCCCAGGTGCACCTCCTCCGGGGCAACCACGAGAGCCGCGCGTGCACGGGCCACTTCGGCTTCCGCGCGGAGTGCCGGCGCAAGTACGGCCTGGGCGCCTACCACGAGTTCTGCCGCGTCTTCGAGGCCATGCCCCTCGCGGCGGTGATCGACTGCGACTTTGGCAAGGTCTTCGCGTGCCACGGCGGCATCGGCCCGGACCTGAAGTCCATCGCGGACCTCGAGGCGCTGGACCGGCGCGCGGAGCCGCCGGACGAGGGCCTGCTCTGCGACGTGCTCTGGGCGGACCCGAGCCGCGACGACGCCGGCGGCGCCGCCGTCGACGCCTGGGGGCCGAACCCCCTGCGCGGCTGCTCCGTCGTCTTCGGCGAGCGCGCGACGGAGGCGTTTCTCGAGACCAACGGGCTCACGGCGCTCGTGCGCGCCCACGAGGTCATGGAGGCGGGCCTGTCCTGCGACTTCGGGGACGTCGACGTGCCGTTCTCGACGTCGGGGCCGAAAGAATTGGTCGACGCGGCGACCGACGCGGCGCGGACGAAGCTCGGCCGCGTCACGACGGTCTTCTCGGCGTCGAACTACTGCGGCAAGCACGCGAACCTCGGCGCCGCGCTCCTGCTGGGCCGCGCCAAGGCGACGGCGCTGCTCTTCGAGCCGTCGGCGTGCGCGGCGGACGTCGAGGCGCCGGGGGAGGCGGAGGGCGACGAGGCCCACTTCGTGCGCCAGGCGTATCTGGTGGTGCCCTACATGCCCACGTCCTTCCGGAGTCTGGTGGACACGGCCAAGGAGCTGCTGGGGCTCAAGTCCTTCCTCTCGCCGGTGCGCGCGCGGCGGAAGCGCGGCGCCGCCCCGGCGCTCCTCGAGGCGCCGCGGGGCGCCGCGTCGCCGCGCGCGGCGCGCGGGCCGAAACTCGAGGAGAACCGCGACCCGCTCGCCGTGTCCTGGGCCGACGGCGTGTCCGGCTCGCCGCCGGCCAAGGCCGCGCCGCCGCCGCCGGCCACGCCGCCGCCCGCGTGGCGCTTCGCCGCCGCGCTCCGCGGCGACGCCATCAACGAGCTCTCGCCCGCGGCCATGCGCAAGCGCCTCGCGCCGTCGCGCGGCTTCGCGCCGCCGGGCATCAAGGCGTTCCTCGCGACCATCGAGCGAGGCGCGCCGGGCGTCCCTCGCAAGACCGCGATCCACGATTCGTCGGCCAAGGGCCTCAAATCCCTCGTCACCGATTCCTACCGGTCGGGCCACACGATGTCGCCGGAGCTCAAGGAGCTCAGCCGGGGCCTGCGCGCGTCGCGCCGGCCCAACGACGCGGCCGCGCGGTCGCCGCTCGGCCGGCGCGGCGCCGCGGACGACTTCAGCGACGCGGAGATCTTCGCGCTCCGCCTCATCTTCTCCCTCTTCGACGCGGACAACACGGGCGCCATCTCCCGCGAGGAGCTCGCCCTCTACGCCGAGGACGTCGGCGAGTGCATCTCGCCCGCGGACGTCGACGTCGTCTTCACCGTCCTCGACGCGGACGGCGACAAGGCCGTCGGCCTCGAGGAGTGGACGCTCTTCGCCGCCAAGCTCAAGGCCGGCTGGGCCCTCGCCGCCCTCCCGGACAGCGCCGCCAAGTCCCCGGCCGCCTAACTATGCATGCTGTGCAACTAAGGGTGCAACCGTGACTTTAGTAACATGGCTTCAAAGTGAGCTCGTTGACTTTTGCCAACCGTACCGATCGCTCCGCGGCCCCAATGCGATGAGTCTGGGCATGGTCGCACATCTCATCGCGGCGCTCATCGGCATCACGACGTGCGACGCGGCGCCCAAGTTCGCCGAGCTCAACTTCGTTCACATTCCTAAAAATGGCGGCACACGCGTGGCCGGTCTCCTGCGGCGCGCGGGCGTCAAAATGATGGCGCAGCCGCGCTCCCCGGACGTGGCCTGCTCCGCGCGGCACACGCCGCCGCGCCACGTCCAAACGACGGCGACGACGTCCTTCGCGATCCTGCGCCACCCGTACGAGCGCGCGCTGAGCGAGTGGAGCTGGGGCCGCAAGGGCGTCTGGACGCCGCAGCTCGGCTACGAGGCGTCCGGCGACGGCATGAACGCCTTCATCCGCGACGCGCTGCGCAACGCGTCGTCGCCGGGGCGGCCGCCGACGCGCGACCATCTGCGCGCGCGGCTCTACCAGGCGACGCGCGGCGGACCGTTCCACGGCGACTGCCACTGGCTGCCCCAGGCCTACTACGTCTTCGACGACGCCGGCCGCCGGACCGTGGACGCGACCTTTTGCCTCGGGAACCAGGCGCTCGCGGTGGAATTGAGCCGGTACGTCGGCGTGGCGCTCGGCGAGGCGTCGGAGCGGCCGCTCGAGGGCATGATCTCGAACGGCACGCGGACGCGGACGACGGTCCGCGAGCTGATCGAGCGGCGCAAGTGCAACGGCAAGTGCACCCTCTACCGTCTCCTGTCCGACGACGTCCTCGCGGCGCTCAACGACTTCTACGCGGTCGACTTCGAGACGTTCGGGTTCTCCCGGGCCGCGACGGCCGGCGACATCGCCGTGGACGTGCGCTCGGTGCATCCGGAAGGGGCCAAGTGGCCCAGCGAGCGCCACACGATCCGCCACTCCGACGCGGGCGTCGCGGAGTGGTGCTTCGGCGAGTCCGCCGCGGTCGAGGAGACGGCGCCCGCGGCGGAGCCGGATTAATCTTCCTACGAGTCGCAGCACGCGGCGAGGGCCGCGCCGACGAGCCGGAGGTGCGCGCGGAACGCCTCCGCCGGCTCGCGGTCCATGTCGCGCGGCACCTAGTGGACATTCGTCGCGTCCCGGACCCTCTCGAAGACGCCCGCGGGACGCCGCGCCGCGCGCCCGTGTTCTCGGCGAGGAAGACGAGCGCCTCCGCCGCGGCGCGCGCGCGGTCCTCGCCGCGGGCCTCGACGATGCCCTCGGCCGCGCGCCGGACCGCGAAGCCGTCGTCGAGCAGCGCGGCCGCCGTCGCTCGGAGCGCGTCGTCGACGGCCGCGACGGTCTCGGCGCCCGTCGCCTTTTTCCGCGCGGCCGCGTCCCCGCGGGGCCGGCCCGTGCCCGAGCCCGCCGCCGCGAAGCCTGCCGCGCGCGTCGGCGTCCCGGCCGACGTCTCTCGAAAAACTCGGGACGCCGCGAGACCGGCGCAGGCGGCGCCGTTCGCGCAGAGCCGGGCGGCGGCGTCGAGGCGCGCCGCGGGCGCCGCCGCGGCGGCGGCCGCCGCCGCGGCGTCCGGCGGCGGCGGCGGCGGCAGCGGCTGGCGGCCGACGGCGCCCGTCACCGCGAGGCGGACCCCCAGCGTCGTCGTAGGATCGCCGAGGAGCGCGTGGATCGGGCAGACGTCGCGCCGCGCGGCCGCGAGGAGCCGCGCGAGCGCCGGCCAGCGGCCGAGCGCGAGCTTTTCGCGGCCGGTGCCCACGACGGCGTGCGGCACGTTCGCCTCGCAGCGCTCGAGGAGCGGGAGCAGCAGCGCGTCGATCGCGCCGAGCGACCCGAGGAGGAACGGCGCGTCGCGCGGGACCGGCGCTTCGCCGCCGTCGTCGGGGCAGAGCGCGAGGTCCGACTCGCGCGCGTAGCAGGCGTCCCAGGCGTCCATCCGCGCGGCGTAGGCCCGGCGCGCCGCCGCCGTCGACTTGCCGCCGAGGACGCCGTAGAGCGCCTTCTGGAGGTCGGCGTAGCGGGCGAGGAGCTCGTCGCAGAGCGCGCGCCGCCGCGGCGCGCGTGGCAGCAGGCCGTGCTCGGGGAACTCGCGGTCGAGCGCGCGCAGGAGCGCCACGGCGCTCCGCTCGCGGAGCGGCGGCCCCCAGCCGCCGGCCGCCGTCGCGAGCTGCACGTAGGGCACGCCGTTGGGGTTGGCGCCGGGGAGCGCGTCCGCGAACGCGGCGAGGCGCGCGTCGTCGCGCGGGCCCGGCCGGCGGTACTGTGACAGGGGCACGACGGCGCGGCAGTGCGGGATCCGCGCCGCCTCGAGGAGCAGCCAGACCTGGTTGGCGAAGGGGTGCCACGCCGCCGCGTCGTGCCACAGCCGGACCCTGGGCGCGTCCGCGCCGTGCAGGCGCTCGGTCTCGTCGAAGAGCCGCGGCGCCGGCGCGCCCGCGCGCGCCGCGAGGTCGGCCCACGTCGACATGGACGTCTGCGTCGCCGCGAGGGCGCTCGCGATGGTGAGCGAAGTGGACCAGGCGAGCACTGCGACCATGCGCCGTCAGAGGGGCAGCCCCATTCTTCTGTGATTTGACTCAAAGCTTGACCTCAACCACTTTGTAATGGGCTTTTTTTGAAGAAGAAAGGCGCGATCGAGCGACCCCCTGTGGATGGAAGGGCGACGGGAAGGGCGACGCGGGGCGCTACAAGTCGTGGTTCTGTCGTGGCGAGAGCCGGAGGATTCACCCAAGCAAGCCAAAGACTTGGCAGAGAGGCGCTGCGCCAAGACGGGCCAGGACGGCGTCCTCGTCGCGGGCGCGGCGTGCCCGGCCGCGTGCGGCGCGTGCGGTCGATAAGCGGGCTGTTATCGCGCCGTCCCTAGTTCGCGGGCGCGACGTAGGAGCGGATGTGCTTGTCGTCGACGGCCGCGAGCGCGAACGCGTCCGCCGCGAGGGGCACGGGCGCCGCGCCGTCGGTCTCGGCGGCGCCCGTCGGCGCGTAGCCGGGCTTGCCGTAGCGCTCGACGCGCACGTCGCAGGCGCGCGCGAAGTGGGCCGCGGAGCAGGGCGCGCGGGCCGCGAGGCGCGCGGGCACGTCCGCGACGCGCCGCGTCTCCCCCAGGGCGAACTTGGCGTCGTCGGCCTCGCGCCCCTTGAAGGCGTACATGGTCGCGACGGACCCGGAGCCGTAGGAGAAGAGGAGCACGCGCTTGCCCGCGAGCGCGTCGCCCCGGTCCGCGACGAGGGACAGCAACCCCGCGAAGACCGACGCCGTGTACGTGTTGCCGATCTGCTTCGGGATGAGCGTCGCGGGCGCGACCTTGGCGTCGTAGGCGCCCGCGCTCGCCTTGCGGAGCGCCGCGTCCAGGCCCCGGTCCGCGAGGGAGGCCTCGTAGGGAGCGGCGCCCGCGGCGCACCAGTCGGCCGCCGGCGGGTCGGCCACGCGCCCCGCGAGGACGTCGTCGCCGAGCGCGAGGCGCGCGAAGCCCTTCTGGACGAGCTTGTTGTAGGGCGCGTGGAAGACGCAGTGGTCGAAGGCGTCGAGCGTCGTCGCCGCCGGCGCCTTGCGCTTGAGCCCGGCCCAGCAGCCGTCGACGGACCGGAGGTAGCACGCCTGCGACAGCTTGCCGTCGACGGCCGCGAACTCCGAGTGGTGGGGCTTGTAGAAGTCCCAGACGTCCATGGCGTGCGTCGCCCGCGCGGGCTCGAGCGCCAGGGGCGCGCCGGGCCCGACGAGGAGCGCGACGGCGCCGCAACCGCCCGACGGCCGCGCGGGCCCGGGCTCGTAGACGGCGATGTCGCCGCAGACGACGACGGCGTACTTGCCGTCCCAGGCGCTCGACTCGACCCAGGCGCAGGCGTTGAGCAGCGCCGCCGTGCCGCCGTAGCACGCGTTCACGCTCGAGACGCCCTCGACGTCGCGGTGGTCGCCGAAGAGCTGGAGCAGCGTCGTCTTGACGGACTTGGACTTGTCGACGAGCGTCTCCGTGCCCACCTCGAGGCGGCCCACGTCCGCCGGGGCGACGCCGAAGCCCGTCAGGAGGCGGCGGCAGGCCGTCAGCAGCACGCTGCCGATGTCTTCGCGGTCGTCGACGAAGGCCATGGCCTCCTGGCCGAGGCCCACGACGTACTTGCCGCCGCAGCCGTCCTGCTCCTCCAGGGACGTCTGCGCGACGTAGGTCTGCGGCGCGTACCACTCCATGGCGAGGATGCCGACATTGGCGGGGCGCTCCGTGGTGGCCATGGCCAATTGAAAATGCCACAGCGATTTGACACGCGCTATGATGTTGCAGTATGGTTGCAATGAAAGTAAGTGTGAAAGCGGTCACGCGGTGCCCATCAGCCAGCAAGACCGCACTAAGGCGACGTTTACGCTGTGGGCAGCGCCAGGTGCCCCCAAAAAATGCATCGTGTCGCACTCGTGCTTAGCGAGCGCGAGCGCCGCTACCGGCAGCTTCCCGCGCGGAGCGCGTCGACGAGCTCCAGGTAGTCGGCCTCGTCGGGGTCGACGAAGCCGTGGCGGAGGACGAAGTCCACGAGCACCGTGCCGACGTTGGGCTTCCAGGCGTCGTCGTCGCGCGCGAGGCGGTCGAGCAGGTCGGCGACGGCGATGCGCTCGAAGCTCTCGACCTCGCCGTCGACGGCCGTCGGCGTCCAGTCGTCGGGCAGGGGCAGGTCGAAGACGTAGAGCGTGTCGGGCTTCGCGCCCCAGCCGTCCTGGGAGAGGCCCGTGTAGCTCACCGCGCCCGCGGGCCGGAGCTCCGCGAGCAGCGCCGCCGACAGGCCCGCCTCCTCGGCGCACTCGGCCTCCATCGCCGCGCGCGGCAGCGCGCCGGCCCTCAAGCCGCCCGCGGCGAGGACGTCGAGCAGGCCCGGCCAGGTCGGCTTCGCCGGCGACCGGCGGCCCAGCCAGACGGCCGCCGGCCGCCCCGACGCGGCGTCGACGACGTAGCCGACGCAGAAGACGCCGTACGCGCGCGCGCCGAGGAGCGGCGCCGCCGCGCGCTCGACGACGGCGCGCGGCGCCGCGTGGAACGACGGCCGGATCGCGAAGGGCTCGTCGCGCCAGCCCGCGAGCATGGGCACCGCGCCCGCCTCGCGCAGCGCCCCAAACGCCGCCGCGAGCCGCGCGGTCCGCGCCGCGACGACGTCCGCCGCGCCGGGCTCCTCCGGCAGCGCGACGGCCTCGTCGCTGACGTCGAAGAGGCCCGTGCCGCCGAGCGCCTCGGCGGCCTGCGGCAGCACGCGCCCGAGGACCTCGCCGCCGACCACGAAGTGCCGCGCGGCCGCATAGGCCTCGCCGCCGGCGTCGACGCGCCGCACGCGCGCGAGCAGGCGGCTCGACAACTCCAGCGCGCGGCCGCAGCTGAAGGCGCAGCAGAGGGCTGCGCTTCGTACGTTCATTGCGAGCTCTGGCTGCTACTAGTAGGCCATCGGCACACAGCCATGTCTTGGTCCGAGCCGATGGTACCCCAATGTTGACGCAGCCCCGGGCCCGGTCGAGCATGGCGGCTGTGCCTGTGTCTGATAGGGCCTTGCTCGATGAACTGAACGCGTGGTGGGACGGTTCACCGGCCACCGTCGACATCGACAAATTCTCGATTCATGAACATATTCCGGGTGATGTTATCACGGAGGGTTTGGGTGGTATTGGGCTCCTTAGTTTTGCAGTGATGCGAGGTTGGTGCTCAAGCGTGCGATGGCTGCTAAGTAAGGGTGCGAACCCAGACGCGGTTTGGGTTGCTGGCTTGTTTGACCATCACGATGTAGCACTCCTCTTGCTCGACGCGGGCGCTCCGGTCGACAGTCGTACAATTTGGGACGAGACTGCGCTTCATCAGGCGGCAAAGGCATCTGACTACCTTCTCCCCAACAGTTGTCCCCGCGACCGGAACCATTTAAGACTCTGCAAGCTGCTCCTAAGCCGCGGCGCATCGATTGACGCGCATGACCAACATGGCATGCTCCCAGGGGAAATGTGCCCATGGGAGGACGTGTACCACCAGCGGCAGGCCGCGGGAGAAATTGACACCCCGGCCGAGCACGAGCACGCGGTCAGGAGGCTGGGCAGGGCCGCCTTCCTCGCCGAGGTCCGCGGCGCCGGAGGCTGGAACAAGTACGTCGACGCGCCTCGTCAGGAGCTCCTCGCGTTCCGCCGCGAGCTGCCGACGCTCCGCCGCGCGCCGCCTCCCGCGCCCGCGCACCTCGAGCGCCTGTTCCTCGAGATCCCGGAGGACGTGTTCATGCACGTCCTCGCCTTCTGGCGCACGCCCCGCGACTACCAGTAAAAATGTTGAATGTGGCCATCCTCGACTGCGCGACACGCATCGCGTCTCGACGCCAGGTGCCCGACATGAACGAGCTCGAATTACGCGCGTGTTTTCGGGCCTCGGGGGTCGACGGATCGACCCCCGGGGCCGTCATGGGCCATCGTCCGCGGGGCAGACCATGGGGTACGCGTCGTCCGCCGCCCACTCCGACAAAGAGGCGTCGTAGAGCGACAGGAGCGCCGGGTCCTCGCCGAGGATCTCGACGAGGGCGAAGAGCACGGCCGTGGCCGAGATCCCGCCGCCTCAGTACGCGAGCACGGGCGCGCCCGGCCTCAGGCCCGCGGCGGCGGCCGCGGCGCGGATCGCGTCGGCGCCGAAGAAGCGGCCCGAGCTCGAATCGACGACGGCCGTGTAGGGCAGGTTCGTCGCCGTGGGAATGTGGCCTCGCCGGCCGTAGCGCGACGCCTTGGCGCCGGCGAAGGCCGCGGGCTTGAGCGTGTCGACGAGCGCGACGTCGCCGATCGCGGCGAGGACGCGCGACGCGTCGACGAAGGCGCCGGGCCGGCACGCGCGCGGCGGCGGCGGCGACGCGGCCGGCGGCGGCGCCGGCGCCGAACCGGCGTCGACGGCGAAGCCGGCCTCGGTCCAGGCCCGGAGGCCGCCGTCGAGGACGCAGACGTCGCCGGCCCACGAAAAGCCCTCGAGCATCCACCAGGCGCGCGTCGCCCAGTAGACGTGGGCCGACGAGTAGAGGACGATCCGCGATCCGTCGTCGACGCCCGCGGCGCCGAGCGCGCGCGCGAACTGCTCCGGCGGCGGCAGCATGTTGTGCAGCGCGTCGCCGCGCGCCGTGACTCGCGACGCGTCCGCCAGGTCGCCGCCGACGTCGAGGAAGCGCGCGGTCGGGATGCGCGCGGCCTCGAAGGCGGCGCGGGCCGGCGCCACCGTGTTCGTGTCGCGGCACAGCACCTGCGTCGCATCGAGCACCACCGTGTTCCCGTCGTCGAGCCGGTCCCGGAGCCACGCCGGCTGGACGAGCGACGTGCGTCCGCGGCGCGTCGTCAGCGCCGCCGACGGCGCGAGCAGCACCAGGAGCCAGCGGCAGCGCCGCATGGCTGCCGGTGATGGCGGCGCAGCACTGGTGGTGCGCTTAAGAGATACCGCTGCCTCTGCTTGCGCGGCCGTTGCGGTGAAGTGGCGAGAGCTGCCGCCTCTATGCGATAGTCGGCGCACGAGCGCCCATGCTTGCTTCTTGGTGGCTTGGGTTTACCATTTGTTGCAGCCCGGGCCCAGGGTTTCGTTTTTTAGCCCCACCCGGGGGCCTGGGGGGGGTTTATGGGCCCTCAGCAACCCCCCCACCCCCCGTCCCGGCGGCCCCCGGCGGCCTGGACGCGTACTGGGGCGCCGTTTTCAGGAGGCTTGTCGCGTCCGGCCCGAGCAGAAGTCGACCCCCCCCACCCCCGTCAAACCCCCCCCAAGGCCCCCCCAGGTGGCTAAAAAACGAAACCCAGCATGGATGAACCTATGCCTGGCAGCAGATATAGCTGCAGCATGGATGCGCACGAATTCGAAGTCAGCTTCCTCGACGCAGCGCGGGCCTGGGTGGCCTCTGGTCATGACATCAATCGTGACGTTGCTGTCTATACCATCAATGGATCTCTGCCCGTCCGCATTGAAGAACCGAACACAATGCAGGAGACTCTATTACAACACGCATCGCAAAGAGGCTGGTGCGGGGCGATGAGATGGTTGTTGAATCGCGGCGCTCTGGTGGAAGGGAGGGACGAAATCAACCGCAGCACGCCACTGCACGTAGCCGCACTAAACGGCCAGGAGAACGCAGCTGTCCTCTTGCTCAACGCGGGCGGTCAAGTCGACGCTCGGAACAGGTTCTCAGGAACCCCGCTCGACAGTGCTGCCAGACATGGACAGACCAGGCTATGCAAACTGCTGCTGAGTCGTGGCGCGTCGCTCGACGCTACCAACTCCCAGGGTCTTGACCCCGAGGCCTCAGCGCGACAAAGGGCCGAAGACGTCAGCAACTACCAGTACCCCGACGACACCGCCTTGCGCACGGCCGACCTCCTCGCCGAGGTCCGCGCCGCCGGGGGCTGGAACATGTACGTCGCCGCACCTCGCCAAGAACTCCTCGCGTTCCGCCGCGAGCTGCCGACGCTCCGCCGCGCGCCGCCGAGCGCGCCCGCACACCTCGAGCGCCTCTTCCTCGAGGTCCCCGAGGACGTGTTCATCCACGTCGTCTCCTTCTGGCGCACGCCCCGCGACTACCAGCCTGAGTAAAAACACCCGCGTGTTACACGATCAGATCGTCATCCAGGGGCAGCGGCCTCGGCGGCGTCTCGACGCGGTGGCGGACGCAGTGGGGCCGGGACGACACGACGGCGGGCACGGAGCCCGGCGACCGGGGCCGCGGCGGCCGCGGGTCGCGGTCCTCGCGGTCTGCGTTGAGCAGCGACCGCGGCGGCGCTCGCTTCAGCCGCGCGGGCACCGCGTCCGGCACGAGGGCGTCGTCGGGCCCGAGGGGCGCGGGCTGCGTCGCGTGGGCCGGCGCCGCGAGCGTCGCCAGGGGCGTCGCGCGCGCGGCCTCGAGCGCCGTCGGCGCGCGCGAGGGCGCGGCCGCCGCGGACTCGCCCGACCGCAAAGAGCTCGTGTACGCGGAGCAGGACCGCTCCATGTAGGCCAGGGCCGCCTGGAGGTCGTTGCGCTCGCGGCAGTGGTTCGCCATGACCCGCAGCGTCTCCGCCTCCTCCGCGTGGCGCGCGCCGAAGACGTCGCCGCGGAGGTGCGCGCCCTCGTGGTAGAGCCGCTCCGCGTCGCCGAGCTCGCCCGCGTGGGCCAGGGCCGCGCCGAGGCGCGCGATGGTCTCGCCGAGGCCCGCGGCGGCGTCGCGCGCCTCCTTGGCGCGCAGGGCGCCGTCGGCCTCCGCGCGCGACGCGCGGCCGACGGCGTCCGCGAGCGCGCGGGACCGCGCGCTCGCGGCGCGCGCGACGGCGCCGTCGGCGACCGTCGACTTGCGCCGGATGGCCGAAAGCTTCTGCTCGGCGGCGGCCGCGCGGCCCCGGAGCGACTCCGCGTCGGCCTTGAAGGCCACGGACCGGCGCCGCTCGGACGCGAGCGACCGCTCCGAGGTCTCGAGCCTCTCGCGCGCGGCCTCGCGCGCCGCGGCGGCCTCGGCGGCGGCGGCCTCGAGGCGCGTCGTCGCCGCGGCGTGCTCGGCCTTGAGCGCGTCCGCGGCCTCGAGCGCCGCCGCGGCCCGGGCCTCGAGCGCCGCGGCCGCGCCGTCGTCGGCCGCGGCCGCGGGCGCCGCCGCGGCCCGCGTCGCCGCGGCGGCCTCCGCCGCGGCCTCGGCCGCCTCGAGCCGCGTCGCCAGGTCCGCGGCCGACGCCTCCGCGGCTTTGAGCTGCGCCGCGAGGCGCTGCTGCTCCTCGCGCTGCTTCTTGCGCTGGTCCGCGACGACGGACCGCCGCCGCTCGCAGGCCTGGAGCTTCGCGGCCGCCTGGGCCTCGTCGACCCCCGGCGCCCCGGCGTCCACCGCGGACGTCGCCGCGAGCGCCGCCTGCGCCTCGGCGGCGTGCTGCTCCGCCGCGGCCGCGGCGTCGCGCGACTCCGCGAGCGCGGCCTCGAGCGCCGAGACCTTGCCCTCGAGCTCCGCGACCTTGGCCTCGAGGAAGCTCGCGTGGACGCCCGCGGCCTCCTTCTCGGCGAGCGCGCCCTCGAGCTTCGCCGCCTCGACGGCCTTGGCCTTCTCCTCCTCGGCCGTGGCCTGCCAGTCGGCGAGGGCGGCCTTGGCGTTGTCCATCTCCTCCTTCAGCCGCTTCTCCGCCTCGTTGCGGTCCTTGGCCATCTTCTTCTCGAGGTCGCCGTTCCGCGACTTGAGGCTCTCGATCTCCTGCTTCTCCTTCTTCCCCATGGTCCGCTGGGCAGCGTTTGCTGCTGCCCACCTCGTAGTCCAGCGCGCTGGGTCGTCGACGACACAGCAGCTTTGACTTGTCGCCGCGGCTGTGCGACGAGCTCCCATCGCGCCGGCCGCGTCGTCGCGCGCGACGGCAGCTCGTCGAGCTCGAGCTCCTAGCGCCGGCCGCGTCGTCGCACTGCACCGACATGGCCCGCGCGCAGCGCGCCCTCGTCGTGCTCCTCGCGTGCGTCGCGAGCGTCCGCGGCTGGGGCTTGCGCGAGGCGGTACAGGTCGAAGAGGTGAAGGAGCGGCTCGCCAAGTCCGAGGACGGCGACATGCTGCCCATCGGCCCCTATTTTGCGACCTGCGGCAAGTGCGCGGTGTCGAGCACGATGACCGTGAGCTGCAAGTGCAAGGACGGCCGCGGCGGCAAGGCGAGGACGTCGAAAGCGGCCGGCGACTGCGCGGGCGACGAGTGGCTCGGGAACCACGACGGTCGCCTGGAATGCGAGAAGATGCCGTCGGGGACGCCCGAGTCCCTCAAGCGCATGCGCGCGACGAACCTGGACGCCGCGCGGCTCGCGGAGGAGATCATGCACATCGCGTGGACCGCGGGCGGGACGCCGCGGGAGGGCTACTAAGGAAGCACGTGGAACATAGGGGCGCCGTCGAAGAGTCCGAGGCGCGAACGTTACTACCAGCGCGTCGGCCGGTAGGGGAGGGGCCGCCGGGACCCGTAGAACTGGTGGCGCGGCGGCGCCTGCTTCGGCGCGCCGCGGGAGAAGTAGGACGACCGCGGCTTCGCGGCAAAGTCGCGGCCGCGGTCGCCGCGGCCGTCGCGCGCGTGCCACGTCTTGGGCTGGAGCGACGGCCCGCGCGCGTCGAGGCGCGGCGAGCTCGCGTAGTCGAAGCGCCGGGGCTCCGCGTCGCCGGCGAGCTCGACGAGCGCGCCGCGGTCGGCGACGAGCGCGTCGTAGTGGACGCCGCCGCAGTAGAGGACGTTGACGGGCGCGGGCCGCCCCCGGGGGCTCGGCGCGCCGTCGCCGGGCTCGAAGCGGGCCACGCGCTTGTAGGGCAGGTCGCGGCGGCCGCCGGGGTCGCGCTCGTAGACGTGGACGTCGACGTCGAAGCGGCGCGCGAACGCGGCCATCTCGATGCCGCCGCCCCAGCCCGCGCCGCGCATGCGCGCCGTGTAGTCGTCGACGGAGCAGTTCGAGTCCCACTTGACCCAGTCGCCCACGGGCGTGTCCGCGATGGACGCGTCCGGGTTCCGCGACAGCCAGTCCATGAGCTCGCGGCGGAGCTGGCGCGCGTCGCCGTGGCGGTTCTGGAGCCGGAGGCCGTAGGCGAGGCTGTGGAAGAGGCAGGAGCCGTCGCCGGGCTGGCGGATGACCTCGCCGCGCCGCAGGTAGGCGTTGCCGCCGTCCGCGCCGCACGCGAGGCCCTTGGCGCGCTGCGCGTCGGGGTGGTCGTCGCGGTCCTTGGCGAAGTGCGGGCACCGCGACGTCGCGTGGGGGCCGTCGCACTTGTCGCAGGGGCCCAGGGGATGCTCGGCCGCGGCGGCGGGCGCACCGGGCGGCGCCGCGGGCGGCGGCCGCGCGTCGGAGCCCGCGCGGGCCCGCGGCGACAGCGCCGCGCGCGGCGACCCGAGCGGCCGCGACGCGGGCCGCGCGGCCGCGCGCGCGTCGTCGACGGCCCGGGAGACGAAGCACTCGACGTTGCGCGCGAGGTCGCCGTAGTCGGCGTTCTCGTCCAGCTTCTGCTCGATCCAGGCCTCGTCGTATTTCGCGAGCTTGTGGCCGAGGCCCGCGGCGCGCGCGCGCTCGAGCGCGGACGCGACGCGGCGCCGCGTCGCCGCGCGCGGCGTCTCCGGCGCGAAGGCGTCGGCGCGCGCCTTGACGGGCGCGGGGCCGGGCTCCGGCCGCGCGGGGGCCCGCGCGTAGACCGGCGGCCGCGGGCTCGGCGACGGCGCGTCGGCCTTCGCGCGCTTCGTCTGCGGCGTGTCGTCGGCCGCCGCGGGCCGCTTGAGGGGCGTGTCGCGCGGCGGCGGCGCGTCGGCGGCGCGCGACAGGCGCAGCGGCGGCGCGCCGGCGAGGAACGCGCCCGGCGGCGGCGGCGGCGCGCGCGGCGACGGCGCGCGCGGCGCCGGCGCCGGCGGCGCCTTCGCGAGCGACGGCGCGGACCGGCCGCGGACGAGGGCGCGGGCGCTCGCGCCCGCGCTCGCGAGCGTCCGCGGCAGCATCTTGTAGATGGACGAGCTCGATTGCTGCTTCTTCTTGTTCAGGCCGTAGCCCGCGAGGCCGAAGGAGACCATCTCGCGTGTGGCGAGCGGTTCGCGGCGGCGGCGCTCGAGTGCCGGGCGGCGCGATCGCGTGCGCTTCGACTGGTGGCGCGTGGACACGGACGGCACGTGCGCAGACAAGCGGGACGACGTCGGCGCTCGATCCGGCCGCAGCGACGCCGGCCACGAGGGCTGGTTCGATTAGCTCGAGGCGAGCGGCTGGTCAATAGCTGGGGGCACAGTACCGAGTGGAGCGTTTTGCGATAGCCCGTGCGCGCGACCTCGAGCGAATGCATGGTCCCAAATTTACAGGCGCCTAGAGGACCCTACGAGA
>NW_008705561.1:2410933-2411555 GCF_000186865.1 Aureococcus anophagefferens
GAGGACTACCGCTTCGCGGACCGCGAGGAGTTCAACGAGATGAAGGCGTCGGGCCGGCTCATGTTCGGCCAGGTCCCCGCGCTCGAGGTCTCGCCCCTGGGGAAGGAGGTGACGCTGCTGAACCAGTCCGCGGCCGTGCTGCGCTTCATCGGCAAGCTCAAGCCGGAGGTCGGGCTCTACCCGACGGACCCGCTCGTCGCGGCAAAAGTCGACGCGCTCTGCGACCAGGAGGCGGACGCGTTCATGGGCCTGCGCGTGACCAAGTACAAGGACCGCTTCGGCTTCGGGTTCCTGGGCGACGAGGCCAACGCGGCGCAGCTCGCGGCGGCGGTGGAGGCCAACAACGGCGAGGTCATCCCGCGCCACCTGGCGACGCTCGCGAAGCACGTCGAGGCGGGCGGCACGGGGTGGCTCGCGGGCACGGCGGGGCCGACGATCGCGGACTTCGCCTGGGTCCCCGTGCTCGCCGCCATCGCCGACGGCTGGACGGGCGACGCCGCGGCCCTCGACGCGACGCCCGCGCTCGTCGCGCTCAAGGACAAGTTCTACGCGCTCCCGGAGATCAAGGCCTACTACGACGCCAAGGCCGCGGCCCAGGTCGGCGAGACGAAGGCCGTTAAAT
>NW_008705561.1:2411605-2412868 GCF_000186865.1 Aureococcus anophagefferens
AGAGCTCGGGCAGGTTCGCGAGGAGCATGAGCGGCGAGTAGGACTGGCCGATGATGCGCAGCTCCTCGTCGCGCGCGGTTCTCGCGGAGCCCGGCGGCAGCGGCACGCCCCGCTGCTCGAGGTCGCGGAGCCAGGCCGTCGGCGACCGGCCCGCGCCGTCGAGGCAGTGGCCGACGGCCGCGGCCGCGTCGTCAGGCCCCAGCCGCTCGTAGGACGCGAACTTGAACCTGCCGCCGCGCGGCGGCAGCGGGACGAGGTTCGAGATGCGGACCAACCGCGTCCACTTGTTCTCCTCGGCCGTGGTGAGGGAGCCCGGCGTCCACTGCTCGTCGGCCATGCTCCACCGCGGCGCCCGCGCTCCACTGTGTACCACGGCGATTCCCAGAGAATGCAGCCAAGGCGCCGGCGACCCCGAGAGAAGGGACAAGCTCAAGCGGAAGCTGGAGGCCATGTCGGGCACGTTCACGGTGAGCGACGCGGCCAAGCTCGACAAATACCCGTGGCCATCATAGTTTTAATACCTGTGTTGTTGTCCCCCCGCGCCCCCGGCGCCTCCGGCGCTCCCTCGGCGCCTCCGGCGCCGCCTCCCGGCGCCTTCGGCGCCGATTTTTTTCTCTTTTTTTTCTTGAAGTGTGGAAACACCAAATCGCCGCCTGATTGTCGTAGAGAGACGCTAGTCGCTTAAACTGTGGTGAAACGACGCACGAGATGGGATGAAGGTGGATGAAGGCCGTTCCGGTTCTCCTGTGCCTCCTGGCGCGGGCGGGCCTCGGAGCGGCCGCCGCGCCGACGGCCCCACCGGCGACCGCCCCCGGCCCGACATGCGCGCCGACGTTTGCGAGGGCCGAGCCCCTCGACAGTGAGGACTCGACCCACGTGCCCACGCCCGTCGAGATCCCCGCGACGCCGAGGCCGACGCCGCGGCCGAAGACGCCGAGGCCCACGCCGGAGCCCACACCGACGGCGACCCGCTGCGAGGACGACGACGACTGGCTCTACGACGGCAAGGACGGCCGCGGCTGCGCGTGGATCGCCGAGAAGACGTCCCGCTGCGACGGCAAAGACGGAGCGCGCGAGGCCTGCCCCGCGACCTGCGGCGAGTGCGAGCCCCTCGAGGCCGAGCCCCTCGAGAGCGGGGACGGCTCGATCTACCCCCCTACCTACGCGCCGTCCTACGCGCCGACCTCCGCGCCGGCGGCGCCGAGCCCGGAGCCGACGACGAACCCCGACTGCGCGGCGCTCGCGCCCATCACCGCGGCGCAC
>NW_008705561.1:2412918-2418792 GCF_000186865.1 Aureococcus anophagefferens
CTACGCGCGCCGAGCTTGCGCACGCGCGACCGCTCCGGCGCCGGGGACGCCCAGGGGTCCGCGGGCGGCGCCGGCGGCGACCGCGGCGGCCGCGCGGCCGCGGCCGCGAGCGACGGCGCGGCCGCGGCCGCGCGCGGCGGCGACGGCCGGCGCCGCCGCCGCGGCGCCGTGAAGCTTTCGGCCGCGCGGAACAGGGACGGCGCGCTCCCGCTCTCGCAGAGCGACCGCGAGCTCCCGAGCCCGTCGAGGCGGCCCGACGGCGCCCGCCTCGCGCCGCGCTTGCGCCGCGTCTCCGACTCGCGCAGCGTCGAGTAGATGAGCGGGAGCGACATGGCCTAGCGGTGGTGTCGCATGCCTAGCGCTCGTGTCGCATGATAGCCGCCGCGGCGTCGGGGCCGGGCACCGCTCCTACGGATCGGCCGCGCGCGCAGACGAGCTGCCCCATAAGCTAGCGCGGTATCATTCTTGAATAGATGAATGAAGACTTCAATGTCCCAGACTCAGAGCGGGGCTGCCAATAAAATCAGAGGAAGTCTACTTCTGCCCGATCGAAACAATCGTCGTGCGCGAAGCACACGCCGAGAGCAAAACAACCACTCGTCTGCGCGAAGCACGCGCCGAGAGCAAAGCGACCATGCCCAGCGCCCGCAGCCCCCGCTCGACGCAACGCACCAAGCTGCGCGCGGCTTCACTCTTCATGGCAAAGCGCCTCATGGGCAGCCGAACAAGCGCGGCGAAGCAGTTGGCGGCCCCCACCGACGACGGCGCCGAGCCGGCGGCGAGCCCGGCCCTGAGCCCCCGGTCGACGACGCGCCTGGCGTCCCTGGGCCGCGCGGCCAAGGCCGCGTCCGCGCGGCCCGCGGCGCCGCCGCCGGCCGGCCGCCAGCGCGTCGTCGTCCGCGTCGCGCGCGCGGCCGGCCTCCCGCACGACGCGTCGACGTACGCCAAGGTCCTGGTCAACAACGAATGGGTCGGCAAGACGCGCAAGGTCCCGCGCTGCGGTGCCCCGAGGTGGGGCGACCACGCGAAGATGGAGCTCGTCGTGCCCGCGGACGGCCGCATCGACGTCACCGTGTGCCTCGCGGAGTACGCGGACGACGAGACGGGCCGGTGCGTCATCGACGCGCGCAAGCTCCTGCGGGGCCAGGGGCCGGGCGAGCACCGCGGCTGGCACGCCGTCGCCAAGGCGCGCCGGGGCGGCGCGCCGACGACGCTCCGGGGCGCCTACCGGCTCGCGCGCGCCGCGCACGCGCGCGCGCGGGCCGCGCTCCACCGCGTCCACGTCGAGATCGTCGTCACGGACGTCGTCGCGCCGCCGGCGCTCGCGGGCCGCCGGGCCCGCAGCGTCACGAGCGGCCGCGGCGACGTCGTCCACGGCAGCGTCGCCCTCTTCGACCGCCGCCGGAGCCCGCTCCGCCTCCTGCGCAAGCACGCGGGGCGCCGGCCGCCGAGCTGGCCGAAGGCCCGCCGCGTCGACAGCGGCGACGGCGGCGACGGCGACGACGCGTTCTTCCACCGGTCCTCCTGCGGCCTCTTCGTCTGACCGCCCGGGCTAACCCATGTGCATATGACACGGCGGCGCGCGCTAGCATACGTGCTTCGAGCTCGCGCCGTCGCCCGCGGCCGTGGCGTCGTAGGCCGTCGCGTCGTCGGGCGTGATGTAGGCCTTCGGGTAGAGGCCCTCGCCGAACTCGTTGCGGCACTCGTGGTAGCCGCCCTCGGGGCCGATGTCGACCTCGAGCACGGCGACGGGTTGGCCCGCCGTGACCTGCGTCAGCGCGAGCGGGCCGTCGAAGCCGATGGCCGCGTGCACCCGTCGATTGATCGTCGCCGTGAAAAGCACCTTGCGGTCGCTGAACCGCGCGCCCTCGCGCTTCGCCCGCAGCTTCTCGTCCTGGTCCTTCTTCAGGTCGCGGATCTGCGCGCGGATCTCGCGCATGGCCTCGAGCCGCTGGTCCTCGCGCCACTCCCGGTAGGCGAGGCCGCCGGAGGCGACGAGGCCCGCGGCGCCGAGGCCGACGTAGAGGTTGCCGCTGTCGTGCGCGGCGCGCACGGCGCGGCGCAGGCGCGTGGCGACGAACATGGGCGCGCGCTGCAGCTCGCGGGCGGTCGACGACGTCGAGAGGCGGCGGACACGATGCGCCGAAGCTCTTGTCTGTGTGGCGGAGCACGAGGCCGGAGTTCGCAATTATCAGGCTTCAAGATGTCTTCAAGGTACACAGCAAGTCGGGCCCGCGCCGTTTATAAGAAAGAAGTTCGTTAGAGGACGGGGTGGGCGGCGGGGAAGCCGCGCGCGGGCGGGGTGGTCGACGCGGCGGGTCGGGCGACGGGCGCTCAGCAGGTGATGTCCTTGACGGTCTCGTCGCCGAACTGGTTCGTCACGGTGAGCGTCTTGGACGTCTCGCCGTCGGAGTCGAAGGTGATGCCGACGAGGTCCGTCGCGCGCCAGTGGGGCAGCCAGGTGAGGTCGCCCGACGCGACGGTGTCGCCGGAGGACTTGTCGGCGAGGACGTAGGTGCCGTCGTAGGGGTTGAGCTGCTTGAAGTTGTTCTGGGTCGTAAACGAGAGCGACCCCGAGCCGCAGGTCACGTTGTAGACGACGGGCGCGACGAAGAAGCGCTCGGCGGAGTACATCTTCCAGCCGACGTTGTTGCTGCGCTCGCACTCCTTGTCCTCGCACTCCTGCTGGCCGTAGACCTCGAGCGACCACGCGACGTCCTTGGTCTCGCGGACGACCTCGACGACCTTGGCCTCGTAGCGCACGTCCTCGTAGTCCGAGCCCGACAGGGTCAGGGGCCAGAAGGTGCCGAGCAGGTTGCCGCCGATCATGCGGTCGTTGTCGCCGAAGAAGGGGCTGTAGCCCCAGGGGTACTCCTCGAAGACGTACTGCCACTCCTCCGTGATCGTCTCCGCGTCCTCGTCGATGGAGATGATGAGCAGGCGCGACGCGGCGTCCTGGTCGTAGTTGTTGTCGAACATCATGTACTCGTCCTCGCCAAAGTACTCCGCGTTGTGCTGGCCGTAGTAGAGCGACTCGCCCGCCGCGAGCGTCTCGCCGCTCAGCGTCTCGATGGCCATGGTGCCGTTGACGCCGCCGGCGACCCAGACGATCTCCGACGTCTCGACGTGGGCCTTGATGATCGCGTTCGTCATCCGCGACGACGCGACGGTCACGGAGTCCTGCGACAGCAGGCCCACGTGGTTGATGTCGGACGCGTAGCCCGCCATGGCCACGGACGACACCGTGTCGCCGTTGGACACCTTGGTCTCGACGACGTTGAGGTCCGACCCCGGCTGCCACAGATTCCGGCCCTCGTAGGACCACTGGATGTCGTGGCAGTTCTCCTCCGTGCCGTCCGCGAGGAGCGTGAAGTCGCCGCTCTTCCAGTCGAGCGTGTACTTGGGCCCGCGCTCGGACGTGCCCGTGTTGCCCGCGAGGACGAAGGTCGACGAGTCCTTGAGCTTGAGGCCGCAGAAGTGCATGTCGTCCTCGGCCGCGTACGTCGGGTAGACGTGCGCGATCTCGCCCGTCGAGTACTTGAGGATCGTGAAGAGGGAGCCCGTGTACTTGTCGCCGCTGTCGTTCATCTGGATGAGGTTGAAGGCGATGAAGCCCTCCGTCGCCTCCTCGCCGACGTCGCCCTTGATGAGGTCGAGGTCGATCTCGACGACGAGCCGGTGCGGCACGTACTTGAGGAGCGTGTCCACGGACGCCGTGCTCAGGTCCAGGCCCTTGTCGTCCTCGAGGTACTTCTTGACGTCGCTGTTCTCGATGAAGTCCTCGTACGTGAGCACGACCTCCGTCACCGACGACGAGCTCGCGGCGACGGCGACCGCGTCGTCCGACGCGGGGCTCGCGTCGTCGACGTCCGCCGCCTTGGACTTGGACCCGTAGGCGGGGAAGCTCAGGAAGTTCGTCGCGTCGCCGACCTCGCGGCTCCGCAGGCCCGCGGCGATGAGCATGGCCATGCCGAAGGCCGTGCCCACGAGCATGGTCAGGCGCCGCGCGCCGGCGAGGCGCCGCTGCTGCGCCCGGTCCTCGCGCATCGTCGAGATCAGCGCGTCGTCCGTCGTGTCCATCGTCGACCGACCCGCGCGAACCGGGCGACCGACGGCCTCCGGTGAAGTCGACCGACACGCGGGGCTGCCTCGGCGGTCACCCAACAATCGAGATCGAGAGATATGCTATCGACAAGTTGTTGATGTCAACAAGTGAAGAGGTGCCTCAGCTTCCGCGGCTCTCGCACCGCTGCCAATTGCACCGCCACTTGCGAGTCGCCGCCGGTCGACGACCGCCACCTACGAGTTCGCCGCCGGTCGACGATGCAGAAGCCGAAGAAAATCAACTGGAAGGAGACGAACGTCGCCGGCATCGGCAGCGACCTCGACAAGAAGATCCGCGCCGCCGCGGCGTCGGGGGAGGCGCAGTGGCGCCACGTCGGCGAGAAGGTCGAGGTGCGCGTCTGGCGCATCGAGCAGTTCCGCGTCGTGCCGTGGCCGGCGCGCCAGTACGGCAGCTTCCACGCGGGCGACAGCTACGTCGTGCTCCGCACGTTCCGGCCGGACCCGAAGAGCGACAGGCTCGCGCACGACGTCCACATCTGGATCGGCGACGAGTCGACGGCCGACGAGTACGGCACGGCCGCGTACAAGATGGTCGAGCTCGACGACCTGCTCGGCGGCGCGGCCAAGCAGCACCGCGAGACGCAGGGCCGGGAGAGCGCGGGCTTCGCGGCGCTCTTCTGCGGCCAGCTCCGCGTGCTCCGGGGCGGCGTCGAGTCGGGCTTCCGCCACGTCGAGGCCTCGGCGGCGGCGCCGCTGCTCTACCGCGTCAAGGGCACGCGCCACGCGCTCGAGCTCAGGCAGGTCGACCTGCGCCGCGACTCGCTGAACAGCGGCGACTGCTTCGTGCTCCACGCGGGCGACGGCTCGGTCTGGCAGTGGAACGGGTCCGCGTCGAACAAGGACGAGCGGCTCAAGGCCGGCGAGGTCGCGCGGGACCTCGCGCCCAAGGCGAAGCTCGTCGTCGTCGACGAAGCCGCGCCCGAGTCCGCCGCGCCGGAGTTCTGGGCCTTCCTGCCCGGCACGGTCAAGGTCCTCGGCATCCTCACGAAGAGCGTCGAGGTGCGGGACGCCGACGACAAGGACGGCGCGGTCAAGGCCTTCGTGCCCAAGCTGTACCGCGTCACGGCGTCGGGCTTCCGCCACGTCGCCGACGCGGCCACGGTCCAGCTCCCCGTCGGCGAGGGCCTGCGGATCGCGCGGTCGGCCCTCGCGGCCGACGCCGCCACGTACCTCGACACGGGCTTCCACCTCTACGTCTACATCGGCGCGGACGCCAGGGCGGAGAGCGCGCGCGCGATCACGGCGACGGCCGCCTACGAGAAGAAGCACCGGCGGCCCGCGCTGCCCGTGTCCGTCGTCAAGCACGGCCAGCACGACGCGGGCTTCGAGGGCCACTTCTACGACCCGCCGCCCGACGAGTCCTGCTGTGTCGTGATGTAAAGGGCGTAGGCGTCGGGGCGACGTGTGGTGATAAGAAAAGGGGCCCCTGCGCGACGGTGCGTGCCGCGCCGGCCACTCATGTGGGCCACGTCCCCGGCCCGTGCCCGGCCCGTGCCCGGGGCCCCGTGCCGCGTGCCGGGCCCGTGCCGGGCCGCGTGCCGGGAGCGCATTTACCGTGCCGGAACCCCCGTGCCCGCCGTCCCCGGCCCCCGTCCCGGGGCCGGACCGTCGTGCTGGGGCCCCTAAAAAAACTGGCGACTGTTCTTAATAAACTGTGGTGAAACGACGCACGAGATGGGATGAAGGCCGTTCCGGTTCTCCTGTGCCTCCTGGCGCGGGCGGGCCTCGGCCCGACATGCGCGCCGACGA
>NW_008705561.1:2418842-2420100 GCF_000186865.1 Aureococcus anophagefferens
TAAAAAAACTGGCACGCGCGACGCGACGAGCAGGGCGTAGAGCCCCTCGCGGTCGCAGGACACGGCCGTGCCCAGCGCCGAGCAGGCGTAGAGCGCGAGGCCGCACGCGCACGCGCCCTTGAGGCCGAGCGCGGCCTCCGCCGCGCGCCGGAGGAACGCGCGCGAGGCCCAGGAGCCCGCGAAGGACGCGGCGAAGAGCTCGGCGACGACGACGATGGGGTAGGTCTCGCGGAGCGCCGCGAAGAGCATGGCCGCTCCGGCGAACTCGCACCAGAGCCCGCAGCCGAACGCGACGACGTACGCGCGGCGGAACGACGCGAACGCGGCGCGCGTCTCGGGCGCCGCGTCGACGTTGGCGTTCGCGCCCTTCGCCGAGACGCCGGCGCCGCCGGGCTTCGCGACGTAGGCGCTCAGCGCGTAGACGACGACGACGACGAGCGTCGCCGCGGCGTAGTTGTGCTCGTCGTGGGCCAGGAGGAGCTCGAGCAGCGCCATTTTTCGAGGGTTTCGCGTCCCGAGGCGGTTCTTTCGCTGGAGCGCGTCCCGACGCGGTTCTTTCGCTCTTCGCGATGGAGCGGGAGCTCGCGCGCGCGGCGATTCGGGCCGCGGCGCGTCGCCGTGCGGCGGTGGCCCCGCTTTGGACCCAGCCGGGAGGGCAGCCTCGCCGGCCCTCGGGCGGCGTTTGAGCTCGGCCAATCAGCGTCGGCGGTTTCGTGAAGGCGCATCATTGAGCCGAAGCTCGAGGCCTAAACGTCCTGGCCACGGTCTGGTGCTGCAGGATGAAGACGTCGACGGGTGCGAAGAAGAAGAAGGGCCTCACGGACATCAGCAACGCTAGCACGATCTTCGACGAGGCGAGGAAGAAGCGCAAGCTCGTCGTCCGGCCGCTCCTCGACAAGAACTTCTTCAACGGCGTCCGCTCGGACTTCGCGAGCCTCATGGAGGGCGCGCCGTCGTCGGGCGACGCGCGCTGCGCGTTCCTCACGCGCCTCGTCGACGGCCAGCGCGGGGTCATGGACGACCTGACGAAGGAACTGAACGTCTTCGAGCGCCGAAGTTTCATCGACGCGACGACGGCCGAGATCGCGCGCGTCGTGTGCGTCTTCTACCTCATGAACTTCGACGTGCCCACGGGGCACGCGAAGAACGGAGTGACGAATCCGAAGAACGGCTGCGCGCGCTGGCTGCGCAACGGCCAGTGGACGGCCTTCGCGAAGCGCGGCTTCATGAGCGTCGACGACGCGGGCGCGATGCCGAC
>NW_008705561.1:2420150-2421625 GCF_000186865.1 Aureococcus anophagefferens
AGGCCGAGCCCCTCGAGAGCGGGGACGGCTCGATCTACCCCCCTACCTACGCGCCGTCCTACGCGCCGACCTCCGCGCCGGCGGCGCCGAGCCCGGAGCCGACGACGAACCCCGACTGCGCCGCGCTCGCGCCCATCACCGCGGCGCACTGCGACGGCCTGACCATCGGCGCCATCGAGGCCCTCGAGCGCTGCGACGCCGTCGGCCTCGCGCACGAGCAGCTGTGCCGGTCGCGGTCCGGCGAATGCGGGACGGACGCGGACCTGCGCAACTGCGGGCCCTACGCCGTCTACGCCGTCTTCAAGCCGCCGCCGTCGCCCGCGCCGTCGGCCGTGCCGACGCGCCGGCCGACGCCGGCGCCGTCGGCGCCGCCGTCGCCGGAGCCGTCGCCGGCGCCGTCGACGCCGCCGCCGTCGTACGAGCCGTCGTACGCGCCGACGGCGCGGCCGACGCCGGCGCCGACGCCGGCGCCGTCGTACGAGCCGACGACGTCGCCCGCGCCGTCCGCCGCGCCCACGCGCTCCCGCGCGACGTGGCACGCCGTCGCGCTCGCGGCCACGGGGCGCCCCGCGGCGACGGACGGCTTCGAAAAAGCGGCGCGCTACGCCGTCGCGGACGTCGTGCCCGTCGTCACGGCGCCGGACCAGGTCGTCGCCGCGTCCTTCGCCGGCGGGCTCTTCGCGGTGACCGTGGACGTCGACACGTGCCTGACGGCCGCGGGCTTCGCGCGCAACGACGACTGCCTCGCCGCGATCGCGGGCGCGCTGGCATCGGCCGCGGCGTCGGGCGCGTTGGCGGAGCGCCTCGACTACTACGCGGCGGTCTTCTCCGGGGCGGCGCCGGGCGACCTCGCCTTCGGCGGCGTCGTGGAGCGCTGGTGGATCTTCCGGCCCGACGACGGCGGCGAAGGCGACGACGGCGACGACTTTTACGACGCGCTCGAAGACGTCGACGCGAGCTTCGCGGCCATCGTCGTCGCGGCGCTCGCCGCCGTCGGGCTCTGCGGCTGCGCCGCGCTCTGCGTCTGCGCGCGGCGGTGCCGCCGGCGGCGGCGCGCCGCGCGGCGGAAGGACGCCAAGGAGCGGGCCGCGCTCGCGGCGCCGCCGTCGCGCGCGCTCGCGGACGTCGCCGCGCTCGCGGCGCCGCCGCCGCGGACGCTCGCGGACGTCGCCGCGCCGCCGCCGTCGCCGCCGCCGCCGGTCGTCGAGCGGAAGCGGCCGTCGCGCGCGTGGTCGCTCCTCCGGCGGCGGAGCGCGTCGTACGACCTCGCGCCGACCGAGGAGCGCAAGGACCCGGAGGTCGGCAACGTTTTGCTCCGCGACTTCGCGGAGCCCGAGGGCTTCGACGCGGACGCGTTCCGGCGGGCCGCGGCGGGCGCGGCCGACGCGCCGCCCCCCGCGCTCCTGCGGGGCTTCTCGCCGCGGCCGGGCTTCGACGAGGACGAGTTCCGCCGCGCGGCGGCGCGCGCGGCGCCC
>NW_008705561.1:2421675-2435387 GCF_000186865.1 Aureococcus anophagefferens
ACTCGCGAGCGGCGCGCCGCCGGCGGCGCTCGAGGACGACGCCGCGCGCGTCCGCGCCGCGGGCGACGCGCTCGAGCGCCGGGTCGACGCGCTCTCGACGCGGAAGCGGGCCCGGGACCGCGCGCGCCTCGACGCGGAGCTCTAGCGGGCGGCGACGCGGAAATTAGAGCGCGCGCGCGCGCGGCGTCGTCCCGGGTCAGTTCGTCGTGGAGGAGGACGTGGCCCGGAGGACCGTCGGGAGGGGCTTGCCGTCGAGGAGGATCTTGGCCGCGTCGCCGCAGTGGACGGCGGCGTAGCCGTCGCCGCCCGCGTCGGGCGACGGGACGTCGACGACGACGGGGTCGAGGACGACGACGACGGCGCCCGGCGCGAGCTTCGCCGTGTCGCCGTCGTAGACGCTCAGCGCGACGCAGGGCGTCGCCGCGTTGCCCCGGCCGAAGGCCAAATACGCGTCGGGCGGCACCGCGCCGTCGCGGCGGAGCTCGAGCGCGACGACGAGGACGACGAAGGTCCGGGCGTTCGCCGCGCTGCGGAAGTGGGCCGCGGCGTCGGCGTCGGACGCGCCCAGGGGCGCTTTGACGAGGTCCGCGAGCGTCCGCTCCGCGTAGCCCGCGGGCGCCTTGAGCCCCGCGTTCGACCGAAGGGCCGCGTCGAGCTCGTAGCGCCGCTTCGGCTTGAGCGCGCCCTTGCGCCGCACCAAATCCTCGACGCGCCGCACCCAGCGCTGCGTGTCGTCGATCGCGTCCTGGGCCGGGAGCGCGCCGTCGAGGTCGCGCGCCTTCCCGAAGTCGGCGCACGCGCCCGCGTAGTCCTCGACGTAGCGGCGTAAATGGCCGCGGTTGAAGAAGAGGTCCGGGTTCCCGAAGGTTCCACGAATGCCGCCGACGTCCGGCGGGTCCTTCCAAGTTTTGTCGTACTTGGCCTCGGCGGACGCGTAGGCCTTGGCCGCGAACCGGAGGTCCCGGGGGTCGCGGCCGCCGGCGCCCCGCGAGAAGAACCGCGCGACGTGCGCGTTGCCCAGGACGTACCAGGACTCGCCGTCCCCCAGGTCGCACCGGAGCGCGTCCTTGGCCAGCGCGACGCTCCGGTCGAAGGCGCCGTCGGCCGGCCGCGGGCCCGCGCGCGCGAGCTGGCTCAAAGCGCGCGCGGACACGGCGTCGCCCGCGCGCGACCGCGCGGCCTCGTAGCAGTCGCCGGCGCCGGCGGTGTCCCCCTTCTTCCAGAAGGCGTGGCCCAGCGCGTTCCACGCGGCGACGTCGTCGGGCGCGAGCTTGACCGCGCGGCTCAGCGCCGCCTCGGCCGCCGGGTCGTACGCGTCGCCCGCGTCGAGCGCGCGGCCCCGCACGAAGGCGGACCGCGCGCGGGCCTCGGCGCTCGACGCGTCGCAGGCCTCGGCCGCGGCGACGAGGCTCGACACGCGCCGCGCGACGAGGGCCGCCTTCGCCGCCGGGTCCGACGCGAAGAAGCCGTCGCGCACGGCCCAGAGCTCGCGCAGCTGGGCGTCGAGGCTCGGCGCCGCGGCGACCTGGGCGGCCATGGGTCGCGCGCGAGCAGGCGACGGGCGCGCGGACGTCGGCGAGGCCCCGTGAGCGGCGCGAACCGTTGCGGTTTACGCGCTGTGGCAGCGCGCGCGAGATTACTTGCAAAATGAATTAGTTCAACAGGCACTCAACAACGAGGGCGCGGCCTCAACGCGCGCCTCAACGAGGCCGTGGTAGCTCGTCCACGAGCTCGTCGGACGCCTGCACGACGAAAGGCACCACCGACACCTGCGCCCCCTGGAGAAACAAAAGGCGCCTAGTCCCAGTCCTTGTTCCAGGCGAGGTTGAGCATCTCGTGGCGCTGCACGGTGATGTGGCAGGTCTCGTCGGCGTCCATGGTCCCGTCGGTGAAGGCCCGGTGCTTGAGCCGCTGGTGGCAGGCGAGGTTGTAGGAGTGGTAGGGCCAGAAGGGGATCGTCGCGCCGGCGCCGGGTGCCTCGGTGAAGACGACGCGGAAGTTGACGGCGAGGCGGTCGTTGGCCTCGCCGTCGAGGAGGAGCCGCGGGTCGCTCATGTGGAGGTGGCGCTTGCACATGATGAGGCAGTCGCCGGGCGCCATGGCGAGGTACTCGAAGCGGAGGCCCGCGTCGGCGACGGACGCGAAGCGCTTGAGCGGGTACTCGTGGGCCGAGGAGTCGTGGAAGATCTTCGCGAGGCCGCCGCCCTTGGTCGGGACGTAGCGCACGCTCGGGTCGTCGGGCCGGAGGTCCGGCGTCGACACCATGAACATGTTGCCGACGCCCGCGCGACCGTGCGCGCGCGCGAGGAACCAGAGCTGGAAGCCCGCGGCGCCCGGGAACTGGACCCAGTCCGTGTCCCAGTGGATGACGGGGAAGTAGGCGCCGCGCTCCTTGTTCATGCAGTAGTAGACGCAGCGGTCGAGCGTCGGCCGGGTCCCGTCCGGGCAGGCGCCGACGTGGGGGAGGCACGCCTCGACGAGCGCGTCGACGGCGGCGTACATCTTGCCCGTCGCGCCCGTCTCGTAGTCCGCGAGCGCCTCGAGCATCCGCGGGAGCAGACTCGTCGCGACGATCTTGCGGCTGCCCGCGGCGTCGGGAGAGGGGTCGACGACGTCGCCGGGCCCGAAGGACGCGGCGCCGAGGCTCGGCGCCGCCTCGAGCGTCGGGAGCAGGTCGCGCAGGTAGGGCTGCCCGACGTTGATCGACGCCGTCAGGTCGCCGTAGACGGCCGGCAGGATGTGCTTGTGGTAGAAGGCCGGGAAGTGGGCGATCACGAGGCCCTGGAGCCACTCCTTCGTCGCCATGCCCCGAGGCCGCGCCCGCGCCGCGGCGGCCGCGAGCGCCCAGGCAACGGCGGCGACGGCGACGGCGACGTGGCTCCAGGCCACCTCCATCGTCGACGATGCTCGGGCGCGGGGAGGTCACACCATTTCTGGCTGGCGCCGAAGGGCTGCCCGGAGGCTCATGATGCCCGGCAAGAATCCGGGCTGCCCCCAGCGCGCGGCCTCGGCCCGCGCGCTCCTCGGCTCCGCCATGGCGCCGGCCAAAGCCACCCTACCGCAGGCCGTGGTCAAGCCGAAGCCCTTCGCGACGAAGGAGGCGCGCCTCAAGCTCTTCGGCGGCGGGTCCGCGCCGGCGTCGCCGGCCGGCGGCACCCGGCCGACGTCGCCCTTCGGGTCGCCGGACCACGAGCTGCCGAGCAACCACGGCTCCCAGGGCAAGTACGGCAAGCGCTTCGACCGCGTCGCGCGGACCTTCGACGAGGCGGGCATCGCCGCGCGCGCGGAGCGGCGGAAGCGCGCGCAGCTCCGGTTCAAGATGGTCTTCGACCTCGTCGGCGCGGTCCAGGCCTTCAAGCCGTCGACGGCGGCCGTCGCCAAGGAGCGCGAGGCCCTCGAGGGCTTCGCGACGGCGGGCCGCCGGTCCCTGCGGCTGCCGGACATCCCCGAGCCCGCGCTGCGGACGCCGCGGAGCCGGCTCCGGAACTCCGTGATCTGCGAGGTCTGCAACGAGCCGACCTGCGACGACGGCGGCCACGAGCTCGAGCCGCGCCTGCTCTGCGGCTACTGCCCCAACGTCGCCCACGCGCGCTGCGTCTCCGCCGCGGGCCTCGACTGGGGCGACGCGGAGAAGCCCGGCGCGCGCCGCTGCTGCCACATCTGCAGCGGCAACCTGCGGGACGCCGTGGCGCTGCGGCTCAAGGCCTTCGACGACGCGCGGTCCGACTACCGCACGGGCATGGCCAACGACATCCTCACGCGCGCGGTCCGCGCGTGGCTCTCCGCGAAGCGGTTCCAGGAGCGGAAGCGGCGGGTCATCAAGGCCCAGTCCGTCGTGCGGCGCTACCTCTGCCGCTCCAAGTTCCGGCTCCAGCGGGGCCTCTTCAAGCGCGCCATCGCCGTGCGCCTCCAGGACGTCGTCGTGTCGTCGCTCGAGCCGCCGCCGGAGAACTGCAGTCTCCACGCGATCCTGTCCGTGCTCGACCACACGCAGCGCCTCACGCTCTTCTCCTTCGACATCGACGAGTGCCCCCTGGCGCCGAAGCGCGCGCCGGACCGCGCGACGCCCAAGGCGCGGCGGCGCGCGTCGAACGCGGGCGGCCGGCGGCAGACGACGGCGGACGCGCAGGCCGAGCTCGAGGAGGCGCGCGAGGAGCTCAAGCGGCTCCGCGCGAAGACGCCCTTCGCGACGTCGCGCGCGGCCTTCCACGTCGAGAACGTGCTGCCCGGGTCGACCTACGACGTGACGATCGTCTACACGGTCTTCCTCAAGACGCGGTCCGGCGTCGAGGGCCGCATGGAGATCACGCACCTGTTGGGCCAGGGCGCGCACCACATCCGGGGCACGCCCGAGGATTTGCAGCGCTTCGACGGGTCCCGGGGCGCGCGCGAGTGGCTCGCGGTGGAGCTCAAGCCCCACATGCGCTACCCGCTCCGCGACCAGAGCCGCGAGGAGATGCGCGCGATGGTCGCGGGCGTCTACCGGGGCTACGTCAAGGCCGAGCTCAAGGTCCAGGTCGAGGGCCTGAACAGCCTCTACAACATGTGCACCTGGCTCGAGGCGCCCCACTTCGAAACTCTAAAAAAGTCGGAGGGCGCCGCGTCCGCCGCGAGCTCCAAGGGCGGCCGGAAGCAGCTCTGGTGGGCCATGCTCTGCAACGGCATGTTCCAGCTCTACACGAGCCAGGGCGACGTCCAGGCGCGCGTGTCCCTGCTCGCGCACCGGGCCGTCGTCGACTACGAGCGCCTCGCGAAGTCGCACGGCTTCGCGATGACGCTCCCGGACCGGCGGACGTGGTCCTTCGCGCCGCTCTCGAAGCACGAGGCGGGCAACTGGATCTTCGGCTTCGAGTACTGGCGCCTCAAGCACGCCCACGGCCACGCCGCGGCATTGGGCCTCCTCTGCGCGCCGACGCCGAAGCACGACGGCCGCGGCCACCACGGCCACCACGCCCACGGCCACCACGGCAAGCGCATGTCCGCCGCGGAGCACCGGCGGCGGTCCCTCGCGGGCGCCGGCCCGAGCGCGCGCTCCATGGTCGCGGCCGGCGACGGCGACGCCGCGCCGGCCGACCAGGCGCGGCTCTCGCTCGGCGCGCTCTCCGCCGTCGCCGCGGCCATCGTCCCCGGCGGCGGCGGCTCCCGGCGCGGGTCCACGGCGAGCCTGTCGCGGTTGTAACAGCCGGCCGGGAGTGTGTCGGGCATTTCGTCGAGGTTCGAAAAATGCTGACTTCAACTTGAAGTTCAACTCACGGATTCCCTACGCGCGGCCGTGCTCGAAGCCCTCGTCGTGGTCATGCGACGCCGCTGGCACTCCCCGACGGCGGCCGGTCCGCCCGCCGCTAGGCCAGGACGCGAGCGCCATCGGGAGCGTCGACGAGGGTCCCGCGGAGTGGGCGGCCCGCGGGACGGGGGAGCGTCCTTAAGCGCGCGCGGGCCGCGGCCTAGAAGCATTGCGCCGCGTTCAAAGAAGGTGAGGTATCCCAGGAGCACCAGTTGAAGACCTCGTAGCAGTCGGAGTAGGTGTGGGCGAAGGAGCCCTGCATCTCGAGGCCGTGGCCGGACGTGCCCTCGGTCCACATGTGGTCCTTGGGCGTGCCCGTGTTGATCGTCGTCGTGCCGTTCTGGCCGTGCGGGTGGAAGCTGACGCCGCTCTCGGCGAAGACGGACATGTAGTCGTCGAGGGGGCAGTCCTGGAGCATGATGCCGAGGTGGCGGTCCCACCAGGACGTCCAGCCGCCCGACGAGCCCGACGCCATCGTCGTCGACGTGACGTCGTAGACGGACGTGAAGTTGCGGTTCACCTCCTCGATGTAGTCGACGAAGGCCGCGACGGACGTGCCGCCGCTGGTCAGGGCGTCCTCGTTCTGGACGAAGCGGATCTCGTGGGCCACGTCGTCGTAGGTGTAGACGGGCACGGACGCCGTCGCCCACGCGCACGTCTCCGCCGCGTCCGACGACGTCGAGACCTCGAAGGCGACGGCGGGCATGTGCTTGTCGTACCAGGCGGCGACCTGCTTGGCGTCCTTCGTCGCGATGTTGCTGCGGATGGGCATGAGCACGGGGAGGCCGATGGGCGTCGCCGTGGCGCCGGCCTTGAGCTTGGACGTGTAGACGTGGTCGAGCTCGTCGGCCGTGTACGACGTCACGAGGTGGCTCTCGGCGCACTCGGAGCCCGACTTCCAGTCGGAGACGTCGCCCCGCAGGACCGACGCGTCGACGACCGTGGACGTCAGCTCGAAGACCTTGCCCGACGGCGACCAGACGAGGAAGCTGTACCACGTCTTCCCGTCGGACGGGTTGACCTGCTTCCGCGCGAGCACGTCCGCGCCCGAGCCGTAGAGGTGGCCCACCGTCGACGTCAGGTTCGGCGCGTAGAAGGTCAGGGAATAGTCCATGAACTGGTCGTAGGCGTCGGCCGCGTGGGCCTCGCCGTGGAGCGCGGCGACCTTCGTATCCCAGTCCTCGACGGACGTCGTCCCCGCCTCCGTGACGTAGTTGTGGACGAAGTGGAGGCCGAATTCCAAGCTGTGCATGCAGGACGTCTTGCCGAGCTCCGCGCAGCCGTGGGCGTCCGTCACGTCCCGGTACGTGCAGCCGAAGAGGTCGTCGGCCCAGAGGCCGTCCTCGAGCGGCGAGCTCGACGCGAGCGTGTACTTGTAGATGACGGCCGTGTCCTGCTTCAGGCACTGCTTCGCCGACGACGCCGCCGCGGCGAGCGCCGCGGCGGACGACGCGCCCAGCGCCGGCGACCGCGCCGGGGCGCCGAGCACGGCGAGGCCGCCGAGGACGCTCAGGGACGCCGCCGCCGCGAGGCGCCGCCGCGACGCCGGGGCCGCCTGCTGCGGCGGCGCCGCGACGGCGCCCTCGACGTCGGCGGCGACGACGTCGTCGTCGCACAGGGGCTGCGTCGCACCGTAGGCGTCGGCCATGGTCGCGAAGGACGACGGCAGCGTCCGGGGGCGCCTGAGGTGCTCCAATTTGCTCGGGCTGCCCCGAATGATATGATGTCGATGGTGCCGCTCGGCGCGACGATGCCCTAGCCAAGGGGCTGCCCCATGCGCGGGCTGCGCCTCGTGCTCGCCGCTGCCGCGGCGCGCGCGCGGGTCGTCGTCCACGTGTCGAGCTACGGCCGCCGCGCGGAGAAGGTGCGCACGACGCTGTCGTCGCTGCTGGACCAGACGCACCCGCCGGACATCGCCTACCACTCGCACGCCTGCCGCGACGCCGCCCGGAGCCAGCGCCTCGGCTGCGGCTGGCGGTCCGTGGACTCCGCGGCCTGGCGGCGGCTCTGCGGGTCCAACTGCTCCGACGACGGCCGCGGCGGCCCCTTCGCGGTCCCGTCCAAGGTCCGCGAGATCGCCTACACGGCCGAGGACCGCGGGCCGACCATGCGCGTCCTCGCGCTCCTCGGGCCCGCGCGCGCCGGCGATCTCCGCGACGGCGACCTCGTCGTCGTCGCCGACGACGACAAGCTCTACGCGCCGGACGTGCTCGCGCGCCTCGGTGCCTTCGCGGGGCCGCGCCGCGCCGTCGGCTGCCGGGGCTGGACCTACCCCCGGGGCCACGCGACGCTCGACGAGCTCGCGCACTCGACCTACGGCTACGCGGCCATGCGCTACGAGAACCGGGGCCGCCGCGTCGCGGGCAACGGCACGCGCGTCCGCGTGCTCGCCGGCTCGGACGCGTACGCGTTCCGCTGGAGCCGCTGCGTGCCGGAGACCGTCGGCCGGCTGCTGGACGCCCTCGACGCCGACGAGCGCTTCTTCGACGACCCGATCATCTCCTCCGCGCTCCGCGACTGCGGCGCGGAGCTGCTCGTCGTGCCCTGCGGCGAGGAGCCCATCAACCGCGAGGACGCCGTCGGCGACTACGAGGCCGCGCCGGTCGGTCGGAGCGCGACGCTCGACCGGCGGGACGCCCTCAACATCGGCGTCTACAAGAAGCTCTTCTTCGACCGCCGCCGCAAGGCCGCGCCGCGCTGACGAACCTTTATTAACGGGGTCGGCAGCCGGCGCCCGTCGCGAGGAGCAGGACGGCGCCCTCGCCCGGCGCCGCGGCGGCCTCGAGGAGGCCGTAGGCCACGTAGGCCGCGCGGAACCCGAAGCCGCGGAGGTCGCGCGCGAGGCCCGCGCCGTCGCCGCGCTGGCTCGCGGCCTGGCGCGCCCGCCCCGCGGTGGCCCAGGCGTCGGCGAGCGCGTCCCGGGCCGCCGCGTCCGCGGACCGCCAGGCCGCCAGCAGCGGCGGCGCGGGCGCGACGACCCACGCGCCGCGCGGCGCCGCGACGAGCGAGACGCGGCGCCTCCCGCCGCGGCCCGCGCAGGGGTGGGCGTCGAGGGCGCCGCGCAGGTCCGACGCCGACGGCCGGTTCGCGTGCGGGTGCGTGTGCGCGCAGAGCGGCGTCGACGCGCACGTCGCCACGCGGCACCTCCGCGCGCCGCCCCGCGCGCACGCGCGCCCCGCCCAGGCCGCCGCGGCCGTCGGCGGCGCCGCGCAGCGCCGCCGCGCGAAGTCGAGGCCCAGGCCGACCTCGCGCGCGAAACCGCCGGTCGGCCGGCCGCGCGCCGCGAGCGCGAGGACCGCGGCCGCCGGCGCCGCGACCGTCGACGCGTTCGCGAGCGCCGGCGGGAGGTCGGCGCAGGGGCCGGCCGCGAGGCGCGCGCGCCGGCGCGCGCCGGCCACGCGCCAGAGCGACGCCAGCGGCGCGGCGTCGCCGTCGTCGTCGGCGGCCCAGAAGCGAAACCAGCGCGCGCCGCCGCGGCGCGCGTCCCGCGGCAGCGCCACGGAGCGCGTGCCGTTGGAGAGGTTCGTCGCGAGGAGCTCGTCGAGGGCCCGCGCGACGGCGTCGCCGCGCGGCGGGAAGGCCCGCGCGGCGGCGACGACGAGGACGAGCAGCCCGGGCCCCATCGGCCATGGCCGCAGCATCGAGTTAAAGGAGCCGTTGTGAATCCTGTCGACCCTGGAAGAGCGCCGCCGTCTCGCGCATCCATGGCGCGTCGGCCGCCGGGGCCGGGCCGCGCCTGAGGCGCTTCGAGCGCTCGGTCCGCGTCGCCGCGTCTCCCGGCGCCGCCGAACCCCCATGCGGCCGCTCTGAGCGGCCCGTCCGTCGTAGCGTAGCGGGGGCAGCCCTCCCTACCCCCATGGTCCTCGGGAAGCCCAAGAAGGCGAAGCCGCCGCCGGGGGACCTGGCCGCCGTCGCCGAGGACGGCGACGGCGGCGCGCCGTCGAAGAAGAAGCGCCGGGCCAAGGAGCCCGACGGCAAGTGGGCCCACGTGCCGAGCGACGAGCTCGCGGCGTACCGCGCGCTCTTCGACGAGATCGACGCGGACGGCTCCGGGGGCATCGACCGGAGCGAGCTGCGCAAGAGCATGCGCAAGAAGTTCGGGATGAAGCTCCCCGAGGAGCGCATCGACGAGGTCTTCGACGCGGTGGACGAGGACGGCAACGGCGAGCTCGACTTCGACGAGTTCGTCGGCGCGATGGTCAAGTTCAAGCCGAGCCTCGACGAGTCGGGCAAATCCACCCTAAAATCGGGCGTCCAGTGGCTGCGGCGCGAGGGCCTGCGTGCGCGCCTCTCGCCGGAGCAGCTCTCCTTCTACAAGGACGCGTTCGGGACGATGGACGACAAGGGCAAGGGCGCGGTCAACGCGTCCCAGTTCTTCGACCTCATCAAGTTCATCGGCGTCGAGACGAACATCAAGACCGTGCGCAAGCTCATGCGCGAGGCCGACGCCGACGGCAACGGCGAGCTCGACTTCGACGAGTTCCTCGAGATGATCGCGCGCCGCGACGACGGCGACGGGTTGCGCAAGTCCGCGACGGGGCTCGGCGAGTGGAAGTCCTGGTTCAAGAACGACGTCCAGCTCAAGATCAGCGAGATCGAGGCCCGGGAGAAGGCGGAGCGAGCGCGCGCGGAGCGCACGGAGGTGGCCATGCGCGCGGTCCGCTCCGCGCTGTCGCAGGAGCAGATCGACCACTTCGCGAAGAAGTGGGCCGAGCTCCTCGAGCCCGTGGAGCTCAAGGACCGGGGCCTGGACGCGCCGGCGATCGCCGCGGGCCTCGTGCGCGACGGCGACCTCGACAAGAAGGAGGCCAGGCGCGAGGCGAAGGCGTGCGTCGCCGTCGCGTCCCTGGACGACGACAAGGCGCGCGTGTCCTGGGAGGCGTTCCTCCACGCCATGGCGACGAAGAAGGAGGGCTGGCACGTCTGGTGGCGCGGCGACAAGATCCAGAAGGACACCAAGTCCTTCGACGCGTCCGGCGGCGTCGGCCTCATGGGCGCGATCTCCGACGAGCGCCTCCGCCTCGCGACCGAGAAGAAGCGCGCGGAGATCGAGGCCGAGGACGCGCGCGAGGAGTCGGCGCTCGTCGCGAAGATGCGGCGGCTCCGCGCGAAGCGCGAGGCCCAGGCCCAGCAGCAGCAGGAGATCGACAAGGAGCTCGAGCCGCAGTCGCCGCGCGTCCTCCCGCCCATCCTCGCGCCGATGGCCGTCTACAGCGACGACGAGGGCGCGAGCCCGCGGGCCGAGCTCCTCGGCGGCGTGCGCCGCTTCCTCCACGACGCCGTCGTCCGGGCCGAGGCCGCGGACAGCGACACGGCGAAGATGGCCGCGACGGGCGCGACGTCGACGACGACGATCGGTATCGCTTTGGACGCGCGGTCCATGTTCCTCTACGGGCGGGCCTACCCGCCGGGCCCGCCGCCGGACTTCAACCCGCCGTCGGAGACGGGCGAGGACCGCGACCCGGAGGCCGTCGCGACGTTTTTGATGAAGGCGTCGCGGCCCGCGCCGCGGCCGCCCAAGGCCGAGGACGGCGAGGACCAGGGCGACGTCGACGCCGTGACGTCGAACATGCCCGGGCGCCTGAGCGGCTTCGGCTACAAGCTGTCCATGGGCGAGGCCAACGGCGCGCCCGCGGCGGACGGCGGCGACTCGGACGGCGACGGCGACGGCGCCGCGCCGCCGGAGGAGCCGCGCGACACGGTGCTCGAGAGCTTCCGCGACAAGATGAAGCGCGACCTCGTGCTGCTCATGGCCTACCAGCAGCACGTCGGCGCCCTGCCCGTCAACCTGAAGAAGCTCTGCAAGCAGCTCTGGCTCTTCGACTGGCCGAAGCTCGGGCTCCTCTGGGACGGCGTCATCGACGACCTCAAGGCCGACGGCGTCATCTACTGCTCCGTCGACCAGAACAATCGGCCCTACGAGGTCTACTTCTGAGGCCCTGATGCTGATTTAGAGGGAGAGAAGTGGAGAGAAGTAGGAGGGGCCGCCCGACTTGGTTGACGTCAAGTTGCTCGGCATCTTTCCTTAGTCTGAGCGCTCGGGCTCGGCTTGGCCAAACGAAGCTGTGCGAAGGCAAGGAGCCTCGTCGTCGTCGCAAAGGGGCTCGGTGCGCGGGCTCGGTGGGGATCTCCCAGTTCTCGTCGCGCTGCGCTCGGCCGCTCAAGCTTGGCGACCGCCTGCGACGGCCCTCGGCCCTCCCGCGACGCCACACGATGTGCGAGAAAGGGCTCGAGGCGTGCATGTCGGGCGACGTCCTCGACGAGGTCGCCAAATACTTCGGGGAGACGAAGAACTTGGTGTCGACCTTCGCCCTGGCGTCGCGCACGCTCGCCACCGCGGTGGACCGCTGCGTGGCGAGGCGCTGCCGTGACCTATGGAGTACCAGCACCGAAATCGAAGAGCACGGCGTGCGGCTCGGCTCCGGGTTCTTCGCGCGCCGGTTGCGGGCCGTGCGGATGACCGACCTCCCCAACCAAGTGCGGCTGCCACACTTCCCCGACCCAGTGCGGCTCCCGCTGGCGTCGCGACAGCCGGGATTGACGCCGGAGGAGGAGGCAGTTTGGAGCCAAAAATGGGCCAAGTCAACCGAGCTATTCAAAGCTCTGCGCGATGCATGTCTGGCCCCGACGACACAGAAGCTCATGGACCGGTATCTTCTGATCGACGTTTCGGTCAAAACGTGTGACGGTGTCGTCGTCGGCCGTCGAAGTGTGATGTTGAGCGGCGAGCTGCCTACCGATGAAGTGCCTTTCGTCGAGGCGCTCACGATCGCGGAGGATCTGAAGCCCGACTTCTTCAACAGCAATTTTTACAACAACGTGCAGGAGGGCATCCAGGACGGATGGTTTATGGAGTTCGGCAATGTTGTGGGCTGCCGACAATGCGTGCACTCAGGACACCGCGTCAGTAGTATCGATGAAATTCAGCACGATTTCCCTGATCAGCTGATGGCGGCCGGAATCATCGACGAGTACCGTCCCTCGCAGCTTCCGTCGAGTCGTCGCGTCGTTTCAGTCCGCGTCGATCTCTTCCGCAAAGACGGAAAATCCATGTGCCTATTTGACGACGAGGTTGGAATTCCGATGCACGATCTTTGGCCTTGTCGCATGGAACCTGGTTTTACTGATGCTATGATGAAAGACAATAACATCGGCGTGAAGCTGCTGCCAAACGGCGCCGAACTCGACAACAATTTACTGCCGCCCAAGAAGTGGCCCGAGCGCTACGACACGCTCCATTGCATTCCATCGGTGTTCGCCAAATATCCCGAGGGAGATCGCGGGGCGCTCGAGCTCGTTTCCGTTCGTCTCGAATTCGCCACCGGGGAAGCAAACGCGCACGATTCGTATCTCAGCATCTTGAGCCTGCCGCACATGGGCGCCAAGGCCATCCACGGGCTGCTCGCGCTCGACGCGTGGTCGTGAAGAAAAGTGCTCACTACCAAACCCACCTGGGGGCGCGATGGCCATCGCTTACGCAGAGTAAGTTCCATACGAGCTTAGCCATCGTCGTCGGACGACGACTATCGCTTCAGGTAGGCCATGTGGGAGCTGAACTCGCTCTTCACGGACGTCTTGAACCAGGCGTCGTCCTTGACGCTCCCGTTCAGGATCAGCGAGTGCTGGAACCTGCGCGCGGCGATGTGAGTGTCGCGGCGCGCGCGCGCGCGGGGACGCGGCGCCGGCGGACCGCGTCTCGTGGCACCCGATCTTCGGGTACTTGCGGTGCAGCATGAGCGCGTGCAAGTTCGCGTCGGGCTTGCGCGTGGGCACCCAGCCCAGGCGGCTCGACTCCGTGACGGGCACGTGCTTGTTCGGCTTGAAGCGGTTGTCGCCGGGCTTCGTCGGGTCCGGCAGCGCGGGCAGCGACACCGTCGTCCGCATGCGCGGCGGCCGGTGGCTGTTGTAGGTCTCGATGATGTTGTCGACCCAGGGCCGCGGCCACCGCGGCGGCGGCGTCGTCTGGGAGATCCCGAGCACGGTGGACATGGCGCCGTGCGACCTCGTCTACCGGTCCCTCGACGACGCCCCGCCGGTGTTGGTCGGCCCGCGCCTCGAGCAGGTGCTACGGATCGAGGCGACGAGCCGCGGCGCCGTCCTCGACGTCGAGTTCCGCCACTGCGCGCGGCTCCGGGCTCTCCCTAGCGCGTCGGCGTTCGCTGCAAGTATCTCATGGCCCAGAAACATCGCCATGTTTAGGTCAGTAGGCCTCGATAAGATGTTCCGATCGCCGTGCATGTTCCGATGTTGAATTCAAGCTGAAGCACTGCATGCGCAAATTCCCAGACCCGCCTGCATGGCACTAAGCTGGACCCATCGACGAGCACGCGCCCGTTTTCGACACATCCCGAGCCCGCTCGACTTACGTGGGCCTGGGCCTCCGGAAGCTCGAGGGCAGCGCGGGCTGCTTCGTCTTCCGCTGCTTCTG
>NW_008705561.1:2435437-2437769 GCF_000186865.1 Aureococcus anophagefferens
GCGGCGGCGGCGCCGGGCCGGCGGCTGCGTGTCGTCGTCGGTCGCCGTCGACGCGCGCGGCGCGGCCGCCGCCGCGGGCGGCGGCGGCGCCAGGGTCGGCGGCTGCGTGCCGTCGTCGGTCGCCGTCGACGCGCGCGGCGCGGCCGCCGCGGGCGACGGCGGCGCGCGGCGCGGGGACGGCGACGCCGTCTCCTCGGGCGACGGCGGCGGCGGCGCGGCGGCCGGCGGCGCCGCGGGCGACGGCGGCGCGCGGCGCGGGGACGGCGACGCCGTCTCCTCGGGCGACGGCGGCGGCGGCGCGGCGGCCGGCGGCGCCGCGGCCGGCGCCGCGGCCGCCGCGGGCGAGGGGGGCGCGTCGGCGCCGTCGTCGGAGAAGGACGAGATCGCGTCGTCGTGCTCGACCGGCGGCGTGAGGAGCGGGCGCCGCGCGGCCGAGAAGCGGCGCGAGAGGCCCTGCGCGAGCTGCGCGGCCGTCGCCTTCATGTTCCGGCCCCACGTCGCGAGGTGGAGGATGCCCTGCGTGTCCGGCGTCGGCTCCTCCTCGAGGCTGTAGAGCGCGCGGTCCTGCGACGGCGGCGCCGAGGCCTCCGCGCTGTCCTGCGACGGCAGCGACGACTGCGACGGGGGCAGCGACGACTGCGACGGGGGCAGCGACGGCTGCGACGGCAGCGACGCCTCGGAGCGCCGCGCCGCGCCCGGCGCCGCGGGCCGCGGCAGCTCGAAGTGGGACGACGGCGGCGACGGCGGGGCCGCGTCCTGCGACGGCGGCGCCGACGCCGCGTCCTCCGATGGCCGCCGCGCCTCGTCCTCGAGCATGGTCTCGTCCTCGTCGACGGCCTCCCGCTCCGCGGCGGCCGCGGCGGGCGGCGCCTCGGGCTCGGGCTCGGGCGCCGGCGCCTCCTCCTCGGGCTCGGGCTCGGGCGCCGGCGCCTCCTCCTCGGGCTCGGGCTCGGGCGCCGGCGCCTCCTCCTCGGGCTCGGGCTCGGGCGCCGGCGCCTCCTCCTCGGGCGCGCCGCGGAGCCGCGGCGACCGCCGCGCCTCCGGCGCCTCCTCCTCGTCCGACGACTCGGCGGCCTCCTCCGCCTCGGGCTCCGGCGCCGGCGCGCCGCGGAGCCGCGGCGACCGCCGCGCCTGCGACTCCTCGTCGGCGTCCTCTTTTTCCTCCTCGGCGACCTCCTCCTCCTCGGCCTCCTCCGCCTCGGGCTCCGGCGCCGGCGCGCCGCGGAGCCGCGACGACCGCCGCGCCTGCGACTCCTCGTCGGCGTCGTCTTCCTCCTCGTCCTCGGGCTCCGGCGCCGGCGCGCCGCGGAGCCGCGGCGACCGCCGCGCCTGCGACTCCTCCTCGGGCGCCTCTTCGGGCGCCTCCTCCGCCTCGGCCGGCGCCTCGGGCTCGGGCTCGGGCGCCGCGGCCTTTCGGGGGCCGCGCTGCTGCTTGCCCGCCTTGTAGGGCTGCCGCGGCGCGGCGCGCTTCGGCCGCCGCGCCGCCGCGGGCTCCGCCGCCTCCTCTTCCTCCTCCTCGGGCTCCTCCTCGGGCTCCGGCGCCGGCGCGCCGCGGAGCCGCGGCGACCGCCGCGCCCGCGACTCCTCGGAATCCTCCTCCGGCGCCTCGCCGTCGGCGTCGTCGCGGCGCGCGGCGGCGGGCGCCTCCCAGGGGCAGCGCTTGGAGAGCACCGCGGTCCAGAAGTCCTCGACGCCGACGCGGATCGGCGCCGCGCCGACGCTCTCGAGGCTCGCGTCGAGGGGCGTCGCGGGGTCGCCGAGGAGCAGGAGCGCGCGGTCGCCGAGGGCGACGCGCGCCTTCGTCGGCGTGGCGAGCCAGACGCCGCCCGCGCACTCGACGATCTGCTTGAGCTCGCCGTCCTTGGGCAGCTTGGGCCCGCCGGCGCGGCGCGCGCGCGGGTCGAGGAGGACCGCGTAGTCCGCGAGGGCGCCGGCGCCCTCGCCGTTGGCCGCGAGGGACGCGGCGAGGTCGAAGCGCCACGCGGCCTCGTTCTCCCGGTCGCGCACGGCGAAGGGCCGCTCGTCGGCGGCGCGGCCGAGCGCGTCGCTCTCCCAGAGCCAGCCGAGCGTGACGACGTGGCGCGCGACGGAGACCGCCGTGAGGAGCTTGGGCGTGCGCCGCAGGGGCACCGAGGAGACGAGGTGCGTCGCGTCGCCCCAGCGCGCCGCGAGCGCGAAGCCCGCCGCGGAGACCGCCGCGCGGGCCTTGGCGTCGACGTCGATGCCCGTGAAGAGCACCGCGACGTTCGTCCGCCGGGGCGACCGCTCCCGCTTCCGCGACGTCGACGCCTGGCTGTCCTCCTCCTCGGGGGCCGCGTCGTCTCCGCGGCGG
>NW_008705561.1:2438298-2453901 GCF_000186865.1 Aureococcus anophagefferens
CGACTCCGCCTCCTCGTCAGACGACTCGGAGGCCTCCTCCGCGTCGGGCGCCGGCGCACCGCAGAGCCGCGGCGACCGCCGCGCCTGCGACTCTTCCTCCTCGTCCGACGACTCGGCGGCCTCCTCCGCTTCGGGCGCCGGCGCGCCGCGGAGCCGCGGCGACCGCCGCGCCTGCGACTCCGCCTCCTCGTCCGACGACTCGGCGGCCTCCTTCGCTTCGGGCGCCGGCGCGCCGCGCAGCCGCGGCGACCGCCGCGCCTGCGACTGTTCCTCCTCGTCCGACGACTCGGCGGCCTCCTCCGCGTCGGGCGCCGGCGCGCCGCGCAGCCGCGGCGACCGCCGGTTCCGCGCGTCGTCGTCGTCGTCGTCCGCCGCGGCCGCGCGGCGCCGCGGCGCCGCGCGGGGCCGGGCCGGCGGCGGCGCCTCGACCGTCGCGCGGCGCCGCCGCGGGTCCAGGGGCGCGTCGTCGCCGCCGTCGCGCACGCGGCGCCGGAGCGCCGACAGCTCCGTCGCGAGCGAGACGAAGTCGCGCATCGCGTAGTTCGGCGTGATGTCGCTCTTGAAGAAGGGCACGCGGCACTCCGGGCAGATGTACTCGTCGACGCAGGCGACCAGGACGCATTCCGTGCAGAAGCAGTGGCCGCAGGGCAAACAGCTCAGGTCCTCGTCGAGCACGTCCTCGCAGAGCCGGCACGTCGTCGCGCTCACGAGCGCGTCGAAGCGCGCGTCCTCGACGTCGTCAAGGTTCGCCATGGCGCTACGTGGACTCGCGCGGTGCGCCTAAGCGCCACCGCAGCGCGTCGCGACGCAATACGTTTGAGTTTATCGAGAGCAGCTAGGGAACGCGCTCTCAACGATTGATCCTCGCGCGACGGCAAATTGATCTCAACATTGAGCAATGATGAAGGAAGATGAAGGAGCAGTTGATGTCATAGGCCTCGCGATGCGCAGGGTCCAAGGACGCAACGACCTACCCAGCCCGCCATTTAAGACCAAAACGACAAAAAAGCGGGCTCTTTGTCTCGTCGCGTCCAACCCCGGCGATGCGGCTCCGGCTCGACCTCCTGATAGGAGGCCATGCGCACCCGTGTCAAGATGCCGTTCGCCCGCGGCACCGCTAGTTTACGACGTGCTCCGGCGCCCACTTCCGCAGGACCCAGACGCCGACGCCCGGGCCCGGGTCGCAGTTGGGCCGGTCGTCCGCGCGGCCGCCGGCGAGGAAGTTGGCCTGCTCCGCGACGGCCGTGTGGTCCACGCGGCCGTAGTCGTGGTTCCCCAGGGAGCAGTAGGCCGCGGAGCAGTCGAGGCAGGTGAAGCCCGGCTCGTTGACCAGCACCGCGCCGTTGCCCGGCACGGGGAAGTCCAGCCCCCGGCGCTGGCGCGAGATCTCGACGGCCTCGTCGCGCGCGTGGAAGCAGTGGAAGAAGCGCACGTCGTGCTTGATGGCGCTCCGCACCGTGTCCTCGAAGAACCAGGTCGGCACGTCCGGCGCGTCGAGGACGACGCGGTGGAAGGCTTTGGAGTCCGGGTCGCGCGTCGCGTTGAGCGCGTTCAGCAGCAAATAGCAGCCCATGGAGTGGGCCTTCCACTGGACGCGCGCGTCGCCCCCGGCGTCGCCCACGAGCTTCCGCAGCGCCCGCGCGAGCACGGCGAGCGCGACGATGGACCGCTGCATCGACTGCTCCGCGGCCGTGTAGTTGCGCTCCGCGACCGATAGGACCGCGCTGATGGCCCAGCTCCGAGGCAGCGGCGGGTTCGACGGCCAGGCGAAGACCAGGACGACGGGCCGGGCCATGGCCGCGCCGTAGAGCGCGCCGGACCGCGCCGCGAACTGCAGGCCCGTGTTGAAGCCGTGGACGTACGCCAAAATCGCGCCGTCCTCGCCCCGCGCGAACGCGTCGTCGGACGCCGCGCGGAGCTTCGCGAGCGCGGCCCCGCGGGCCAGGGGCGCCCAGCCGACGTACTCCCAGTGGGCCTTGTCCGTGCAGGCCGGCGCGCCCGCGTCCGGCAGGGACGCGTCGTACGCGACCGTCGCCGCGCCCCAGAACAGGCCGTCCTCGTCGGCGTCGTCGAGCTTGTCGGCGCCCGCGGACGCGCGGAGCTGGTACGTGCTCAGCAGCTCGCCGGCCCGGTCGTCGACGGCGGCCGTGTCCAGCGTCGGCGCGAAGCGCGCCTCGCCGTCCTCGAACGCGGGCCGCCGGTTCGTCGCCACGACGACCTGGCGCAGGTGCCACGTCCTCGCCGGCGCGTCGTCGAGCGCGAGGCCCTCGACGCGCGGGAGCTCCGCCGCCGCCGCCGCGCCGAAGGCCGACGCCGCGGCGACGTCCGCGTCCGCGCGGGGCTCCGCGAGGTGCACGTAGAGGGGAAAGTCCGCCGGCGGCGCGGCGGGCCCCAGCCGCGCGCGGAGCTCGAGGAGCGTCCCCGGCGGCGGCGGCGGCGCGCAGCGGTGCGGCACGGCGCTCACGCCGACGACGGCGAGGCCCACCACGGACAGCGCGCCGTCGTCGCCGAAGCCGCCCTGCGCCGCGAGGTCGCGGACCTTGCTCACGACGAGCGTCGCGGCCTCGCCCTGCTTCTGGGTCGCGACCTCGACCTCGAGCGCGCCGGGGAAGCGCGCGACGACCTCGAACGTCGGCCGCGGCCGCGACACGGGCCGCGCGGACCGCAGGCTCGGGCCCGCGAAGGCGCACGCGTCGTCGCCGACGTCGACCGCGACGTCGACGGCCGCCCGGAGGTTGTCGCTCGACCCGCCGCCGACGCGCGGCGCGGGGACCGTCGTCGGGCCCTGCATGAGCGAGCTCAGCACGCTCCCGCGCAGGCTCGACGTCGCCGACGGCGCCCGGGGCGGCATGACCGCGCCCACATTGGGCTTCGCCGCCGCGGGCACGCGGGGCGTCGGCAGCGGCACGGCCACCTTCTTCTTCGCCGGGAGCTTCGGCTGCGGGAGATGCATCGTGGTCGCTCCTGCAGCAGCAGCAGCGCGTCGACGACGACGAGCTATTGGAGAAGTCCCAGCACTCCTGCGTAGAGCGCGCGCCCGCGACGCCGACGACGCAGTTGGAGAAGTCGAGCTCGAGCGGGCTGGAGACGCCGGCGCCGGGGGTCTGATGCCACCGGTCGGCGGGCCGCGGGCACCGCGAGACGTCGACCCCGTCCACCCGCGACGTTAGACGTCCTCGAGGAAGGGCCGGAGGTACGTGTCGCGAAAGACGGGCAGCCCGTCCACCCCGAGGAGCGCGGCGAGCTGGTGGACGACGTAGTTCTGGACGCGGAGGTGCCGCGGCGCGTCGTCCGGCGGGTCGTCGCCGAGCTCCGCGGCGAGCCCCGCGACGAAGGGTTTCACGTGGGCCGGCCCGAGGTGGTCGTGGGCGAGGTACTGGACGAGGCGGAAGAGCTCGTGCTCCTTGAAGGCCGGGAGCGGCGCCGTCGGCAGAGCGACGAGCTCGTTCTCCGTGCCGAACCAAAAATTGAGCGAGACGGCGTCGTCGTCGAGCGTCTCGACCGCGTGCCACCAGAAGGGCGGGATGAAGAGCGCGTCGCCGGGCCCGAGGACCGTCGCGAGCCGCGCCGGCCCAGACGCGGCCGGGGCCCGCGCGTAGGTGTCGAGGGGCGCGTGCGCGGCGTGCGGCTTCGCGAGTCGCGCGAACTCGGGCGGCGCGAGCGACCTGGGAAACGGGTGATTCAACGTCGCTTCAACGTGAGTGTTCCGCGCGCGCGCGTTCCAGAAAAAACATCGACGCTTCGAAACCGCTCCGAGAGATGACCGCTCGTCCAATAATCAGCTCCGAGAGATGATCGCTCGTCCAATAATCAGCCGAAACGAACGGCCGAGTTGAAGTCGGGGATGTCGCACCCTGTTCGCGACACGCGCTTGTGGCCCGCGAGCTGCAGGTACAAGTTCGCGTACTGGTCGAAGTGGAGCGGGCTCGTCGCCCCGGTGCGGCTCACGAAGAGCTGGGTCCGCGCCCAGGGGCCCAGCGCCGCGGCCGTCCGATACGGCGCGAGCGCGTCGAACGCGTCCGTCGCGAGCCGCGCGAGCCGCGGGCCGAGGCCCGGCGCGCTCGCCGGCGGCCTGCGGTAGTCCGTCGACACGAAGAGGGGCGCCTGGAGGTAGACGCGCGGGTCCCGTTGTGAAGCAAAGGCCGCGAAGGGCACCGCGGCCTCGTCCGTGTCGCGGTCGCGCGCGGCGCCCACGTAGTAGTGGAACGCGCCGGCGTCCCGCGCCGTGAGCACGCCGCCAGGGCCTCGAGCGTCAGGGCGCGTCGGCGGGCACCGCGCCGTGGTTGCCGAGGACGCACGCGCGCCGCGCCGCGCACGCCGCGAGCGCCGCGGGGCGGTCCGCCGCGCAGTCGAAGCGCTCCGGGCCCGTGGCGTCCCAGGCCCCGTCGCCGACGCCGTCGGACGCCCGCGCCGCGGCGGCCGTCGCCGCGAAGGCGCCCCGCGCCGCCTCGGGCGGCGGCCAGTCGCCGCGCGGGGGGCGGGCCGTCCTCGGCCACGCCGCGGGCGCGCGGCGCAGCATGCAGTAGGGGTTCGCGGAGCGCCCGTCGGCGGCGCTGCCGTCGCCGTCGCGGGGGCGCCAGAGCGTCGCCGCGAGGATCGCCGCGTCCGCGGCGCGCGGCGCGCGCGCGGCGCGCGCGCGCCGCAGCGCCGCGCGCGCGGCCGCGGGCGCGCCGCCGCGGCTCGACGGCCCGGCCGCGAGCGCGACGGTGTCGCGGCCGCGGAGCACGTCGCCCAGGACCTCGTCGAGGCCCAGGTCGACGCCGTCGCGCGACAGGTGCGCGGCGTCCTCCGCGAGCGGCGCGCCGCCGCGCGTGTTGTGGGTCGCCACGGCGAGCGCGAGCAGCCGGCGCACGGGCTGGGCGTGCCAGCTCTTCGGGATGGTCACCTTCACCGTCGCGCCCTCGCCGACGCGCAGGAAGAGCTTCATCGGAGGACGCTGCCCCGCTTCCTAGGGGACACCCATCGTCGCAGAGGTAAAGAAACCGACGGTGCCGCTGACTGGAAGCGCGTGGAACAATGGCCGCCGCGTAATCGGGGCAGCCATGGTCGAGAAGAAGCGGAAAGCCAAGAAGAAGCCTTTGAAGAAGACCGACGAATCCGACAGCGAGTGCCTCGCGCGCCTCAAGAAGCAGGTGAGCGAGGACAGCACGGATGAGGAGTCCGAGGCGACGCGGCGGGCCAAATCGCTCGCGGACTCGCCGCAGGCCGGCCTGTGCCGCAAGGGGTCGCAGAAGAACATCGGCGCCTGCGTCCACACGCTCGAGCTCACGCGGCCCTTCTACTTCTGCGTCGGCCTCTGCGCGTGCGCGTTCCCCCCGAATCTCGACCTCGACGAGTGGAAGAAGGTCTTCGGCATGATCCCGCTCATGACGCCCGACGACCTCGACCTCTTCAAGGGCCGCCTCAAGAAGGTCGACATGACCGCGCTTCGGCGGCGTCCCCCTTTTTCGCGGCGCGCGGCCGCGCGGACGCCGCGCGCCCGGCAGGCGAGCGACGAGACGGGCAAGACGCTCCTGTGGCAGGCCTCCTACTGCAACGACCTCAACGCCGTCGCCGCGCTCCAGGAGGTGGGCTACACGAAGGCGCAGACCATGATCAAGCAGCAGGACGCCGAGTTCTACCTCTCGCCTCTCGACCTGGCCATGCTCCAGGAGGACAAGACGCTCTTCGACCTGCTCCAGGGGCTTTCGCCCAACGCCATGGACAACCCGTTCTACGGCACGGGATACAACACTGGAAACATGTTATGAAGTTTCCCCCAATCACTAAACACCTTCCCCAATCACCGCGGACCATCCCACAATCACCCGCGTACTGCCTCTAGGAGAGAGATTAGAGGTCGCCCTTCGCGGCCCAGTCGACGACGTTGCCGTCGTCGTCCTTGGGCGGGATCGGGTACGTGTAGCCGAAGGCGTCCTTGACCTGCTGGTCCACGTCCGAGAGGATGTAGTCCTCGTAGGAGAGGACGACGGAGCGCAGCTCGCCCGTGAGGAACCAGGCCGCGAGCTGCGGGTCCGCGCAGTCGACGCAGGAGTTGAGCAGCGTGAAGAGCCAGGCGCTGTGCGTCGCGACGGCGACCTCGCGCTCGGGCCGCTCGCGGAGCCAGAGGAGGAAGGCGTAGGCCCGGTCGCTGACGGCCTTCGGTTGCTCGCGGTCCGCGGTCCAGACGCCGTCGCGCTCGGGCTTGACGAGGCCCCAGTCGACCCAGGGGAAGTCGTCCTTGATCTCGGACCGGTCGCGGCGCCGGTCGCAGGTGTGCTTCCCCGACGTCTCCTGGACGGCCGGGTGGCCGACCCAGGGCACGACGGTCCTCAGGTGCGGCATCGACAACGCCGCCGTCTCCGCGGCGCGGCGCAGCGGCGACACGACGACGAGCTCGATGCCGCTCAGGATCTTCGTCGCGACCCGCAGACCCTTGGCCTGGGTTCTTCCAAGAGCCGTCAGCGGCGCGTCCTCGATCTCCGGCCGCACGTAGGGGTTGTCCGCGTCGCCGCCGCCGGTGGAGTCGACGGATCGCCCGAAGTCCCGGTAGACGTCGCCGAGGAGGTTGTGGTAGCCCTGGCCGTGGCGGATGAGGTGGACCATCTTCTCCTCCTTCTTCAGCGGCAGCCCGTCGGGCGCGCGCGCGCGCACGATGACGTCGCGCCGCAGCCGCAGCACGCCGGCCTTTCGCAGCTCCTCGTAGTGCTGGTCGCCCTCGATCTTCGCCGTCGCCATGGCGCTCGGGTTGTAGAGCCGCGAGTCCGGGCTCAGCGCCGCCGTCGCGTCGCCGTAGAGCGCCATCGCCGCCACGCAGACGACGACCGCCGGCGTGCGAAGCGACGACATGAAGTGTTTGCTGTGGTAAAATCGCTCGGTGCTGCCCTCAACACTGTCATTGTGCAGTCCGATGCGACGTCTGGCCATGCGGCTGCCCCTCGCGTGGCTCCTGCTGTGGCGCGCGTGTGCAGAGGAGCTCCTGGCGGCCCCGGTGCGGCGGCCGCGCGGCAACCTGACGCGCACGGTGCGCAAAGGCGGCGCCGTCATCAACTACTTCGCGCGCAAGCCCAAGGCGCCGCTCACGGCCGCGGAGCGCCTCGCCATCGACTACGAGGTCGGCAACCGCACGGCGAAAGCGTCGGCCTTCGTGATGCCGAGCGTGCCGCCGCCGCGCCTCGCGCTGACGCGGGCCGACGTCGCCTACCTGTCCCACTTCGTCTACGTCGACGAGCGGCACCGCCTGCTCTTCGCGGCCGTGCCCAAGGCCGCGTGCTCCGAGTTCATGCGCCTCTTCCACCGCCTGCGCAACGACAGCGACTGGCGGTCGAGGAACCCCCACTTCCGCGGCGACCGGCCCCTGCTGAGCGCGCTGGCGCCCGCGCGCGCGACGGAGATGCTCAACGACCCGTCGTGGACCAAGGCCGTCTTCTTCCGAGACCCGGCGAGCCGCCTCCTGAGCGCCTACCTCGACAAGTGCGTTCCGCGCGTCCTGCCGCGGTCGCTCGCGCGGAACACCCCTTTTAGGTTCGTCGTCGGCAACTCGTACTCGACGAAGGTCTTCCACGCGGAGAAGAAGCTCAAGTTCGCGGACTTTGTGGACCTCGTCGCGGCCGGCGACACGAACCGGTCCCGGCCCACGGGCCTCCACTTCGGGACGAACCCGCACTGGCGGCCCCAGCGCGCGCGCCGCGTTTTTTCGGAACGTGCTTTTGGAACTTGTTTCTTCGGCCTTTAGGCGCTACCTGTCGAACATGGAGAAGCTGCTGCCCGCGTTCCAGTTCGTCGGCGCCTACGAGCACCTCGCGCTCCACGCGGAGATGCTCCTGCGGTCCCTGGGCCTCTGGGACGCCGCGGGCGCGACGGGCTGGTGGCGCAAGGGCCGCCGCTACCGCGCGGACGCGCTCTTCGCGTCGAACGGCGCGCGGCACCGCACGCGGCCGCGGCGCGACGCGTCCGCGCACTACACGCCCGAGCTCCTCGACCGCGTCCGCGCGGCCTACGCCATGGACTACGCCATGTTCGACGCCATCGGCTGGGGCACCGAGGCGCCGACGACGGGCGCGGCCTTCGCGGGCGCGACCCGCGCGTCGTGCGCCATCGCGCCGCCGCTCTGCGGCGCGGCGGACCCGCCGGGCGACGCGCCGGCCGCTTCGGCGCCGGAAACGCGGCCCGCGCGCGACCCGCCGGCCGCTGCGGCGCCGCGGCCCGCGCTCGACCCGCCCGAGGCCCCGCCCGTGCCCGCGTGGGTCGCCGACGTCATGGCCGCGGGGCGCGCGATGGGCGTCGACGTCTAGGGCTTACGTCACTTCGCGGACTGTGAGCCGCTGGCGCGCGCGCCACAGCTTCGCGTCGAAGCGGCGGTCCCCGTCGAGCGCGCCGCCGTCGCCGACGAGGACGACGCCGCCGCCGAGCTCGGCGACGACGTCCGCGACGCGCGCGTGGCGGTCGACGGCGACGCGGACGAAGCGGTCGTCCTTGACGAGCCGGAGCTGCCACGGCTCCGGGATGCGCGCGATCGTTTGTTTTCCCTCGAAAGACAGCTTGACGTCGAGGCCCGGCGGGACGGCCGCGCCCTCGGGCACGGGCCGCCAGTCGTAGGACGGCAGGAAGTCGCCGTCGCCGTCGACGAGCGCGCGGTCCTCCGCGTCGGCGAAGAGGGCCTCCTGGGTCCGCGTGAACCGCTCGAGGCTCGCCAAACTCACGCGCTGCCTTTCGATGGCCGCGCGGACCTTGGCCGCGTTCTCCCGGTCCGCTGCTCCCCTTCTCCCCCGCCGACACCGCCGCTCGGCCTCGCGCTGCCGGTCCTCGGCCTCGACGAGCCGCTCGCCGCGGCCGTCGACGGCCTCGCGGAGCATGGCCACGGCCTCGCGCGCGTCGGACAGGTCCGCGCGGCACGACAGCGGGTTCGACCGCGCGAGGTCCCCGAGGCGCCGGAGCGCCGCGTGCCGCTCGACGGGGATGAGCGCGTCGAAGAGCTCGCTCCCCGCGGCGGCGCGCGCGGCGTCGACGCCCGCCGCGACGACGCGCTCGAGGCACGCGCGCCGCAGGGGCTCGTCGTCGAGGGACCGCGCGACGCCGAGGAGCGGCGCCGCGCTCCCGTCGTCGACGGCGGCCACAAGCCGCGCGAGCGCCGCGGCCTTGAGGTCCCAGAGCAGCGCCGCGTCCGCGAGGCGCGCGACGCAGACGGCCGCGGGCTCGCCGGCGCCCTGCGGCGCCGCGCCGCAGGCGTCGAGGAGCGCCTCGCGCTCGCGCGCGTCGCGCGTCGCCAGGTAGGCCCCGAGCTCCGGCAGCGCGGCGCGGAGCGCCGCGCCGCAGGCCGGCAGCGCCACGCGCGCCGACCCGTGCGCGAGCGCGCCGCGGCAGTACTCCGACTGGGCCCAGAGCACGCAGCGGTGCGCGCGCACGGCCGCGCCCTCGTAGCAGAGGTCGCAGTCGCCCGGGGGCGGTGCGACGTCGCCGCGCGCCGCGACGTCGCCGCGCGCCGCGACGTCGCCGCGCGTCGCTCGAAGCAGCTTCTCGCGCGCGGCCGCGCGGCTCGCCGCGCCCGCCGCGCCGTAGGCGGCCGCGACGTCGTCGCCGGCGCCGTCGACGAAGAGCGCGTGCAGCGGGCGGCCGTCGACGGAAACGTCGCTGAAGGGCGCGCCGGCCTTGAGCAGGCAGGAGAAGTCGCAGCCGGGCGCGTCGTCGACGTCGCACGCCTCCCGCGGTGGTGTCGCGGCTGGAAGCCGCACGGTCGAGATCTCCTGCCAGGGCCGGTCCGCCAGCTGGAGCACGTCCGCCACCTCCATGGCCGCCATCGCAACCTTCTCGCCGCCGCGTTTTGCCACTGAGTTCACGCCACCTCCATGGCCGCCATCCCCTGCGCCGTCATGGCGGTTTGCCACTCAGTGGTTCAAGGAGCAGTTCAACCATAGGCGGTCGCGGGGTATCTTCGCGGGGTCGTCGGATGTTAAGAGGTACCCCCCCCGCCCGAGGTCGCGGCGGGGGCGTCCGCGCGCGGCGTGGCGCGACACGAGCGGCCGGGGTCGCCTACTTGAGGCGGCGGACGCCGCGGCCGCCGCGGCCCATCATGCCCGCCATGCCGCGGCCGCCCATGGCGGCGGACGTGCGCTGCTGCTGCTGCTGGAGGGACACGCCGGACTTGTCGGCGGCGCCCGGGTCCTGGGACCGCGGGTTGCGCACGGTCTCGTCGATCTTGAGGATGAGGCACGCGGCCTCGCACGCCGCGTAGATCGAGTTGGCCTTGTTCAACGCGGGCTCCCAGATCTCCGCGGCCATGGTGTCCTGGATGGAGTCGCGCTCGTCGCAGTCGACGCCGTACCAGAGGTTGGCCTCCGGGTCGTCGGCGTGCTTCTTGCGGAGCGCGTTGAGCACGTCCGTCGGGTCGAAGCCCGAGTTCATCGCGAGCTGCGTCGGGATGATCTCGAGCGCCTTGGCGATGGCGAGCATGATGAGCTGGTCCTTGCCGTGGACCTCGAGCGCCTGGGCCCGCAGGTCGCGGCTCAGCTCCATCTCGACCGCGCCGCCGCCGCCGACGACGCGCGCGTCGCCCGCGCCGCGCTTCGCGATCATGAGCGCGTCGTGGATGGAGCGGTGGCTCTCCTCGATGAACTGCTCGGACCCGCCCCGGAGGACGATGGTCGCCGTCTTCGCCGCGGGGCAGCCCGTGAAGACGTTGTAGCGCTCGTTGCCGACCTGCTTCTCCTCGAAGAGCGCGCAGCGGCCGAGGACGCCCGCGCGCGTCAGATCCAACACGGACGTCTGCGTGACGGCGCCCGTGGCCTTGACGACGCGCTCCATGTCCTGGTCCGGCACGCGGCCCGCGCAGAAGAGGCCCCGGTCCGCGAAGTACTGCGTCGCGAGGTCGCCGATGGGCAGCTTCGACAGCACGACGTTCGCGCCGCAGTCGACGCAGAAATCGAGCTTGTCGTAGATGATCTGCCACTCGGCGTCGACGATGGACTGGTAGTCGTCGGGGTCGCTGATGCGCACCTCCGCGTTCTCCTTCTCGCTCTTGAGCTCGAGCTCGACGTTGAGGCAGAGCACCTTGCAGTTCTCGAAGGACTTCGTCATCTGCTCGAAGCCCGCGTAACTGAAGGTCTTCTTGAAGGCCACGCCCTGGACGGCGAAGGAGTCCGTCACGGAGCCGCCGGGCACCTTCTTGACGCCGACGAGCTTGAGGTCGAGAAGCGACGTGTCCAGCGCCATGATCGCGTCGACGACCATCGGCGCGAACAGGTCCTTGTAGTTGGCGATGAGCTTCGAGTTCAGCGCCGTGCCCGCGAGGATCTCCAGACGCTTCCGCCGCATGGCCTCGGGCGGCGTCACGGCGATGGCCTTGAGCCGCGCGGAGACGAGGTCGACGGCCTTGCGGACGCCCCGCGCGATCGTCTGCGGGTGGAGCCCGTCCTCGACGAAGGGCTTGACCTGCTTGAGCATCTCCCCGGCCAACAGCACGACGGACGTCGTGCCGTCGCCGACCTCGCTGTCCTGGGACATGCTGATCTCCGCGAGCACGCGCGCCGCCGGGTGCACGATGTCCAAGAGCTTCATGATCGTCGCGCCGTCGTTGGAGATGGTCACCTTGTTCCCGTCGTACATGAGCTTGTCCATGCCCCGGGGGCCCAGGGTCGATCGCACGCTGTCGACGACGGCGCCGCAGGCGTTGATGTTCGAAATGAGCTGCGGCTTCCCCTGGCTGCTGTCCGTGCCCTCGCGGAGCAGGATGATGCCCGGCTGCTGGCCGTAGCCGCCCCCGGCGCGGCCGCCCATGGGCATGCCCTGCATGGCGGAAGGCGCGAGCGCGACGCGCGCGTGGCTCGACGCTTAAAACGCGGCGTGGAGCGCCGGCGACTCGCGGCAGCTGAGCGGACGCTGCGGCGAGCCGCAGAGCCGGAGGGCCCAGTGCCGAGCCGAAGTTTGCCTCTCGTTGATGCGCCGCGCGTCGCGCGTTCTTCGCGGCGACGCCGTCGGTCTTGTTCGCCGTATCGTCGCGTAGTGGTAGGCTGTCGCGGCGGCGGGCGGCCGGGAGCGATGCGTAGTTTCTTTCCCCCCAGCGACCTCACGGCTGCGCGGCGGTCACGGCGGCCGCCTTGTCCTCGCGCCAGCGCTCGCCGTAGGTGTCGCCCACCTGGATGAGGCCCAAACTGAGCTTGCCGCCCCGGAGGACGGGCGCGAGGTGGACGATCATGCCCTCGTTGACGGCCGCGCGGAGCTCCGGCGGGATGTCCGCGGGCGTCCAGGCGTGCAAGGCGAGCACGTTGCGCCACCAGCGGCCTGTCGCAAAAAGCAAGACTGGTCATCTGCGGCCTACGAAGAAACCAGGAGGGGATCGAACAAATCTTGTGGAAGAAGGAGTGGCCCGACCACAGCTCTAAACGGTGCCCTCCAGAGAAAGCCCTGCGGGCCCGGGCGCGGCCTCCAAGTAAGTGAAGTACGTCGACACGCTGGACGACGACGTCGTCGACGTGCTCCCCTCCACGTTCCACACGGAGTGCTACTTCAACGTGCACAAGCCCGTGTCCCAGCTCACGGCCAAGGGCAAGGCCTATGGAGTCTCGACGGACAAGGTGAAGTACGTCGCGCCGCGGCGCGCACCGTGACGCCGGCGCGCGATCCCGCGACCTCGGTCCGCTGCCGGCGAGCGGCCGGGCCGTCGTCATGGCCACCTACAATTCGGCTCCAACAGGTGGACGCCTTCCTGGACGTTAAACCTGGACGGAGCTGCGCGCGCGCCGCGGTCGAGGCCGACGTTGATTACGCGTTGAGCGCCACCTCACCGCGGTGCACTCCGAGAAGCTCCGCGGCTCCGGCATGCGCAGAGCTGCTTAGCTGTCGACCGAGCACCGACCACTACGCGCAACCGCGCATCCGTGCACACACACATCACGCACACCATGCACCGCGCCGCCACATTCATCGCGCTCGTCGCCGGCGCGCGCGGCCAGTCCTGCGTCGACACCTGCGACGCCGCGACCGCCAAGTGCGAAGGCGACGTCGTCGACGACGACACCCTCTACGACGTCTGCTTCCCCGACAGCTCGACGTCCATCCAGGCCTCCGTGACGGGCACGCTCAGCCAGGACGGCGTCGAGGTCGCGCCCGCCGCGGACGGCGGGCGGATCACCGTCGTCGCCAACTACATGGTCGGCTGCAACGCGGGCCGCCGCGAGGCGTCGCTCTTCCCCTACGTCGCGCAGCTCTACGCCAACGCCTTCGGCACGGGCCGCATCGCCTTCCTCAGCGGCCTCAAGGGCGGGAGCGCGTGCAGCACGTGGGCCTCGCGCTACGAAGACTACGCCGAGGACCAGTTCGGTCTGGCCGTCGTCGACCAGCCCTACACGATCTACGACGAGGACTACGCGATCCGCGATCTGCTGTTCACGGCGCCCTACCACCACCCGTCCTACGCGATCCTCGACGGGTCGGGCGCGATCCGCCACAAGTTCGTCGGCCCCTGCTGCGGCGTCGAACGGTACTCGGACTGCAAGGTCGCGGACCTCCTGGCGCTCAACGAGACCTTCGCCGACTACCTGACGCCGCTGCTCGAGGAGCAGACGGGCTACGGCGACGCCGTCGTCGAGGAGGACGACGACGAGGACGCGGCGTGCGCCACCGACGAATGGTCGGAATGGTCCCCGTGCACGGCGACGTGCGGCGACTCGGGCGTGCGCTACCGGAACCGCTCGTCGACCTGCGCGGACACGGCGACGATGGAGACCGAGCCCTGCGACGGCCAGGCCGCCTGCGCGGACCAGTGCGCGCCCGCGTTCGGCGCCGCGCCGTCGTTGACCGTCGTCGCCGCGGGCTTCGCGGGCGCGCGCGACGTCGCGTTCACGCCGTCGCCCGGCGCCCACCTCGGGACCTTTTCCGAGGGCCGGTCCTTCTCGACGGCGGGCGAGGAGGCCTGGGTCGTCAACGCCCACAACCACAGCGTGTCCATCGTGTCCGCGGTCGGCACGGCCGACGCGACGACGTTCAGCCGCCGGGACCGGGGCTACTTCCACTACATGGCCAACGCGACGGCCCTGTCCTTCAACGCCGTCGCCGACAGCGGCCGCGACGCGGACAAGGACACGTTCGCGAGCTTCGCGACGTGCCAGAACTCGCTGAACACGTACCTCGACACGCACGTGCCCAACTACTTCATGGGGCCGACGCTCTACGACACGTCGCCGGAGCACCCGAACCTGGTGACGCGCGAGGGCGCGGCGTGCTCCGACGCCGACGCGTGCTACTTCCTCCACAGCGACATGCTCCACGAGGCGCCGGACTGCGTCGGCATCGTCCACGACCCGGAGACGGCGACGGCGTACGGCACCGTGTTCTGGGCCGTCGACGCGTTCCTCAACGACGTCGTGCGCTTCGACTTCCAGCAGCCCCACGGCCCGGGCAACATGGACCACTCCTACGCGGCCGTGCGGCGCTTCGTCGACGTCGACGTGCGGCCGGACCCGGCGCTCCACGCGGGCATGGTCGTCGACGCGGCGACGCGGAGCCTCTTCGTGAGCTCGGCCCAGACCGGCGAGATCCTCCGCGTCGACGCGGACTCGGGCGCGTTCTCGCGGTCCGCGCGCGGCTGCGAGGGCGAGGGCGACGACGTCGCCGAGTGCGCGGGCGTGCCCGAGTACCCGGCGTTCAGCAGCCGGCTGCCGTCCTTCGAGTACTCGGTCTACGAGTGCACGACGCAGGCCGTCTTCGCGAGTGGCCTCGACCGGCCGACGGGCCTCGCGCTCGCCGACGGCGTGCTCTACGTCGCCGAGCACGCGACGGGCGCGATCGTCGCGTTCGAGGTCGCGAGCGGCGCGCGGCTCGGCGCGTTCGAGACGGGCCGCCCCGGCGCGCTCCAGGGCATGGACGTGAGCCCGGCGGGGGTCCTCTACGTCGTCGACGGCGCCGCGGACGAGCTCCTCGCGGTCGCCGCGGGCGACGCGTGCGCGGCGCGCTTCGAGAGCCGCGTCGGCGGCGCGCCGCCGGCCTTCGGGGAGCTGCACGCGCAGACCTGCGACGTCGACGCGTCCTACTTCGTGAACGCGTCGCTCTTCGACCAGGTCCACGGCGACTCGGGCTACCTCGCCAACGAGACCATGGGCGGCGACGACGCGGTCGCGTACGGCGCCCGGACGGATTGCGGCGCCGCGGCCCTCAACTACGACATGTTCCTGCTCAGCGGCTGGATGGCCCACGTCTGCCTGCCCTCCGACGAGCTCTGCGACGCCGGCGGCGCGGCGACGGCCATCCAGTGGAGCGGCTACAGCTGCGCGAACGAGCTCCACGTCGACGGACTCGCGCTCCGCGAGTCCGGCGTCGTCCTCGAGACCGGCGGCACGTACCGCATCACGGTGAACGCGCCCGGCGAGGCCATCACGGTCGTCGACGCGGCGACGGGCGCCGCGGTGGCGGCCGCGCCCGACGTCGGCGCGGTCACCCTCGTCGTCGAGGAGACGACGCCGCCGCGCCTCGCGCTCGCCGCGTCCGGCGTCGCCTTCGCCGAGCTCGCCGTGCGGTCGCCGACGGCCGCGCCGACGGCCGCGCCCACGGCGCCGTCGCCGCGCCCGACGACGGCGGGCCCGACGTACACGCCCGAGCCGACGCCGGCGCCGTCGCGCGCGCCGTCCGCGGCGC
>NW_008705561.1:2453951-2467626 GCF_000186865.1 Aureococcus anophagefferens
TCGTCGCCGGCCTCGCCGCGTACTGCGCGTTCTGCCGTCACCGCGACCGCGAGCTCGCGCGGACCGCGGCGACGCCGGACGACGAGGAGTCCAAGGAGTTCGAGTCCGAGGTGGCCCTCGATGTGATGAGTAAGAACATATAAGGTGTTGTTCTTACGTCGCTGCGCCGCCCGCGTCTCTCGCCCGCGCCGCGAGCGCGCGTGTGCTGTCATCGCTTCACGGAGAAGCTGGTCACGCCGGGCATCTGGAGCAGCTTCAGCTGCTTGTGTCCCTGCGCGGGGCGGCGGCGGTCGCGCGCGCGGCGGCGGCGAACGCGGGCGGCGCCGGCGGCGCGCGTCGCGGAGCATGTACTCGATGCGCTGGAACTCGCGGCGGCCCACGCTGTGGCAGCTGCGGGGGAACTCCGTCTTGACCATGTCCACGAGGCCCAGGGCGCCGTCGGCGTCCTTGGCGCGCGCCGAGCGCAGGAACTGGCGGTAGAGCGAGAAGACGGTCTGCCGCAGCGTCTGCTTCGCGGCCATCGCCGGCGGCGCGGCGCGGTCGCGCGCGCTGCTGCGTCGGCGCCGCACCGGCGACCCTTCGCGTGCGCTGCGGTCGGTGTGTTGCGCTGCGGCCACGGCTGTCGGCCTGGGCCAGAGCAAGCTGCTAGAGCTGTGCTCCTTTGCGGCAAGAATAATCGGCGACTTTTTGCGCAATGGGTCCGCCTGCCGACAAGCTCGCTCCGGCGCCGGCCGCCCAAGCCACTCCTGAACCCGCGCCGGCGACGAAACCGACGCGCAAGTGCGCCGCACCCGTGCTCGCCGCGGCCGAGCTCGACGCGCTGTGCGGCAACGTCTTCGCGTCGTGGGTGCTCTCCGCCGACCGCAAATCCGTATCCAAGCGCATCGTGGCCAAGAACTGGGCGGCGGCGCTCGCCTTCATCAACAAGGTGTCGGAGGCCGCGGAGGAGGCGAGCCACCACCCGGACGTGCACCTGACGAACTGGCGGCACGTGGACGTCGTCCTGACGACGCACGCGACCGGCGGCCTCTCGCGCCTCGACGCGTCCCTGGCGGCGGAGATCGACGCCATCGACGTCGACGTGTCGCCGAAGTGGCTCCGGGACACGGCGGCCCTCGAGGCCGCGGAGGCGCCCGCGGAGGCGCCCGTCGCCTGGGACGACGCGCACTACGTCGACGGCGGCGTCCCGGCGACGATGTTCGAGAGCTTTTCACTGGGGAAACGAAAAATTGTCACCGACGTGCTTGGTAGGTCAACGGCGGCCTCAACGGCGACTTCGCGGTCGCGGAGGGCCAGTCCGCGGAGGACCTCGTCGCCAAGTTCGCGGGCGGCGCCGACGGCGGCGGCGGCCTCTTCGAGAACTCGGAGACGCGCGACATCGCGCGCGCGAAGCACCACATCGTCGCGGCCCTCGTCGCGCACGCGGGCGTCGGCGCCGGGTCCGCGGTCGCGGACGTCGGCTGCGGCACGGGCCTCCTCCTCGCCGACCTCTCGAAAACCGTCGGGCCGTCGGGCGCGGTCGTCGCGTCCGAGCCGGCCCCGGCGTTCCGCGCGCTCGCGGCCGCGCGCGCGGCGCGGTTGCCGAACGTCGCCGTCGTCGACGCGCCGTCGGCGACGGACCCGGGGCTCGGCGACGGGGCCGTCGACTGCGCGCTGCTCGTCGACGTCTACCACCACTTCGAGTACCCGCGGACCATGCTCCGGACGCTGCGGCGCGCGCTGCGGCCCCGGGGCACGCTCTGCGTCGTCGACTTCCACAAGGACGTCGCCCGCGTCAAGTCGAAGACGCCGGACTGGGTCGCGCGCCATTTGAGGGCGGACCAGGCGACGTTCCGCGCCGAGATCGAGGCCTGCGGCTTCACGCACATCGCGGAGCCCTTCGTCGAGGACCTGCCGGAGAACTACCTCATGGTCTTCCGCAAGACGCCCCTCGCGCGCGTCGGCGACGGCTGGGGCCAGCGCGCGAAGCGGCCGCGCGACGACGCCCACTGAACATGAACCTGTTTATCTCGGTGTTTACCTCGCGTCGCGCTTCTCGGGGAGGCCCTGGAAGATGACGGCGACGTCGATGAAGTCGCCGGTCTGGAAGTGGAGGTCGCGGAGCGTCTTGTTCTCGACGGCGTGCGCCTGCTGGGGCGCCTTCGTCGCCCAGACGTAGCCGACCTCCTTCATCGCGTTGCGGCCGAGCCGGTCGGGGTAGACGATGGCGAAGCTGAGCTGGCACCGCGGCCGCCGCGTCTCCGCGCGCTCGTGCTTGACCATGTCCGCGAGCTCGCGCAGCGTGCAGTCCTCCCAGGCGTAGAGCCGCAGCTCGTTGGGCGGCGTCACGCCGCTGCCGGGCGTGTCGCCGTAGGCCTGGAGGTCGTTGTGGCGCCGCTCGCTCCAGAAGACGCGCAGCAGGAACGGGCACGTCGCCGCGCGGTCGACGGCCTCCGGCGGCGGCGCCGGGGAGGCGGCGGCGTCGTCCGGCATCGGATCGGCGCGCGCAGAGCTCGGCTGCGGCAGTCGCAGAGGCGTGTGGCAACTCGCTGAGGAGACGCCGTTGTATCGATGTTGCCCTTCTTGGCTCGTGTTGCGGATATGCTGGGCGTTGAGCATTACTTAAAAACCGGAGCCAACGCAGCGTTGCTGGCGGGTGCCCCCCACGTCGTGGATCCAGCGCTGAAGCCTGCCCCTGGTCGTGCTCCGTACGTGAGAGCCTCGGCCGCCCGCAAGTCCAGGGTGATGGCGCGCCTCGTGGTGGCCGCGGCCCTCCTCGTGGGCGGCGCCGAGGCGACGAGCTTCTCGGCGGCCTACCAGCACAACACGTGCGACGACTACGGGACGAACTACGACGACGTCTACACGGGCGCCGCGCTGGGCTTCGAGTTCGATTCCCTCGCGTCCACGTGCTGCTACATCTACGACGCCAACGCCTGCTCCCACACGCCGACGGGCGTCCCGTCGCCGATGCCCTCGAGCACGCCGACGTCCGCGCCGACGCCGCTGCCGACGATCTCCTTCATGCCGACCTTCATGCCGACGTCCGTCCCGACGACCGACCCGACGTCGACGCCGACGAGCTCGCCCACGAACATCCCGACGCCCGTGCCCACGGGCGTCCCGACGTCCGTGCCCACGAGCGGCCCCACGAACATCCCCACGATGCTCCCGACGACGATCCCGACGTCGCTGCCCACGTCCACGCCCACGGTCTCGCCCACGGTCGCGCCCACGGTCTCCCCGTCGCTCAAGCCCACCGACGGTCCCACGGTGTCGCCGTCGCCCGCGCCGACGCCCGCGCCCTCGACGGTGCCCACGCCGGCGCCCTCGCCGGCCCCGTCGCCCGCGCCGTCGCCGATGCCCTCGACGCCGCCGACGCCCGCGCCGTCCGCGACGCCGACGCCCGCGCCGACGCCGATGCCGTCCGTGCCGCCGACGCCCGCGCCGACGCCGTCGCCCTCGACGCCCCCGACGCCCGCGCCGTCGCCGGTCCCGTCGCCGGAGCCGTCGCCGGCGCCCTCGACGGTGCCGACGCCCGCGCCGACGCCCGCGCCGTCGCCGTCGCCCACGCCGGCGCCCTCGACGATGCCGACGCCCGCGCCGTCGCCGTCGCCCACGACGTCCCCGACGCCGTCCCCGTCGACGATGCCGACGCCCGCGCCGTCCCCGTCGCCCTCGGTGTCGCCTACGCCCGCGCCGTCGACGACGCCGACGGTCTCGCCGACGCCGTCCCCGAGCATCTCGCCCGCGCCGACGGTCTCGCCGACCGTCGCGCCGACGATGGGCCCGACCGCCACCAAGGATCCCTCGCCCGCGCCCACGCCCGCGCCGTCTCCGTCGCCTTCGACGGCCCCGACGCCGGCGCCCACGGTCTCGCCGACGCCGTCCCCGTCCGTGTCGCCCACGGTCTCGCCGACGCCGTCCCCGACGCCCGGCCCGACCATCGGCGACTGCAAGTCCATCATCACCGACATCTGCGGCTGCACCTACGTCCTCGACCACCTCTCGTGGACGATGCCGCCGACCCCGTCGCCTACGATCCCCCCGACGCCCCAGCCGACGACGCCCGCGCCGACGGCGACCCCGACGCCCGCGCCGACGCCCAAGCCCAGTCTGACGCCCTTCCCGTCCGGCACGCCCACGGGCGCGCCCTCGGGCACGCCGTCGACGCCGCCGAGCCCGCACCCGTCGACGCCGCCGAGCCCGGCGCCCACGGAGATCCCGACGGTCCGCCCGACGCCCGTGCCGACGACGCCGCCGTCGCCCGTGCCGACGCTGCCGCCCACGGGCATGCCGACGCCCGTGCCCACCTCCGCGCCCACGTCCATGCCGACGGGCACGCCGACGGCCATGCCGACGCCCGTGCCCACGGGCGTGCCGACGCCGGCGCCCACGACCACGCCGACCGCCGAGCCCTCGTCCGTGCCCACCGCCGTGCCGACCGCGCTCCCGACGGGCTGCCCCTCCTCGGAGCCCTCGCCCGCGCCGACGGGCGTCCCGACCTCGGAGCCGACGCTCGCGCCCACCTACGACACGCCGGAGCCGTCCGGCGTCCCGACCTCGTACCCGTCGTTCACGCCGACCGCCGAGCCCACGTCCAACCCGACGTCGGTGCCGACGGGCATGCCGACGACGCCGCCGTCCCCGGAGCCCTCGTCCATCCCGACGTCCGAGCCCACGTACATGACGGAGCACCCGTCCGGCGTGCCGACGTCCGTGCCGACGGGCGTGCCGACGTCCGAGCCGTCCTTCGCCCCGTCGTTCCCGCCGACCTCCGTGCCGACCTCGGTCCCGACGACGCCGCCGTCGTCCCTGCCCACGGTCCCGCCGACGTCCGCGCCGACGTCGCGCCCGACGGGCATGCCGACCTCGGTCCCGACGTCCGCGCCGTCCATGATCTGCCCGAGCCTCGCGTGGCTCAGCGGCGAGTCCGACGCCGACAACATCAAGAACTCCGGCTCCCTGGACGTGCGCGACGTGTACATCGACGCGTGCTGCCGCTTCAAGGTGACGCCGTGCCCGTCGCCCGTGCCGACGCCCGTGTCGGAGACCCCGACGGGCGTGCCGACGTCGGTGCCCACGAGCATGCCGACGGTGACGCCGACGTCCCAGCCGTCGACGCCGCCGTCGCCGGCGCCGTCCGGCGTGCCGACGGGCGACCCGACGCCCGTGCCGTCCGGCTCCCCCGAGCCGACGGCCTCGCCGACCATCGCCCCGACGCCGTCGCCCTCGACGGTGCCGACGCCCGCGCCGTCCGCCACGCCGACGCCCGCCCCGACGCCCGCGCCCTCGGCCACGCCGACCCCGGCGCCGACGCCCGCGCCGTCGCCGAGCCCGACCGCGTGCCGGTGCACGATGGACTACGGCTACGCGCAGAACTACGGCAACTTCTACTACAACCCCGACGGCCTCATCTCCGGCAGCCTGCCCGCGCTGAACATCGACACGAACACGCTCTCGGACGGGTTCACGTGGTCCGAATACCTCGCGGCCAAGACCTACACGGACGGCCTCTACATCAGCGGCATGTCCTACGACGGCCACTGCGTCTACAAGGAGCAGCCGGACCCGTCGGCGGCGCCGACGGCCGTGCCGATCCCGGCGCCGACGCCGCGGCCGACGACGGCCCCGGTCAACCTGCCGCCCGGCGAGACGGCCAAGCCGTCCCCGAAGCCGTCGCCCATGCCGACGGAGTACGACACGATCGTCGCGGTCGCGTCGGCCGTCGTCATGAACGGCCTCGACCCGGACGACTTCAACGCCAAGACGGACATGAAGATCGCCTTCCGGAAAACGATCGCGAGCATCATCGCGTCCGACGAGATCTGCCCCGGCGGCGCGGCGGACTACGAGACGTGCATCGGCGAGCCCGTGGCGACGCTCGTGCGCCGCCGGCGAGGCCTGCTCTCCGTCTCGGCGACGGTCGACTTCGACATGTTCGCGACGGTCGAGGGCTCCACGGGCGCGGTGACGGCCGGCGACGACATCCTCTCGGACGTGACGACCGCGCTCACGACGTCCGTGTCGGACGGCTCCTTCGCGTCCACGCTGACCACGGAGGCGGCGGCCACGGGCGGCGACGCGAGCACGGGCTTCGCGTCCGCGGCGGTCGACGTCACGGCGTCGACGACGGCCATCGCGGCGTCGACGGTCGCGATCACCGTCGACACGCCGCTGCCCTCGCCCGACCCGACGGCGGCGCCGTCGATCTCGCCGGCGCCGACGCCCGCGACGCCGGCGGGCGGCGGCGGCGGCGACGACGACGACAGCGGCGCCATGGTCATCATCATCGTCGTGGTGGTCATCGTCGTCGTCCTCGCCGCGGGCGCGGGCGCGTTCTTCATGATGCAGAAGGGCGCCGGCGGCCAAGTCAAGCCGAGCGGCTAGAAGCGGCGCGGCCGCGTTCCACAAGACCAAGTCCTTCGATTTCCCCCTGGATGACACCCTCCTCCCCCGACACGGCGCGAGCACCCCTCACCTCCCCCGAAAAAAACACCGCCCGCCGACCCGGACGCCGGAAGGCCGCGGCCGCGGGGGCCCGCCGCGAGACGGCGGGGCCCCGCCGCCCGCGCGCCCAGGCCGCAGCTTCCGCCCCCCGATCCTCCCCCGGCGTGCACTCGCCGACATAACCACATCACCACCACGCCACTAGACGCGCCGGACGTCCTCGAGGTCGAGGTCGATAAAGAGCTGCTTCCAGGCCGCGAGGAGCGGGACGAGCGCCGCGTTGAACGCCTCGAGGTCCCTTCTGACGACGGCCGGCCGGTACTCGGCGGGCACCTGGGGCGCGACGGCGACGAGGTAGGCGTCCCACGCGGGGACGTTGTTCAGCGCCGCGCCGAAGACGCCCCGGAGGAGCCAGCCGTGGACGGGCTCGAGCTCGTCCGCGTACGCGCGCTTCGCGGCGGCGGCGAGGGCGACGGGCCCGTCCGCCGCGAGCGCGTAGCGGTTGATGCCGACCTGGAACGCGAGCGTCCGGCGGAGCCAGAGGAAGCCGACGGCGACGGACGGGTCCTTGAGGACGCCCCCGGGCTTGTGCGCGCGCTTCTCGGCGCGGAGCGAGGCGGCGAGGGACGGCGCCGCGTGACGCCGCGCCTTGGCCGCGTTCGCCCGAAAGTCCTTGACGCCGAGCGCCATCGCGGGGCCCAACGCGGCGAGCACGCCGAGGAACGCGTCGCAGGCGTCGAGGATCGCGGCCGCGCCTAAATCGCCCGCGGCGGCGAAGCGCGTCGTGACCGCGGGCAGCGTCGACGTCGCCTCGCAGGCGATGGCGAGCAGGGCCGCGTCGACGGCCAATGTCACGTCAGACACGTCGGCGGCGGCAAATTCCTCGGAGAGCCGCAGCGTCATGCGCCAGGGCTTTCGCCGCCGCCGCCCGCAGAGGCCGCGCCGCGCGGCGTTGTCGCGCGTCCAGGCGAGGCAGACGCGGCCGCCGTCGGCCCAGGCCGCCGTCGCGGACCCCGCGGCGGCGTCCGGTCCGCTCGGCGCGGCGAACTCGGCCGCGCGCGCGCCGCGGACGACGACGCGCGTCGCCGCGGGCGGCACGAGCAGCTCGTCGCCCCAGGCCGGCGCGTGCGCGACGACGTACTCGCGGCCCGACGCCTCGAAGGCCGTCACGAGCGCGACGCCCGGCGCGCCGCGGTAGTCGCCCGTGAGCGTCGACGCGCGCTTCCCTCGCGTTCCGCGCTGCCGCTCGAGCGCCTCCCGCCAGGCCTCGCAGTCGCCCCCGCGGAACGCGTAGGTCCGCCCCTGCTGCGACGCCTCGCCCTCGCCGTGCTCGTCCGACGACCCCTTGGTCCGGATGCGCAGCGCGCCGTCCTCGACGGCGGCGCGCTCGACGTCGCCCAGCGCGACGGACCCGCGGTGGTGCCCGAAGAGGCCGCCGTCGCCGAACGCGAGGCCGTCGCCCGCCAGGAGTTTCGACGCTGTCGTCTCCGCGGGGTCCCCGCCGCGGAGGTAGTAGTGCAAGGCCGTCGTCGTCAGCACGACGTAGCGCGGCCGCCAGACGGGCTGCAGCAGCGGCCCGCCGCGCGTCAGCACCTCCAAGGGGCCCGTCTTCAGCACGCCGAGCGAGGGCGGCTGCTGCTGCTGCTGCGCCATGGTTGCTGCCTAAGTGTTGTTGGTCAGCGCTCTGGCATCGCGGCTATGAACAAGGGGCTGCCCAGACCATCGTGTGGTAGAAGCAGCGCGGGGCGATGTTTCCCCAGACGTGCCGCCGCGATCCTCGACGGCAAGCATGGCCAAGCTCCTCCTCTCCGCGCTCACGCTGTCCACTTCCACCGCGTTCGTCGGCGTCCAGCCGTCGGCGCCGGCGTCGCAGCTGCACGCCGCTGGCATCGAGGACTACATCGGCGCCGACATCGAGACGGCCGGGCTCTGGGACCCGCTGGGCCTGTCGAAGGACGCGGACCGGCTCTACCGCTGGCGATGCGTGGAGATCAAGCACGGCCGCGTGGCCATGCTCGCGACGGTGGGCTACCTCTACAACGACCTCAAGCTCACGCTCCCCGGCGTGCTGAGCCCGTCCGAGGGCATCAAGTTCGAGAACGTGCCGACCGGGCTCGCGGCGACGCACGGCAACCCCAACAGCGTGCCCATCGCCGGCTGGGTGCAGATGATCTTCTTCATCGGCGTCCTGGAGACGACGGTCTTCAAGCAGGACCCGGCCAAGGCGCCGGGCGACGTCGGCGGCGTCTTCTTCCGCCGCTACAGCGACCCCGCGGAGAAGGCCGACAAGCTCAAGAGCGAGCTCAAGAACGGCCGCCTCGCCATGATGGGCATCATGGGCATGCTCGTCACGGACCAGCTCACGGGCCTCGGGCCCGTCACCCAGCTCATGACCACCAAGGTCGTGCCCTTCTAGGCCCTAACGGCGCGACCGGCGGTCCCCGGGGCAGAGGAAGAGCAGTCCCCGGGGGCAAGAGAAAGGGCCCCAAAACTAGCGGCGCCGCGCGTGCCCCCGCTTCTGGGGGCAGGACGGCCCCGTGTGGCCCGGGCGCGCGCACCACGCGCAGTAGACGTCGTGCGTCTTGTGCCGCTTGACCTTCTTGCAGTCGAGGTGGCCGCACTCGCCGCAGGTCATGCACGTCGCGCCCGCGCTGAGCTTCGCCTCGCCGTCGACGGCCTCGCACCACTTCCAGCTGTGGCCCACGTCGCCGCAGGCCGTGCAGACCTCGGGCATGGGCCGCGGCGCGTCCCGGCAGTCGCGCGCCGCGTGGCCCGGCCGGAGGCAGCGGTGGCAGAGCGCCTCGGGGCACGCGTCCATGAGGTGGGCGTCGGACGCGCAGAGCGAGCAGCGCGGGCCCGCGCCGAAGAAGTCGCGGCCGCGCGCGGGCTCGCCCGCGCCGTCGTCGAAGTAGCGCGCGGGCGCCGCGCGCGCGCCGACCTTGCGCCGCTTGCGGTCCGGCGACCGGAGCTCGTCGTCGTCGCCCGCCGACGAAACGATCTCCTCGCGGGCCCGCAGGTCGCGCCCCTCGAAGGCCGCGCCGTCGAGCGCGTCCGCCGCGGCCGCGGCGTCCTCCGCGGACGCGTACGAGAGGACGCCGTAGCCCGCGGGCCGCCCGGCGTTGGGCCCGCTCCGGCAGACGGGCAGCTCGACCTCGACCAGGGCGCCGTGCTTCCTCGCGAGGCGCGCCAGCCGCTGCTCCGTCGTCGTGAACGGCACGTTGCTCACGAAGACGCGGAACGCCGCGGGCGCCTCGTCGGGCGCGTCGGACGGCGGCGCGTCCGACGCGTCGTCGCCGTCGGACGAGTCGGAGCCGCCGCCGTCGGACGCCGCGTCCGCGGGCCGCGCGGGCGCCTCGGCCGCGCAGCGCGCGGCGAACCCGGCGAGGTACGTGTCGTCGAGCGGCGCGTCCTCGAGCGCCGACGGCTCGCTCCGGATCTCGGACCGGTCGGTCTTGAGGAACTTGGCGCACCAGGCCGACAGCGGCCGCGGCGTCGCGCTCGCCGCGGGCTTCGCGGGCGTCGCGCCGGCCGCGGGCAGCGCCAGAGGCGGCGCGGCGGGCTCGGGCTCGGGGGCCGCCGCCGCGCCGTCGGGCGTCGCCGGCGGGTCGGACTCGTCGCCGTCCTTGCCCTTCTTGCCCTTCTTCCGGCGCTGGCGCTTCGCGCGCCGCTTCTCCGACTTTTCGGACCGACCCATTGGCTGGTCGGTCACTCACTCCTCGTCCATCGCCGAGCGAGCCGGCCGGTCATCTGCGGCAAGACGAGGCGGGTCCTCGGCGCGCGCGCGTTCCGCGTCGTCGACGCGCGCCACGCGCGCTCGCGACGTTGCCAGCGCGTCCGCCGTCGCGCACAGACACCGCCGTCGCGCACACAGACGCCAAGCGCCAGCGCTCCGGCGCAACGCACGATGGACATGGACACGGACGAGAGCGCCGCGCCTACCGACGGCGCCTGGAAGCGTCCGCGCGACGGCAACGAGATGGACGAAGCCTTCAAACGCATCCGCATCGACCAGAACCCGCCGCCGCCGCCGGTCGACCTGACGTCCGCCGCGCCGCCGGCGCACCCGCCGCTGCACCGTTCGAGCTCGGTGCCGGGCGCGGCCCGGGCCTCCGCGCCGCTCGCGCGCGCGAACTCGCTGCCGCCGGGCCGGCCCGACGCCGACGACGACGCGGAGGACGTCGAGGACTACGACTACGAGAACATCAACTCGTTCCTCAACGACCTGCACCTCGCGCGCGAGCACCGCCGCGCGTCCGTGGGCTAAAAGAAATAGAGGAACCTAGACGTAGATGCGGTACTTGCCGACGAGGGCGACGCGCTCCTCGATGGGCCGGCGGCAGAGCGGGCACTTGGGGTCGATGAGGTCCGCGCAGGTCGCGCAGACGCAGCGGTGGCCGCAGGGCAGGAAGACGAGGAGCTGGGCCGGGTCGTCGAAGCAGACGGCGCACTCCATGCGCTCGCGGCCCTCGCCCTCGCTCCGGAGCGCCGCGGCCTCGAGCTTGCGCCGCGACAGCGCGGGCTTGAGGAGCCAGGCCCGCGCGGCGGCGCACACGCGCCGCGCGTGCGCGACGGCGCCGGCGAGGAGCGCCGCGGCGACGCACAGGACCAAAGCGTGGTAGGGGAGCCAGCCCCTGAGCACGCACGCGGGCCCCGCGCGGCCGCGCGCGCCGCCCGCGGGCGCCGCGAGGAGGCCGACGACCTCGCCTAGGAGCGCGCAGGCCACGCACGTCGACAGCGTCGCGAGCGCGACGAGCGACGAGAGGAACCTGGGCAGGACAAGAGTGCGAAATGTCCAGCTTTGGAGGCTCCTCTCTCGGTCGTTGTCCACTCGCTTCGGCTCATTTTTGGACGAGCGATCATCTCTCGGAGCGTTCTCGACGCGTGGATGCTTTTTCCGGAACGCGCGCGCGCGGAACGCTCATCTTGAAGAGCACTTGAATCACTCTTTTCCCGCTCCGAGAGGCACGCGGCGTGGCCCGCGACGCGCGCGGCGAGGAGCGCGGCGCGGGCCGCGGCGCCGGCGACGCGGAGACCGACGACGCACGCCGCGGCGCCGGCGACGACGAGCGCGGCGAGGGGCACGGCGCGCACGGACGGCGACGCGGACGCCTCGAGGCCCCGGAGCGCGGCGACCGCGCGCCGGAGCTCCGCGGGCGCGGCCGCGGACGCCGCGGCGACGCGCGCGTCGACGTCCGCGCCGCCCGCCGCCGCGGCCAGCAGCTCCCGGAGCCGCGCCGCGGCGGCGCGCCGCAGCCGGTCCGCCTCGTCGCGCCGGGCCGCGGCGACGGATCGCGCCAAGGCGTACGGCGGCGAGATCGCGCCGACGAGCGCCGCGCTCAGCGCCGCGGCGCATGGCTCGTCGAGGGGCCAGGGCGACGCGTCGAGCGCGCGCACGAGGAAGTTGCGGTCCTCGAGCATGCGCTCGAGGGACGCGGCGCCCGCGCGCCACGCGCGCGCGGCGCCGGACGACGCGCGCGTCCACGCGGCCGCGGCCTCGCGCGCGACGGCGTCGAGCTCCGTCGCGTTCACGCGGATGGACACGGCGGGGAAGGCGAGGCTCGGCGGCTCCGGCTCCGGGCGCAGCACGGGCGCCTCCTCGACGACCTTGGGCTCGCGCACGAGCAGCACGCGCTCCGTCGACGCCGCCCCGACGGCGGCGACGGGCAGGTGCCAGAGCCGCATGATGCGCGCTCGAACCCGCGTGGCGTTGCGGGGTCTCCGCTTACGAGTCCGAGACCATCGGCCGCTTCGGCGGGCATCCAGTGAGGGCAGCCCCGACAAATGGTGACTCCGTGCGGCTGCAACTTGTCGACTTCAGAGTCAATGTTGAGGCCGACGCCGAAGCGAGCTTGTGTTGAGCCCGAGGCCCCGAGCCCGATAGCACACGGTGCCTCGCGACGTGCCCCCGCGACCCCCGAGGCAGAGCGGGTTTCTCGAACGCGCCCAGGAAACTCTCTCGAGACACGCGGTGACAGGAGCGCCGCCCCGCGAAGCGGTGCGAAGTGATGTCGGCGGTCGTCGCGGCTAAGGAGGCGCCCCCGGTCCCGGCGACCAAGGACGCGCCCCCGTCGCCGAGCAAGAAGGAGAAGGGGAGCGAGGAGAAGAAGAAGCGACGAGGGGGGCGGGCGAACCGGTCGAAGAAGGACAAGGACAAGGCCAAGGAGGCGGACGCGGAGGCGACGAAGTCGTCGTTCGACTGTTCTTCCGCCATCGCCAAGGTCTCCGAGAGCCTCTGGGTCTCAGCGGTCTCCGGCACGCGCATGGGCGCGAGCCTCGAGGCGCCGCGCCCGCGTCCCGCCGCGCCGCGGGGCCGCCGCGCCGTCGCGCCGCGCGCCGCTCGCCCGCCGCGCCGCGCCGCGACCCTCGTCCCGCGCGCGCGCGCGCGACGCCGCGGCCCCGCCCGCGCAGGCGACGCTCCTCGAGTGCGGCGTGACCGCCGTCGTGTCGACGCTCGACAAGTCGCAGCCCCTCGAGACCTTCACGTTCCTCGACGTCGACACCTCGGCGCCGGAGTGCACCGGCGCGCTCCACGAGGCGTGCGACTTCATGAACGAGAACATCGAGGAGGGCGGCGCGGTCTTCATCCACAGCCGGAGCGGCTTCGCGCGGAGCGAGTGGGCCGTGGTGCTCGTCGTCGGCTACCTCGTCAAGTACGAGTCCGTGAAGCTCCGCGACGCCGTCGAGCGCGGGGCGGCACGAGGGTGATTCAACGTCGCTTCAACGTGAGTGTTCCGCGCGCGCGCGTTTCGGAAACAGCACCCACGCTTCGAGAGCGCTCCGAGAGATGATCGCTCGTCCAAAAATCCGCCGAAGCGAGCGGAAAACGACCGAGCTAGGAGCCTTTGAAGTTGGGAATGTCGCACCCTTTTCCTGCCCAGGTCGAGCGCCTCGCGGCCGCGACGAAGCGCGCGATCGCGCCCGCGAGCCGCTTCCGACGGGAGCTCGCCGAGTTCGAGGAGGAGGCCCTCGGCGAGGCGTCCGTCGACGAGGAGTGGATCGAGGACGCCGCGGACGTCGACGACATCAACCACACGCTGAGTCGGCAAAAGCTCGCGGAGAACCTCAACGACAGGCGACTCCTCAAAAAGAAGAGCCCACACAAATGAGACCGCGCGCCCGCCCGACGGGGGCGCGCGCCCGCCCGCGCCGGCGCCGCCGGCCGGCCCGAGGGCCGGCCGCCGGCCGCCGCGCGCGCGGCGCCGCCCCCGTCGGGCGAGCGCGGGGCGCCCTGTGCCTGCGCGGCGCC